>NC_084573.2:13205000-13560000 GCF_033978685.3 Nerophis lumbriciformis | reverse complement strand
CAAGCGGTGGAAAATGGATGGATGGATGGATGGATGGATGGATGGATATATATATATATATATATATATATATGCTAAATAGAATGAAAGGATTGATGCATTTTGAGCAGAAAACATTGAATACATTCATAGTGTTACTTGTCAACCACCGCAGAACTTAGTCTATTTCCCTTGCATTAAGCTGCCATCCCGCCGAAAAGCTCGTAAATTGTGTACTATTTGAACGCCGTTAACTTCGCCGGAGCAATTACCTTTGCGCTCGTAAAAATATCACGCGGCTAAAATACAACTGGGCTCTTAAAACTCACATTATGAGGGCCTTCATAAAGCGTACGGGGGAGACAAAATGGCTCGTAGCTCGCCGCCGCCCCCCCCCCTCGGAGATCAAGTGTCTGCGCGTTATTAATGGCGGCTGTCACGGCGCACACAGAGCGACGCCGCGTTGCATTAATCTGAAGAGACACTGGCTCATTGTGCGTAATGTGTTTCTCTCTCTTTCTGCTTTTTGGGTTATGCCCGCCGCCGCCTTCTCTCCAGGAAGACTGACACGTGCTGCACCTGCAGGACCGAGGCGGAAGAGTAAGCTATTGATTTTTGAATTAACCTGACAGGTGGCAAAGAACTCGCCGGACTCTGAGCGTCCACGTTGCTCTTTTTGCCTCTTGTTAGCGCTTCCAAGCATCAATGGATAACGCAGACCCCCTGACATAAAAAAAAAGGAGATGAGCAGTGAGCAGTTACCTGTACCTGTGCTGTCGTCATACACCACAGTGACGGTCCGCCACTTGAAGAAGTGCACCAGGTCCAGGATGGCTCGGCTGAGAGAGGAAAAGTCCGGGTACAGGCTGACGTAGTACGAGTCCCTGTTGTCCGACACTTGGTGTTTCCACTTGGTCTGGACGTGGGGCACCCCCAGAGCGTTGCAAATGGACTGGACGGCGTTGGCCGACGAGCTGTGGGACGGCCCGAAGATGGCCGCCACTCCCAGGGACAGCTGGTCGCATGCTGGTGGGAGGATTGAAAGAAGAATGGAAATCTGTGAATTTTCTTGTTGTAATGTTACTTACTGAGAGCCTCAGAAAGCCCCCAAGACACATTTTGGACCCCTCCGTATATGTACAGTATACAGCAGACCTGGGCAAATTAAGGCTAACGGCCCCGTTAAGCTTTTCAATCTGGCCCGCCGGACATTCTCAAATATTTTTTTTAGATCTTTAAGATGGAAACTGTAGCTGCCATTATGATGTGCAGTAGAGATAAATGCTTTAAAATGTAATATTGGAAATTATCGGTATCGGTTTCAAAATTATCGGTATCGGTTTCAAAAAGTAACATTTATGTCATGACTTGAACTATGGCGTGGTTTGTTCTCCCGAGGTGCAAATGATTTGGACCATACGTGGCATGAAGGTGAGGACATATTTATTTTTACTATAACAAAAAGAACAAACTAAAGGCGCGTACAAGGCGGAAGTACAAACTTGACTAATGAAACAAATACTTGCACGTGGGCAAAAAACTAAGGACATGAACAAAAGTCGCTAACTGTGGCATGAATAGAAAAAACTTACTTGGACATGGCATGAAGTGTGCAGAGGTAAACAGAGTGTGACAGGGGTATGAATGCGGATGTCGCCAGGAAGACAAACTGAAAACAATGAACTTAAATACTACAGACATGATTAGTGAAAACAGGTGCGTGACTCAAAACGTGAAACAGGTGCGTGACATGACAGGTGAAAACTAATGGTTGCTATGGTGACAAAACAAACAAAAGTGCACAAAAAGTCCAAAAACAAAACCGAACATGACTAAAACAAAACATGATCACACAGACATGACAATTTATGACTTTTTAAAACGCCGCTGTGTACACGGACATAGGGAGAAGTAAAGAGCGTCAAAAAACCTTAAAGGCACTGCCTGTGCGTGCCGGCCCGGTCACATAATATCTACGGTTTTTCACACACAAGGCATACTTGTTTAACAGCCATCCATTCACGCTGAGGGTGGCCGTATAAACAACTTTAACACTGTTACAAATATGCGCCAAACTGTGAACCCACACCAAACAAGAATGACAAACAAATTTCGGGAGAACATCCGCACGGTAACACAACATAAACACAACAGAACAAATACCCAGAACCCCTTAGCAGCACTAACTCTTTCGGGACACTACAATATACACCAGAGTCTGTTTCTCCCTCATCTGCGGGAGCACCGAGAGGCTCTGCTGTGAGCTTCACAGGACACGCCCCCGCGCTTGCCGCACAGACAGCGCCCACGCGTCGCCGTAACCAGAGACAATCTGCTATCAGCGCACCTGGGTCTAATCAGACAAGCAGCATAAGGACCAGTGGACCCAAGGATCCTTTCGGGAACGTAGTTTCTCAATGGTGTACCCACCCTCCTTTGCCCTCCTACCCTACTTCTCCCTGGATCTCCTTCTGGACTCTGACGCCTCTCTCTGCCCCACGGACCTCACGCAAATCTCGGATCCCTTCTGCGTTGACCTCTTTAGTTTTGTCTGCTTCCTCATTCAACATTTACGGTAACACTCAACAGCTAATCTACACACATAGTCACACACATACGCTCTTGGATTTTGTCACACACCATTCTGTAGTTTATTAGTATTGTTTAGTATTATTATATATTTTAACTATATATATAATAAATCATTGAACATTACAGCCCCTGATGTCTGTTGCCGTCATCTCATACTTCCCAACCCTCCCGGATTTTCCGGGAGACTCCTGAAATTCAGCGCCTCTCCCGAAAACCTCCCGGGACAAATTTTCTCCCGAAAATCTCCCGAAATTCAGGCGGAGCTGGAAGCCACACCCCCTCCAGCTCCATGCGGACCTGAGTGACGTGTCGACAGCCTGTTTTCACGTCCGCTTTCCCACAATATAAACAGCGTGCCTGCCCAATCACATTATAACTGTAGAATGATCGAGGGCGAGTTCTTGGTTTCTTATGTGGGTTTATTGTTAGGCAGTTTCATTAACGTCCTCCCAGCGCGGCAACAACACACAACAGCAGCAGTCACGTTTTCGTCTACCGTAAAGCAGTTCGTCTGCCGTAAACAGCAATGTTGTGACACTCTTAAACAGGACAATACTGCCATCTATTGTACATGCATATGTGACAATAACATCTAGGGCTTTTAGAGAGTGCAGTGCACAACTGCGCACACAACAAGGAGACGAAGCAGAAAGCATCATCAGAGAGGGTGTTCAGCATGGTTAGAAAAATAGTGACAGAGAATAGAACAAGGATGGACAATTCAACCCTTAACTCAACAATGAGTAGATGAGTGTTATGTGTGTGTATATGTGTAAATAAATGTACGGCAGCTGCACTGCAGCAGACAGGGAGAGGCTGCAAAGAGTGGTCAAGACGGCTCAGAAGATCATCGGCCGCCCTCTCCCCTCTCTGACGGACATCTACACCTCCCGCTGCCTCAACAGAGCCAGTGCCATAAGCGGTAGAAAATGGATGGATGGATTGATGGATATATATATATATATATTTATATATATATATATATAAGAAATACTTGACTTTCAGTGAATTCTAGCTATAAATATATATTTATTTTATTTTATATATATATATATATATATATATATATATATATATATATATATATATATATATATATATATATATATATATATATATATATATAAATAAAAGAAATAGTTGAATTTCAGTGTTCATTTATTTACACATATACACACACATAACACTCATCTACTCATTTTTGAGTTAAGGGTTGAATTGTCCATCCTTGTTCTATTCTCTGTCACTATTTTTCTAACCATGCTGAACACCCTCTCTGATGATGCATTGCTGTGTGGCACGCACAAAAGTGCTTTCATCAAATGCACTAGATGGCAGTATTGTCCTGTTTAAGAGTGTCATAACATTGCTGTTTACGGCAGACAAACTGCTTTACGGTAGACGAAAACGTGACTGCTGTTGTTGTGTGTTGTTACCGTGCTGGGAGGACGTTAATGAAACTGCCTAACAATAAACCCACATAAGAAACCAAGAACTCGCCCTCGATCATTCTACACTTATAACGTGATTGGGCAGGCACGTTGTTTATATTGTGGGAAAGCGGACTCGGGTCCGCATGGAGCTGGAGGGGGCGTGGCCTCCAGCTCCGCCTGAATTTCGGGAGATTTTCGGGAGAAATTTTGTCCCGGGAGGTTTTCGGGAGAGGCGCTGAATTTCGGGAGTCTATTTTGATACTTTTCGGTACTTTTCTAAATAAAGGGGACCACAAAAAATTGCATTATTGGCTTTATTTTAACAAAAAATCTTATGGTACATTAAACATACGTTTCTTATTGCAAGTTTGTCCTTAAACAAAAATAAAATAGTGAACATACAAGACAACTTGTCTTTTATTAGTAAGTAAGCAAACAAAGGCTCCTAATTTAGCTGCTGACGTATGCAGTAACATATTGTGTCATTTATCATTCTATTATTTTGTCAAAATTATTAAGGACAAGTGGTAGAAAATGAATTATTAATCTACTTCTTCATTTACTGTTAATATCTGCTTACTTTATCTTTTAACATGTTCTATCTACATTTCTGTTAAGATGTAATAATCACATATTCTTCTGTTGATTGGATACTTTACATTAGTTTTTGGATGATACTACAAATTTGGGTATCAATCAGATACCAAGTAGTTACAGGATCATACATTGGTCATATTCAAAGTCCTCAACTGTCCAGGGACATATTTCCTGAGTTTATAAACATAATATACATTTTTTAAAAACGAAAGAAGATGTGATGCCAAAAAATTATTTTTCAGAGGCGGTATAGTACCGAACATGATTCATTACCGTGCGTGACTGCTCGCTGACTGCTCGCTGTTTCGAAAAAGCTAAGTATCGTTCTAATTGTGTGCTTTTAAAATTGTTCTGCAGCTTTCTTTATTACTTTCTCAACATATTTAGTAGTACTATTTAACTTGCAAATCACCCGATCTCTGTCTCTCCACCCCTCCCGCAGCTAGCTAGCAGCTAGCTGCTAAGCTAACGAAGCTAGCGCGGAGAAAGGCGTCGCCGGGCGCCGGTCAGAAGGAGTCTACTCCTGCACACCGTGACCAGGACTTCTCGGAAGACAGCAGGAACTTCACTCGGTGACAGAAAACACCGTGAGTATGGCTTCCTGCGCGTCTTGCACCTTACTCACGGAGAGGCTGGCTCTGCTAGAGGGCCGTGTCCGCCAGTTAGAGCAGAGTAATCTCGTAACTTTAGATGTTGCGGACACATCTGCTAGCGTTAGCTGTAGCGAGCTAACTAGCCCAGCCTGTAGTAGTCCTAAGCGGCCTACAAGCTACGGTGTACCGGTTGAGACGCATAATAGATTTAGCTTTTTAGCTAGTCCTACACCCCAGTCTACCGGGCACCACACCTTAGTCATAGGGGACTCCATCACCCGAAACATAAAGCTTAGCAAACCAGCCACAATTAAGTGCATCCCGGGGGCCCGAGCACCTGACATTGAGGCTAATCTTAGGGAGCTAACTCGCAACAGGCCTAGTAAACACGTACGACAGGCTAATCGCACCACTAGTTATGCGAATATAGTTGTACACGTTGGCTCCAATGACACTAGAATGAGACAGTCAGAGATTACAAAGAGAAACATAGCCAGGACTTGTGATCTCGCTAGAAAGATGTCCAGGCATCGAGTAATTGTCTCTGGCCCCCTGCCTGCGAGAGGCAATGATGAGAGATATAGCAGATTAGTCTCGCTTAACAAGTGGCTGGCTAGCTTCTGTAGACAACAGGGACTAACGTTTATTGATAATTGGCCCTCTTTCTGGGGCAAACCAGGCTTGCTGATGAGGGACGGCCTTCACCCTAACCAGGAAGGCGCCATCATCCTGTCTAAGAATATAGACTACTGTTTAAGTCACATTTGACTAACTACACTAGAGCAAGCCCGGTCACAGGCAATTACAGAGCCTGCTAGTCCGGGTGAGGAGTCAGTTAAGCTAGAACTAGCCAGCACCAGGCTGGATAATTCCTGTACGCATAGCAATTTTCTTAGAATAACACACAACTCACATAATGTGTTTTCTGTTGTGAATGTGTCCGGGGTAGATATGCATTCTACTGAGGTGGCAAATCATGATGCGTTCAGTCGATCGCAGCATCAAGTAAACAATCTGAAAATTCCCGTCGTATCAATTCCTAGATATGGTCAAAACTATTTAAAGTGCACTACGTATAATAAACGCAACATTATTAATATTTCTACTACGGATAATTTAAACAAAAACTCGTCAAAACAGCCCAATACTTATAATATGGGCTTTTTAAACATAAGATCATTGTCTCCCAAAACGTTATTAGTTAATGAGGTCATTAGAGACAACAATCTTAACGTCATTGGTCTTAGCGAAACCTGGCTCAAACCAGACAAATTTTTTGCGCTAAATGAGGCATCTCCTCCTAACTATACGAATGCACATATTGCCCGTCCCCTTAAAAGGGGTGGGGGGGTCGCACTAATATACAATGAAAACTTTAACCTTACCCCTAACCTAAATAATAAATACAAATCGTTTGAGGTGCTTACTATGAGGTCTGTCACACCGCTGCCTCTCGATATGGCTGTTATCTACCGCCCCCCAGGGCCCTACTCGGACTTTATTAATGAATTCTCAGAGTTCGTTGCTGATCTAGTGACGCACGCAGACAATATAATCATAATGGGGGACTTTAATATCCATATGAATAACCCATCGGACCCTCAGTGCGTGGCGCTCCAGACTATAATTGATAGCTGTGGTCTTACACAAATAATAAATGAACCTACGCATCGCAACGGCAATACGATAGATCTAGTGCTGGTCAGGGGTGTCACCACCTCCAAAGTTATGGTACTCCCGTATACTAAAGTAATGTCCGATCATTACCTTATAAAATTCGAAGTTCTGACTCATTGTCAACAAACTAATAATAATAATAACTGCTATAGCAGCCGCAACATTAATGCCGCCACAACGATGACTCTTGCTGACCTACTGCCTTCGGTAATGGCACCATTCCCAAATTATGTCGGCTCTATTGATAACCTCACTAACAACTTTGACAATGCCCTGCGCAAAACCATTGATAGTATAGCACCGCTAAAACAAAAAAGGGCCCCTAAAAGGCGCACCCCATGGTTTACAGAGGAAACCAGAGCTCATAAATTATCATGTAGAAAGTTGGAACGCAAATGGCGCGCGACCAAGCTTGAGGTTTTCCATCAAGCATGGAGTGATAGTTTAATATCGTATAAACGCATGTTTACCTTAGCTAAAGCTAAATATTACTCAAATCTCATCCGCCTCAACAAAAACGACCCTAAATTTTTGTTTAGTACAGTAGCATCGCTAACCCAACAAGGGACTCCTCCCAATAGCTCCACCCACTCGGCAGATGACTTTATGAATTTATTTAATAAGAAAATTGAACTCATTAGAAAGTAGATTAAAGACAACGCATCCCAGCTACAACTGGGTTCTATGAACACAGATACAACTGTATCTACGACGGATACTGCAATACAAAATAGTCTCTCTCTTTTTGATGAAATAACATTAGAGGAACTATTACAGCGTGTAAGTGGGATAAAACAAACAACATGTTTACTTGACCCACTTCCTGGGAAACTTATCAAGGAGCTTTTTGTATTATTAGGTCCATCAGTGCTAAATATTTTAAACTTATCACTTTCCTCTGGCACTGTTCCCCTAGCATTCAAGAAAGCGGTTATTCATCCTCTGCTCAAAAGACCTAACCTTGATCCTGACCTCATGGTAAACTACCGACTGGTGTCCCACCTTCCCTTTATTTCGAAAATCCTCGAAAAAATTGTCGCACAGCAGCTAAATGAACACTTAGTGTCTAACAATCTCTGTGAACCTTTTCAATCCGGTTTCAGGGCAAATCACTCTACGGAGACAGCCCTCGCAAAAATGACTAATGATCTACTGCTAACGATGGATTCTGATGCGTCATCTATGTTGCTGCTTCTTGATCTTAGCGCTGCTTTCGATACCGTCGATCATAATATTTTATTAGAGCATATCAAAACACGTATTGGTATGTCAGACTTAGCTTTGTCGTGGTTTAACTCTTATCTTACTGACAGGATGCAATGCGTCTCCCATAATAATGTGACCTCGGACTATGTTAAGGTAACGGGCGGAGTTCCTCAGGGTTCGGTTCTTGGCCCTGCACTCTTTAGTATTTACATGCTGCCGCTAGGTGACATCATACGCAAATACGGTGTTAGCTTTCATTGTTATGCTGATGACACCCAACTCTACATGCCCCTAAAGCTGACCAACACGCCGGATTGTAGTCAGCTGGAGGCGTGTCTTAATGAAATTAAACAATGGATGTCCGCTAACTTCTTGCAACTCAACGCCAAGAAAACGGAAATGCTGATTATCGGTCCTGCTAAACACCGACATTTATTTAATAATACCACCTTAACATTTGACAACCAAACAATTACACAAGGCGAATCAGTAAAGAATCTGGGTATTATCTTCGACCCAACTCTCTCGTTTGAATCACACATTAAGAGTGTTACTAAAACGGCCTTCTTTCATCTCCGTAATATCGCTAAAATTCGTTCTATTTTATCCACTAGCGACGCTGAGATCATTATTCATGCGTTCGTTACGTCTCGTCTCGACTACTGTAACGTATTATTTTCGGGTCTCCCTATGTCTAGCATTAAAAAATTACAGTTGGTACAAAATGCGGCTGCTAGACTTTTGACAAGAACAAGAAAGTTTGATCATATTAGGCCTATACTGGCTCACCTGCACTGGCTTCCTGTGCACTTAAGATGTGACTTTAAGGTTTTACTACTTACGTATAAAATACTACACGGTCTAGCTCTGTCCTATCTTGTCGATTGCATTGTACCATATGTCCCGGCAAGAAATCTGCGTTCAAAGAACTCCTGCTTATTAGTGATTCCCAGAGCCCAAAAAAAGTCTGCGGGCTATAGAGCGTTTTCTATTCGGGCTCCAGTACTATGGAATGCCCTCCCGGTAACAATTAGAGATGCTACCTCAGTAGAAGCATTTAAGTCCCATCTTAAAACTCATTTGTATACTCTAGCCTTTAAATAGCCCCCCTGTTAGACCAGTTGATCTGCCGTTTCTTTTCTTTTCTCCTCTGCTCCCCTTTTCCTTGAGGGGGGGGGGGGGCACAGGTCCGGTGGCCATGGATGAAGTGCTGGCTGTCCAGAGTCGGGACCCGGGGTGGACCGCTCGCCTGTGCATCGGCTGGGAACATCTCTGCGCTGCTGACCCGTCTCCGCTCGGGATGGTGTCCTGCTGGCCCCACTATGGACTGGACTCTTACTATTATGTTGGATCCACTATGGACTGGACTCTCACAATATTATGTCAGACCCACTCGACATCCATTGCTTTCGGTCTCCCCTAGAGGGGGGGGGGTTACCCACATATGCGGTCCTCTCCAAGGTTTCTCATAGTCATTCACATCGACGTCCCACTGGGGTGAGTTTTTCCTTGCCCGTATGTGGGCTTTGTACCGAGGATGTCGTTGTGACTTGTGCAGCCCTTTGAGACACTTGTGATTTAGGGCTATATAAATAAAGATTGATTGATTGATTGATTGATTGATTAGTATCGCGTTACTATACTAATACCGGTAAACCGTACAACCCTAATATATATATGTATACATAGATAGATCAATATATCGGCCCCCAGACACAAAAAAACAATTGCCCGGGCCTGGTCTACAGTATGAATCATAAAGGCTTTTGTGGCTCACCTTTCCTGGAAGCTTCAAAGCTGTCAAAGATGTTTATTCTCTGGATGTCATAGGTCAGCGTGGTGTTGGGGAGCAAGGTGCGGTTCCTGTTGATTGTGTTCAAGGCAAATTTAAAGGCTAGTTCCTCCGCTCCCGAGGGGCCACTCTCGATGGATTCGAATATTCCCCCTGCAGGTAAGAAAGACAATATTGATAATGAATATTTGTCACCTTTGAAATCAAGTTCAGTATGAAACTGGTCAAATTTCATTCAAATCTACAAACCCCGTTTCCATATGAGTTGGGAAATTGTGTTAGATGTAAATATAAACGGAATACAATGATTTGCAAATCATTTATAACCCATATTCAATTGAATATGCTACAAAGACAACATATTTGATGTTCAAACTGATAAACATTTCTTTTTTTTGCAAATAATCATTAACTTTAGAATTTGATGCCAGCAACACGTGACAAAGAAGTTGGGAAAGGTGGCAATAAATACTGATAAAGTTGAGGAATGCTCATCAAACACTTATTTGGAACATCCCACAGGTGTGCAGGCTAATTGGGAACAGGTGGGTGCCATGATTGGGTATAAAAACAGCTTCCCAAAAAATGCTCAGTCTTTCACAAGAAAGGATGGGGCGAGGTACACCCCTTTGTTCACAACTGCGTGAGCAAATAGTCAAACAGTTTAAGAACAACGTTTCTCAAAGTGCAATTGCAAGAAATTTAGGGATTTCAACATCTACGGTCCATAATATCATCAAAAGGTTCAGAGAATCTGGAGAAATCACTCCACGTAAGCGGCATGGCCGGAAACCAACATTGAATGACCGTGACCTTCGATCCCTCAGACGGCACTGTATCAAAAATCGACATCAATCTCTAAAGGATATCACCACATGGGCTCAGGAACACTTCAGAAAACCACTGTCACTAAATACAGTTAGTCGCTACATCTGTAAGTGCAAGTTAAAGCTCTACTATGCAAAGTGAAAGCCATTTATCAACAACATCCAGAAACGCCGCCGGCTTCTCTGGTCCCAAGATCATCTAAGATGGACTCATGCAAAGTGGTCTGACGAGTCCACATTTCAAATTGTTTTTGGAAATATTCGACATCTTGTCATCTGGAACAAAGGGGAAACGAGCCATCCAGACTGTTATCGACGCAAAATGTAAAAGCCAGCATCTGTGATGGTATGGGGGTGCATTAGTGTCCAAGACATGGGTAACATACACATCTGTGAAGGCGCCATTAATGCTGAAAGGTACATACAGGTTTTGGAACAACAAATGCTGCCATCTAAGCGCCGTCTTTTTCATGGACGCCCCTGCTTATTTCAGCAAGACAATGCCAAGCCACATTCAGCATGTGTTACAACAGCGTGGCTTCGTAAAAAAAGAGTCCGGGTACTTTCCTGGCCCCCCTGCAGTCCAGACCTGTCTCCAATCGAAAATCTGTGGCGCATTATGAAGCGTAAAATACGACAGCGGAGACCCCGGACTGTTGAACGACTGAAGCTCTACATAAAACAAGAATGGGAAATAATTCCACTTTCAAAGTTTCAACAATTAGTTTCCTCAGTTCCCAATCGTTTGAGTGTTGTTAAAAGAAAAAGTGATGTAACACAGTGGTGTACATGCCCTTTCCCAACTACTTTGGCACATGTTGCAGCCATGAAATTCTAAGTTATTTAATATTTGCAAAAAAAAAAAAAGTTTATGAGTTTGAACATCAAATATCTTGTCTTTGTAGTGCATTCAATTGAATATGGGTTGAAAAGGATTTGCCAGTCATTGTATTCCGTTTATATTTACATCTAACACAATTTCCCAACTCATATGGAAATGGGGTTTGTAGAATATAAAATGTGTTTTCAGTTAGTTCACCTTTTTTTGTTAAGTACATAACTCTGCATGTGTTCATTCATAGTTTTGATGCATTCAGTGACAATCTACAATGTAAATAGTCATGAACATTAAAAAAAAGGCATTGAATGAGAAGGTGTGTGCAAATTTTTGGCCTGTACTGTAATTCATCATTTCTACAGCCAGTAAAATAATTTACACCTGTACCATAATTAAAGACGTAGTCTGTATGAAATCTTCAGCTCCTGTGTTTATTAAGAAAGCCAGTGAAGCACAACTAGCAGAAGTTATGAGGAAACTTTCTAACTCTCGAGCCAAATACAATCATAACTTGGATACTGGCTTCATGAAACAAAATATAGTCCCATATAAAAAAAAACCATTTGATTAATTTAACTATTCAGGCCAGTAAATTCTCCAACCTTTGGAAAAAAGCCATTATCACATCAATATTCAGAGTAGGAAGACCTGATGACCTTGGTTTTGATTGCCCTATTGTGCCTGTTATATCAAAGGTACTGGAGAAGATGGTAGCAGCACGGTTGATTATCTTGCACACAACTAACTTCTTGGTTATAGACTGAAGTACTCCACATAAATAACTATTTCATTTTTCACAGAAAACCCATTGAAAGCCATCGATTGATGGAGCATGTTTTGTGTTTCTCGACAATAGACACAGTCAACCACAACCTTCTCCTAAGTTGTCTACATCAGTGTTTTTCAACCTTTTTTGAGGCAAGGCACATTTTTTTCATTTAAAAATACAGAGGCACACCACCAGCAGAAAACGTTAAAAAATGAAACTCCACCAGGTCCTCCTCGTGCCTTATTTTGAGTTTGTTGGTGTTTTCCTGTGTGTAGTGCTTTAGTTCTTGTCTTGTGCTGTTATTTTGGTGTTTTCCTGTCGCAGTTTCATGTCTTCCTTTGAGCGCTATTCCCCGCACCTGCTTTGTGTTAGCACGCAAGGCTATTTAAGTTGTTGCTACTCTTCTTTGTGTGGACATTGTTGCTTGCCAAGTCATGTATGGATGTACTTTGTGGATGCCGTCTCTGCTCCACACGCTGCAAGTTTTTGCTGTCGTCCAGCATTCTGTTTCTGTTTACTTTGTAGCCAGTTCAGTTTTACTGTCGTTTTACATAGCCATCCCTCTGCTTCATTGCCTTTTCCTTACCCTTTTGGTCATTTTTGGTTTATGCGTTACATACCTTTTTACCTGCACGCTGTGGTCTGCATATTGGGATCACAGTTCTTCAGTCGAGTTCTACACAGCACGGACACTAAGGAACGGCACAGTATTTGCAGATTATAATTAGAGATGTCCGATAATATCGGCAGGATAAATGCTTTAAAATGTAATATCGGAAATGATCAATATCGTTTTTTTTGGTTTTTTTTTATTAAATCAACATAAAAAACACAAGATACACTTACAATTAGTACACCAACCCAAAAAACCTCCCTCCCCCATTCACACAAAAGGGTTGTTTCTTTCTGTTATTATTATTCTGGTTCCTACATTATATATCAATATATATCAATACAATCTGCAAGGGATACAGTCCGTAAGCACACATGATTGTGCGTACTGCTGGTCCACTAATAGTACTAACCTCTAACAGTTCATTTGACTAATTTTCATTAATTACTAGTTTCTATGTAACTGTTTTTATATTGTTTTACTTTCTTTTTTATTCAAGAAAATGTTTTTAATTTATTTATCTTATTTTATTTGATCAATTTTTAAAAAAAGGACCTTATCTTCACCATACCTGGTTGTCCAAATTAGGCATAATAATGTGTTAATTCCACGACTGTATATATCAGTATCGGTCATTAAGAGTTGGACAATATCGGAATATCGGATATCGGCAAAAAGCCATTATCGGACATCCCTAATTATAATTATTGATTTGCAAAAAATATTTTTTGGACCAATTGGGTGAAGTTGCATAATTTCCCACGGCACACCAGACAATATCTAACGGCACACTAGTGTGACGCGGCACAGTGGTTGAAAAACACTGGTCTACATGAACCAGGCGGTTGACTGGTTTGGGTCATCTTTTTTGGAACAATGCAATGGCAATAACCCAATTAAGGGTCAATACTTGGTCCACTTTTATTTAGCCTTTTTTATGAATCGACTTGCCCTTGTGTTGCCCAGCAACCATAAGCCGACTTTATGCAGATGACGCGATTAATTATACACCAGCCAAGTCACCTAGCGAGGCTGCAGAAGTCCTAACATCCTTGAGGATCTAAATCAGTGGTTCTTAACCTGGGTTCGATTGAACTCTAGGGGTTCGGTGAGTCGGCCTCAGGGGTTCGGCGGAGGTCAAGACACACCCGACTCATCGTGTAAATACAAACTTCTCCCTATCGGCGTATTATGGATACCCCCAAACAATGTTCCCTCTAACTCAGTGGCCTAGTGGTTAGAGTGTCCGCCCTGAGATGGGTAGGTTGTGAGTTCAAACCCCGGCCGAGTCATACCAAAGACCATAAAAATGGGACCCATTACCTCCCTGCTTGGCACTCAGCATCAAAAGTTGGATTTGGGGGTTGAATCACCAAAAATTATTCCCGGACGTGGCACCACTGCCCACTGCTCTCCTCCCCTCCCTGGGGGTGAACAAGGGTGATGGGTGAAATGCAGAGGACACATTTCACCACACCTAGTGTGTGACAATCATTGGTATTTTAACTTAGATGTGCACACTGTGGCCACACCAGCAGCACACCTGTCCCAAACCTGACTAAATACCAAGTTAATGACACCAAAAGGGACAAGCGGTAGAAAATGGATGGCAGCAGTCATTTCCATGGGATTATTTTCTAAAATAAGTGTTTTAGCCCACTTACAATGACAGTAACACATGAGCTCTGTACTAGTATTGTATGTCTGGGTGGGGGTCCTGCTTTGGAAATAATTTGTACCCCTTTCCGATATCGCATTTAGTTCACATTAAAACATTCACATTTTGCACAATGAGATGTAAACATGGGATCATGTGTACATTCCTGTAACGTTCTGTTTGTAAAATATATCTTTATTAGTATTTATTTGATATAATAACATCATTTCATGATTAATATTTATAAATTAAGATTAAATTAAGAAAAAAACATTTATTTTTCACTATAGAAGGGTTCGGTGAAAGCGCATATGAAACTGGTGGGGTTCAGTACCTCCAACAAGGTTAAGAACCACTGATCTAAATCAATGGCTGCAAAAATAATCACCTTACACTTAACTTGCAACAACTGTCTGTATGTGATTTTCAGTTCAAAAACCAAGTGTAAATGGGGCATTCATTATGACTTTGCGAAATGGTGAAATAGAGAGGAAGATAATACAAATAATAACAGAAGAAATGAACAAATTAAAAAGATGGTTTGACAAAAACAGACTATCTTTGAATCTCAGTAAAACTAAAATAATGCTATTTGGTAATCAGTATGTGGAATTAAATTATGGAATGGATTAAGTAAAGAAGTTAAAAATTGTACTGATATGATCCAGTTTAAGAGGTTGTTCAAAATAATAGTGCTTACAGAGTACAAAAAAGAAGAATTATGAGAAATACTTTCAACCTTATTGAAAATAAGATATTCTTCATCTCAGTATGTTAATAATGACTGAATTAATTAATTAATTACATATTACAAAACTGTTGTATACTAATTCATAGATGTTATTTTATTATATAAAAAGGTCAGTAAATGATTCTATATATTTGTAAACGCTTGAAGTGGGAAAGGGGTAGGATTAAATAAGCTTTGCTTCTTCCTACTCCTTTTCGGGCATGATGTAAAATGAAATGATATGAAATTGTGTGATGTATTATGATGTAAGTGTGTTCATGTTCGAAATAAACTAAAGAAAGAAAGAAAAGAAAGAGGTTACTGGATTTAAATATCTAGGGATAATCCTAGACCAGGGGTCGGCAACCCAAAATGTTGAAAGAGCCATTTTGGTCCCAAAAAAAAATAGAGAAATCGGTTTGGAGCCGCAAAAAATGAAAAAGCCTTCTATAAGTGATATAATGAAGTCAACACATGATGTACGTGTCTGTTTTAGTCATATAAGCCTACTATCAAAATTACTTTAAAAGTCTTATACAAGAGTTATAATGAAGACAACACATGATTTAAGTGTCTATATTAGCTATATTAGCCTACTTTTATTTTTACAACATTGGAAAACATTAGTAAACCTTCTCAGAGGGTGAGATAACTCCTCTAAATGACTGTCTTGGAATGGCCAAAGGTATAGATGTCTGTGTCCAAGTTAAAGGAAATGGCGGACTGTCTTCTTCTAATGAATTTGTTAGAATCTATGCAAGCTGGGTAACGTTTGCTGTGGTCGGGAACAACATGGCACACAAACAACTATCAGAAATGCAGCCAATATTACATATAGATAATACGTCATGAGAAATGCAGACAAAAATTAAATACACAGAGGACATAGGAAATTAAATGAGCTCAAATATACCTACAAGTGGGACATAATGATGCAATATGTACATAAAGCCAGCCTAAACAGCATGTTAGCATTGATTAGCTTGCAGTCAATACAGTCAACAAGTCAATAACATCAACAGAGCTCACCTGTGTGCATTCACGCACAGTATAAAACGTTTGGTGGACAAAATGAGACAAAGAAGGAGTGGCATAAAATATGTATTTCTCTGGCATGTTGAAGAAAGTTATACATGTAAACAAACTACAGTGAGTTCAAGGACCGCCAAAATGAGGACAAAACTCTCATCAAAGAATCATGGTTAATATAAACAGTGGGATTTCAAACAATTATGGAGGATTGTGTCATGTTGTCCTCCGACAGAAACCCTATTAAAAGAAAAATATATCTTTCCGCCCATCTTTTTCTATTTTCGTAAATTTTTGAAAAAGCTCCAGGGAGCCAGTAGGGCAGCGCTAAAGAGCCGCAGGTTGCAGACCCCTGTCCTAGACCCACAACTTTAAACTTGAAAGGCACAAAATAGAGTCTCAAACGTCGTCTCAATTGTTTTAAATTAATGAGAAATGCAGCTAAAATGTTAATAGACGCCATGATTTTCCAACAGAAATCAAATGAATCTCCTGGCTAAAGGGAAAACAACAGTGGCTCAGTTGGTAGAGCAACTAGAGGGTTCCAGGTCCGAGTCTCTACTGTTGTGTCCTTGGGCAAGACACTTTACACTGGCTCCTGTGAGTGCCACCCACACTGGTTTAAATGTAGATAACGGGTTTCACGATGTGAAGTGCTTTGAGTCTCTGGGGGATAAAGCGCAATATAAATATGATTCACTTCACAACTTTTTATGTAAAAGTACAGTTAAAATAGCAATATCAACAAACAATAAAACACCAAAACTATCACACTTGCTCAAGAAAAAACTAGCATCTTGTGATGATGTGTTAAAAAAGCTCCCCACTGGTATATTATTGATTATTGATTAACTCCTGGCATTTTTGACAATTTTAATAGAGTCAACATATAGAACTGTGTTGATTGAATCTTAACATTTTAGCTATCTAATAGATTGTACATTTTATCTGATGATACTGGCACAATGGTGCCTAATGTTTAATGTAAGAGTGTGTGTGTGTGTGTGTGAGTGACATCATCAAGGAAAAGTACCTTCCATATGAGGACCAAAACCATTGCATCTAATAGAGAGCCAAATACTAGAGTCCGTGAACATTGCTCCAAAGTCAGTATTTTTTGTTGATTTAGTATGCATACAAAA
The DNA here is from genome assembly GCF_033978685.3 of Nerophis lumbriciformis. Classification (NCBI taxonomy): domain Eukaryota; kingdom Metazoa; phylum Chordata; class Actinopteri; order Syngnathiformes; family Syngnathidae; genus Nerophis; species Nerophis lumbriciformis. The sequence goes on along the minus strand of NC_084573.2, from coordinate 13,542,526 downwards.
GTAAACATTGACAAGTGCAAAAGCAGCAATATATGATAAAACAAGGACTTCCCTACTCATCCCTGAAGAAATCCGTCAGGTGAACAAGCTGATTTGACGACTTCCGGTGCTGACGTAAGACGACCCGCGTCCCATATGTGACCATAAATTGAACAAATACACTACAGTACTACAACTATAGTGGCCATTAACAGTTAGCTTCTACAGATGGGTTGCCCAAAGTGCGGCACAGGGGCCATATGTGGTCGGTGACTCGTTTGTCATCGGCCTTAAGCACATTACAAAAAACAAAAAAATAGAGATCTCATTTGTTGGTGGTGAAATCTACCAAAATTAGGGTGGTCCCAAAAAAGAGGGATTTTTCAAATTGACTGTGAGTCGGTTTTAAAAGTGCTCCCCCTTTGGTCAACATATGAAATTACAAGTGTGTTTAAAAAAATGAAGTGCTCCCCCTCTGGCCAACATATGTAATAATAAGTGTGTGTAAGAAATTGGCCAAAATGTATTAAAAAAAAAATTAAATTAAAAAAAATTAATATATATATATATATATATATATATATATATATATATATATATATATATATATATATATATATATATCATTTTTTTTTATATAGACATACTGTAATAACTTGAAGTAAATTATGAAGATTAAAAAACAATTACAAAAATAAATACAAATAAATAAATAACTAAAAGCTTACCTTTTTTTATGTTTGCATAGTATGTATGTATTATTAATGTTGTAAATACAAATCTTTATATATCTAGAAAGGGTGGTCCTAAAGAGGTAGACATTTTTCAGAAGTCTCAAGAAGCTAACACATACAAAAGTGTGTGTGTGTGTATGTGTGTGTGTGTGTGTGTGTTTGTGTGGTCTTGTATTTCTACCCTTCTTGAGACATCAACAAAGAAAAGTACCGTCCATATGAGGACCGGTGAAATAGTTACGACCAAAATCATGGCCCCAATACGGAAAACCATTGCATCTAATAGAGAGCCAAATACTAGAGTCCGTGAACATTGCTCCAAAGTCAGGAATTTTTGTTGATTTAATATGCATACAAAAGTAAACATTGAGAGGTGGAAAGGCAGTAATATATGATAAAACAAGACGGCAGCTAAAGAAGGACTTCCCTATTGATCCCCGGAAAAACCCGTCAGATGAACGAACAGCTGATTTTACGACTTCCGGTGCTGACGTAAACCGACCCGCGTCCCATATGTGACCATAGGATGAACAAATACACTACGGTACTAAGACTATAGTGGCCATTAACAGTTAGCTTCTACAGCTGGGTTGCCCAAAGTGCGGCACAGGGGCCATCTGTGGTCTGTGACTCCTTTGTCATCGGCCTGAAGCACAAAATAGAGATCTCATTTGCACCCCTGGTGGTGAAATCTATCAAAATTAGGGTGATCACAAAAAGGCGAGATTTTTCAAATTGAGTGTCTGTTTTAATCTGTATAATTGTTTAATGTAAAGTTGACAAAAAGTTTCAGATTAATTTTATTTTCTCTGGGGGGGTAAAATGGATAATTACAAATGGTGCGTTCAGGTGAGGAGTGGTACGTTGACATCCATCACGTGAGGTTACCAGTTGATGTAGATGTGTGTGTGGCAGTCGTCAGTGTAATTAATGGCGTAGGATGAAAGGTGAATTCAGTGGTGGGTGACCTTCTTTAACTTGCTCACTCGGCCTTGACAGGAAGGGCTCGCTTTTCTTATTTTCCTACCGTCGATTTCAATCAATCATTAAACGATGACGGGAGCACAGATTGCGAGACAAGTAAACCTTTGCACAAGATTTAAACGTAAACATCATTTCTAAATGTCATCATGCGCCGACGTTTCATCTTAATATTCTTCTTACTTGACGTCTGTGTTCAGAGAGGATGTTAATGAGGGGGCCATGCTGCGTTGCTGCTCATTAATCGACAAAGTAAAAGCCCCACAACAATAAAGAACAGCCAATCCATGCTGTTTTAGACTAAATTATCACCACTGAGGTGCGGTTAATTTTAAAACAGCTCCCGTCTGACGTGTTTATTATTTTCAGCTGAACTGAAGCGATTAAAACTCCAAATGGTCCCCTCAGCGCCGACCGCAGTGTTAAATAAGGGAAAGAAATGTTGTGAATTGATCTGCCTTACATTTTTTTTAACATCAAAGTAGGGTTGTACGGTATTAGTATAGTACCGCGATACTAATGAATCATATTCGGTACTATACCGACTCTAAAAAGTACTGGTAGAACACCCCCCCCCCCCCCCCCCCCTCCTGAACCCCGTCGTCGTCACGTCGTGACATTGCTGGTTTTACCAGCAGAGGAGCATGTTCGGCAGCGCACGATCACAGAGTACAAACCCCGTTTCCATATGAGTTGGGAAATTGTGTTAGATGTAAATATAAACGGAATACAATGATTTGCAAATCATTTTCAACCCATATTCAGTTGAATATGCTACAAAGACAACATATTTGATGTTTAAACTGATAAACATTTTTTTTTTTTTGCAAATAATCATTAACTTTAGAATTTGATGCCAGCAGCACGTGACAAAGAAGTTGGGAAAGGTGGCAATAAATACTGATAAAGTTGAAGAATGCTCATCAAACACTTATTTGGAACATCCCACAGGTGAACAGGCAAATTGGGAACAGGTGGGTGCCATGATTTGGTATAAAAGTAGATTCCATGAAATGCTCAGTCATTTACAAACAAGGATGGGGCGAGGGTCACCACTTTGTCAACAAATGCGTGAGCAAATTGTTGAACAGTTTAAGAAAAACCTTTCTCAACCAGCTATTGCAAGAAATTTAGGGATTTCACCATCTACGGTCCGTAATATCATCAAAGGGTTCAGAGAATCTGGAGAAATCACTGCACGTAAGCAGCTAAGCCCGTAACCTTCGATCCCTCAGGCTGTACTGCATCAACAAGCGACATCCGTGTGTAAAGGATATCACCACATGGGCTCAGGAACACTTCAGAAACCCACTGTCAGTAACTACAGATGGTCGCTACATCTGTAAGTGCAAGTTTAAACTCTCCTATGCAAGGCGAAAACCGTTTATCAACAACACCCAGAAACGCCGTCGGCTTCGCTGGGCCTGAGCTCATCAAAGATGGACTGATACAAAGTGGAAAAGTGGTCTGTGGTCTGACGAGTCCACATTTCAAAGTGTTTTGGAAACTGTGTCGTGTCCTCCGGACCAAAGAGGAAAAGAACCATCCGGATTGTTATAGGCGCAAAGTTGAAAAGCCAGCATCTGTGATGGTATAGGGGTGTATTAGTGCCCAAGACATGGGTAACTTACACATCTGTGAAGGCACCATTAATGATGGACTCCCGCTATTATGTTAGATCCACTATGGACTGGACTTTCACAATATTATACTCGACCCACTCAACGTCCATTGCATCCGGTCTCCCCTAGAATCTGCGGTCTTCTCCAAGGTTTCTCATAGTCATTCTCATTGACATCCCACTGGGTTGTGAGTTTTTCCTTGCCCTTATGTGGGATCTGAACCGAGGATGTCGTTGTGGCTTGTGCAGCCCTTTGAGACACTTGTGATTTAGGGCTATATAAATAAACATTGATTGATTGATTGATTGAGAACCAAGAGGGCCACATCTGATTTTTTCCAAATCTGATTTTTTCCATTACACTGCAAGTAAAATGTGATCTTTATCAGACTCCAGTATAAACGCGTACACGGATGACTTAGCTTTCCCAAAGCTGACGAAAAAGTCGGGTCTCATTCAGGTCGCACTGTCGTTTCGACTTAGGTCACATTAGAACAGATCAGATTCCAATTGGAGTGGCCTGTATATGATACAAAAAGATCAAATTTGAAGCAGATAATATAATTATAATGGGGGATTTTAATATACCCTTTAAGGGCTATTTAAGTAAACTTTGATTGATTGATTGATTGGAGCACTTTAGAGCGTTTAGACTGCCGAAAACAATTGGCAGGGAACTACTTTGTTGTCATTTTTCATCAAGGCAGACTCACTGCACCTTGTTTAAGCCACGAAGGTTCTAAAGGTGAGTGTATATTCAGCTTTCTTATTCCATTTTCCCTTTTATTTAAAGACTTGCAGGGACTGAATGGGGTTAGAGTAAAGGAAAAAGATCAAATGCGACAGCTTTATGATTTGTAACTCATAACCGCACTAAAAGCACAGGCTTTTTGTGTTACGCATGTTAATGGATGAGCTGCAGTAATGACTTTTTTCTTCCACATTTTAGTGATCAGAACCTTTTTAGCTCACATGTATTCATAAAAAAAAAGGGCCTGAAAGTCATCATGGAAATGATTGGAATCATGTCAGTCTCGACCTAATAGACAATCATTACAGCTCTGTTGGTGTGTGCAGTCAGACTTAAAATGAGCATCGTTCTACCTTCTACAATAGAGGACAAAAGTAGAGAGTGGCAAATTATTAAAGTAGGTATATATAGGCCATTGAGCCAACAATTTTTTTTATTTTGCATTAATTATACTAATTATTATACCAGTTTAATTATATACGTGTGTCAGTATTGTAGTAATTTAAGTAATGTGTGCACTGTCTTTGATGCAACATAAACATTTTAAAAGAGTGTTTTAAACTAACTGCACACTAGGGTTGTACGGTATACCGGTACTAGTATAGTATCACGGTACTAATGAATAAAAAAAACGGTACTATACTCTGTTTGAAAAGTACCGGTTCCGAGGGAAGACGGCGCATCATCACGTCGTGACATTGCTGGTTATAAGAGCAGAAGAGCATGTTCGGCAGCGCACAATCACAGAGTACTGATACCAAGTACAGGAGCGTATCTAGTCCATACTACTATGATATTTTTCATCATCACAACATCTTTTTTCTTTTATTTAAAATACATATTTATGTTTATACAGTAAACTCAGGAAATATGTCCCTGGACACATGAGGACTTTGAGTATGACCAATGTATGATCCTGTAACTACTTGGTATCGGATCGATACCTAAATGTGTGGTATCATCCAAAACTAATGTAAAGTATCAAAACAACAGAAGAATAAGTGATTATTAAATTTTAACAGAAGTGGAGATAGAACATGTTGAAATGGAAAATAAGCAGATATTAACAGTAAATGAACAAGTGGATTAATAATTCATTTTTACAGTTTGTCCATCATAATTTTGACAAAATAATGTTAATAACGGCACATGTCAGCAGACTAATTAGGAGCCTTTGTTTGCTTACTTACTGTCACGGCGAAGTTTTTGCAGCTTACTGCGAGGTTTGTTCTCCCAGGATGCAAACAGACTATTCCGGACAAGGCTTGCAGGTAGGAACATATTTAGTAATCTTCAATTAATCCTACACATCACAAAAAACAGGAACCAAACAAGAGGAAAGCGTGCCGTTCGCACGAGAAGCTAAAGAACAAAAAAACTTAACGCAGGAAACATAGAGGGTCAACACTTAGCATGGACTATGGCATGAAACAAACACGACTTACTTGACGAGGCATGAGGTAAACAAACAGCATAAACTATGGCATTGCATGAAACAAACAACTAATGACGCCAGCACGACTGACTGGCAAAGGCAGGCTTAAATAGTCTCTTGATTGGAAACAGAGGCAGGTGAAAATCATAAGTCGCCATGGCAACTAAAACAAACCCAGGTGTCAAACAGGAACTAAAAGAGTCCAAAACTAACAGAACATAACAAAAACATGATCCGGACCACGGATCATGACACTTACTACTAAAAGACAATTTGTCTATTTTATTTAAGGACAAAATTGGTTTTCGATTGCAATATTTTGCATATGTTTAATGTACCCTAAAATTTTTTGTTAAAATAAAACCAATAATGCCATTTTTTGTGGTCCCCTTTGTTTAGAAAAGTATCGAAAGGTATCGATCAGTGTCGAAATACCCAAATTTTGGTACCGGTACCCGTACCAAAATTTGGGTATCGGGACAACCCTACTGCCATAGTCATGTTTGAAGCAGCCAATATTTTCCCATGTGTACACTTTGTGCTTGAATCTTATGTCCGCAAGTAAACTCTGTGCCTTACCTTGAAGGTAAGGCTGCAGCTAACGATTATTTTTCTATCGATTAATCTATAGATTATTTTTTCGATTAATCGGTTAATCTATAGATTATTTTTTTCGATTAATCTATAGATTATTTTTCCTCTTACCGATTATTTTTTTTATTTAAAATGAAGATGAAAAAATAAATGTTGGCCAGTTTTTTCAAAAGGCATGACTTTTATATACAAAAAAAAAAGTATGGCCACTCAGTCAACATTGACAACAACATGACAAAATATTCTGTAACAATGTAAACATTTAAAACTTTTAACATTTAACAAAATTAAAAGTAGCTTATTTGCTTTTTAATGTGCAAATATAAAAGTAAACATCCAGTGCAAATCTTAATATTCTGCAATAGTATAAGCATTTCTAAAGTAAAAGTATTGCTTATTTTGCTTTAAAATGTGCAAAAATAAAGATAAACATCCAATACAAAAAAGTGCAAAACGAAATATTCTGTAACAGTGTAAACATTTCAACAAAAGTAAAAGTATTGCTTATTTTGCTTAATAACACAACAATGATAGTATGATTAAAGTGAAAGTTAATTGTTGGTTTGTACATAGTATATGTAACTGTTAATGTTGTAAAAGGTATTTGCACAACTAATTAACGTTAGCGTTAAAGAGGAGCGCGTCTTTGTAAACACTGAACAGGCACGCCAAACGCGCCTCTCAGAGCGAAACAGTGTTTTAGTTTATGAATTTACAACGCAGATACAAATGACACATTCATGATTTTGTGTAATGATGACAACGTATACTCACGCGGACGATTGACTAGTTGATGGTGATGGCAAGAACGCTGTCAGGTGTTTTCTTTTCAAATGTTCCTACATAGCCGTTGTGCTGCTATGATAGGCCATTTCCGCTCGACACAGTGTGCATACAACAACTGTCAAGTGTTTTGCTTTTTTCGCTGTGCTTATCCCACACTTGAAGGGATGTACCAATGCTGAATGTGGCTTCTGGATTTCACTCAAAAGACCAGACCGTAGTTACTTTTTCCTTTTATTTTCCTTTAGTTTGCAACAGTTTTTCCAACCAAGAAACAGCTTCTTTTTTCTTCTTTAGTCTTTTTAGCAGTCTTTAGCAGTGTTAATAGACTTTAGTTTCTTTAGCTGTCATTAGCTGTCTTTAGTAGCCTTTAGTAGCCTTTAGCTTCTTTAGTAGGTGAAAAACCTTTAAGGACAAAACACCACAAGATTAACATGCTGTAAAAAATCAATCAATTATCAATCCCATAATTTACAACTATTAATTAGGCTATCAAACTCTTAACCATTAAACAAGTGCAAGAAAATGGACACATCTTTTCCCTTTAAGTTAAAACAGATTTTAAATAAATTGTCTCAACATAAATGCACCAAGATACATATAAAATACATTTAACACCAGAAACACAATAGATAAATGCAACAGAAAACCCAATATGCAAATACATAAATACCTAACCAATTAACCACCTATTTAGATACATATTTAAAATCCATATTCAATATAAATATATTATTAATTTAGCAGTGAAACACTCAATCTTAAACGCTGTCTACTGGTAGAAAAATGCCCCTTTTTCTACGCCCTCACCAACACAGTTAAATCCAACACTTTAAATTGAGCGACTTCACCCTCCTGATGAAGCAAACTGCTCCAACATTTATCAAACTAAGCAAAGAATATCAACACTAAACAACAGTTACATAACACACTGTGTGTATTTAGCCTCCAGACTAAGCACGCTACATGCACACAACCCCCCCCCCCCCCCCCCCCATCTCACCAGCGCAACAGGTGCGCCACACCCACGAAGAGAAATATTAAATCTTACATACTTTTGGCACAACTCTGGGTTATCTGTAATGAACTAAACCTTTTTCCACTCTGCGCTGGCGTCTTTTGTACTCCTTGATTTGACACAGCGGTCTAATTACCGGGCTCGCGCACCAGCAGATGAGACAGGAGCGCGCCGCGTTATACCTGCGCGCGAACGTAAACTGATCGGCTCTGATTTTATAAGCCGACTGGCCGAAATAATGCCGAATTATATACATTTCCTGGGGTTGCCTAGGTGAATAGGGATGCGGATGTGCTCTAAGATAAAATATAATTTTATTAAGTGGGGTTTGGCTGGTTGCTAAACAGCCACGGTTGCGAGCTCGCGCTTCAGCTGACGAGACAGCTGTTCACCGCTACAACATTATTAGGCCGTTTATTGAAATACTCCCACACTTTTGACGACTTTTGGCGTGCTTTTTTTCCCTCGCTCGCACCGCTCGCATCATCTGCTTTGCGCTCCGCCATGACGGCAGTGTGACGTAAATATGCAACGCGTCGAAGCATAAAAACGACGTCGACTTATTTACGTAACCGATGACGTCGACTACGTCGACGCGTCGTTTCAGCCTTACTTGAAGGCGTTGGAATGTGTATTGGGAGTATGATGTACTCCCTTTTTTACCTTATCTGTATTAGAACAATGACCTCTTCTAGATGTTGCTAGGACTGTTCTCCTAAAGCTTTAGTAAAACTTGATAACATTCCTATTCTGTCTTGATGGTCCTTCTTACTCAACATATATGTCATCCGAAAGAATTTGGGATTGACCAGTGACTTTTATTTCCTGAGAGGAAGACTGCGAAGAAGGCGTTGGAATGTGCATTGGGAGTATGATGTACTCCCTTTTTTACCTTATCTGTATTAGAACAATGAGGCTGTATTCCTTTCTGGGCAGGGTGGGGGCTGTTTTCGTATTCAATAAGCTGTCTCTGCCCGTTTGATTTTTTTCGACCTCTTCGAGATGTTGCTATTAACGCACTGTAGGACTGGTCTCCTAAAGCTTTAGTAAAACTTGATAACATTCCTATTCTGTCTTGATGGTCCTTCTTACTCAACATATATGTCATCCGAAAGAATTTGGGATTGACCAGTGACTTTTATTCCCTGAGAGGAAAACTGCGAAGAAGGCATTGGAATGTGTATTGGGAGTATGATGTACTTCCTTTTTTACCTTATCTGTATTAGAACAATGAGGCTGTCTTCCTTTCTGGGCAGGGTGGGGGCTGTTTTCGTAGTCAATAAGCTGTCTCTGCCCGTTTGATTTTTTCGACCTCTTCGAGATGTTGCTATTAACGCACTGTAGGACTGGTCTCCTAAAGCTTTAGTAAAACTTGATAACATTCCTATTCTGTCTTGATGGTCCTTCTTACTCAACATATATGTCATCCAAAAGAATTAGGGATTGACCAGTGACTTTTATTCCCTGAGAGGAAGACTGCAAAGAAGGCGTTGGAATGTGTATTGGGAGTATGATGTACTCCCTTTCTTACCTTATCTGTATTAGAACTATGAGGCTGTATTCCTTTCTGGGCAGGGTGGGGGCTGTTTTCATATTCAATAAGCTGTTTCTGCCCGTTTGATTTTTTTCAACCTCTTCTAGATGTTGCTATTAACGCATTGTAGGACTGTTCTCCTAAAGCTTTAGTAAAACTTGATAACATTCCTATTCTGTCTTGATGGTCCTTCTTACTCACCATATATGTCATCCGAAAGAATTTGGGATGGACCAGTGACTTTTATTCCCTGAGAGGAAGACTGCGAAGAAGGCGTTGAAATGTGTATTGGGAGTATGATGTACTCCCTTTTTTACCTTATCTGTATTAGAACAATGAGGCTGTATTCCTTTCTGGGCAGGGTGGGGGCTGCTTTCGTATTCAATAAGCTGTCTCTGCCCGTTAGATTTTTTGACCTCTTCTAGATGTTGCTATTAACACACTGTAGGACTGGTCTCCTAAAGCTTTAGTAAAACTTGATAACATTCCTATTCTGTCTTGATGGTCCTTCTTACTCAACATATATGTCATCCGAAAGAATTTGGGATTGACCAGTGACTTTTATTCCCTGAGAGGAAGATTGCGACGAAGGCGTTGGAATGTGTATTGGGAGTTTGATGTACTCCCTTTTTTACCTTATCTGTATTAGAACAATGAGGTTGTATTCCTTTCTGGGCAGGGTGGGGGCTGTTTTCGTATTCAATAAGCTGTCTCTGCCCGTTTGATTTTTCGACCTCTTCTAGATGTTGCTATTAACGCACTGTAGGACTGGTCTCCTAAAGCTTTAGTAAAACTGGATAACATTCCTATTCTGTCTTGATGGTCCTTCTTACTCAACATATATGTCATCCAAAAGAATTTGGGATTGACCAGTGACTTTTATTCCCTGAGAGGAAGACTGCAAAGAAGGCGTTGGAATGTGTATTGGGAGTATGATGTACTCCCTTTCTTACCTTATCTGTATTAGAACTATGAGGCTGTATTCCTTTCTGGGCAGGGTGGGGGCTGTTTTCATATTCAATAAGCTGTTTCTGCCCGTTTGATTTTTTTCAACCTCTTCTAGATGTTGCTATTAACGCATTGTAGGACTGTTCTCCTAAAGCTTTAGTAAAACTTGATAACATTCCTATTCTGTCTTGATGGTCCTTCTTACTCACCATATATGTCATCCGAAAGAATTTGGGATGGACCAGTGACTTTTATTCCCTGAGAGGAAGACTGCGAAGAAGGCGTTGAAATGTGTATTGGGAGTATGATGTACTCCCTTTTTTACCTTATCTGTATTAGAACAATGAGGCTGTATTCCTTTCTGGGCAGGGTGGGGGCTGCTTTCGTATTCAATAAGCTGTCTCTGCCCGTTAGATTTTTTGACCTCTTCTAGATGTTGCTATTAACACACTGTAGGACTGGTCTCCTAAAGCTTTAGTAAAACTTGATAACATTCCTATTCTGTCTTGATGGTCCTTCTTACTCAACATATATGTCATCCGAAAGAATTTGGGATTGACCAGTGACTTTTATTCCCTGAGAGGAAGATTGCGACGAAGGCGTTGGAATGTGTATTGGGAGTTTGATGTACTCCCTTTTTTACCTTATCTGTATTAGAACAATGAGGTTGTATTCCTTTCTGGGCAGGGTGGGGGCTGTTTTCGTATTCAATAAGCTGTCTCTGCCCGTTTGATTTTTCGACCTCTTCTAGATGTTGCTATTAACGCACTGTAGGACTGGTCTCCTAAAGCTTTAGTAAAACTGGATAACATTCCTATTCTGTCTTGATGGTCCTTCTTACTCAACATATATGTCATCCGAAAGAATTTGGGATTGACCAGTGACTTTTATTCCCTGAGAGGAAGATTGCGAAGAAGGCGTTGGAATGTGTATTGGGAGTATGATGTACTCCCTTTTTTACCTTATCTGTATTAGAACAATGAGGCTGTATTCCTTTCTGGGCAGGGTGGGGGCTGTTTTCGTATTCAATAAGCTGTCTCTGCCCGTTTGATTTTTTCGACCTCTTCGAGATGTTGCTATTAACGCACTGTAGGACTGGTCTCCTAAAGCTTTAGTAAAACTTGATAACATTCCTATTCTGTCTTGATGGTCCTTCTTACTCAACATATATGTCATCCGAAAGAATTTGGGATTGACCAGTGACTTTTATTCCCTGAGAGAAGACTGCGAAGAAAGCGTTGGAATGTGTATTGGGAGTATGATGTACTCCCTTTTTTACCTTATCTGTATTAGAACAATGAGGCTGTATTCCTTTCTGGGCAGGGTGGGGGCTGTTTTCGTATTCAATAAGCTGTCTCTGCCCGTTTGATTTTTTTCGACCTCTTCTAGATGTTGCTATTAACGCAGTGTAGGACTGTTCTCCTAAAGCTTTAGTAAAACTTGATAACATTCCTATTCTGTCTTGATGGTCCTTCTTACTCAACATATATGTCATCCGAAAGAATTTGGGATTGACCAGTGACTTTTATTCCCTGAGAGGAAGACTGCAAAGAAGGCATTGGAATGTGTATTGGGAGTATGATGTACTCCCTTTTTTACCTTATTGGTATTAGAACAACGAGGCTGTATTCCTTTCTGGGCAGGGTGGGGGATATTTTCGTATTCAATAAGCTGTCTCTGCCCGTTTGATTTTTTTCGACCTCTTCTAGATGTTGCTATTAACGCACTGTAGGACTGGTCTACTAAAGCTTTAGTAAAACTTGATAACATTCCTATTCTGTCTTGATGGTCCTTCTTACTCAACATATATGTCATCCAAAAAAATTTGGGATTGCCCAGTGACTTTTATTCCCCGAGAGGAAGACTGGTCTGACGCAACACACACACACACACACACACACACACACACACACACACACACACACACACACACACACACACACACACACACACACACACACACACACACACACACACACACACACACACACACACACATGCACACAGTACATATACACACACACACACAAAACACTGTCACCTTGTCAGCTCTTTTTTGCAGCGTATATTTATATTAATGGTACTAGCACATCAACAAAAATCGTATATTTGTTCCTGGTTTGCGTCCTGTTTGTGAGGTAAAAAGTCATGGGCTGCAATTATTCTGTCCCCCAACCATCATTTAAAAAAAAAAATAAACATGCCATTTTCCATTATGCTCACTAGGCTTTGTTTTTTTTTAGGCATCTTGGAGCCGAGGACGCCGCAGAAAAGAAGGACAAGGAGAGTCAGCAGCAATGTGAAGTAAGACCGTCAGAAAGGAAATTACTTAGAAAAGCGCATCAGGACAATTCTTTTTAAACAATTGAGTCGCATCAAATCATTTGCGATTACCCGAGAGTGGGAAACTTCATTTAGGCATACCCGGGAAATCGAAAATGTAATTAGTTAGTGAAATGATCAGATAATAGCATGCTAATTCAATTTTACTAGGAGCTGCATGGTACGTTTCTAGCAAACAGTTATTAATTGTTTTTATTTGTTTCATTTATGGCGTAGGAGCTGGGTTCTTTTTGTGGGTTTTTATTTTTTATTTTGGCAGAACCAAAGTGCACTTTCATTATTGAGGGAAAATAGCCTCTGTCTTCACTTCACCTTCTTATGGTCCAAATGACTGCAGGTGTGTGAATTATAGTGGCGGTAGTCACCGCCTGTGTGTGTGTGTGTGTGTGTGTGTGTGTGTGTGTGTGTGTGTGTGTGTTTGGTGTGTGTGCGTGAATGATAGAGCCACCGTCATCGGGACGGGTGTGAATTATGGTGCAAATGAAAGCTCTGAGTGAGTTATGAGGGAGATAATCACCCCGACGAGAAAACAGACCTGCTGATTTTAGTCTCTCGCTAAGAGTGTGTGTGTGTGTGTGTGTGTGTGTGTGTGTATGTGTGTGAGAGTTCTTGTATTTCTACCCCTCTTGAGACATCAACAAGGAAAAGTACCGTACATATGTGGAACGGTGAACAAGTTAGGACATAAATCATGGTCCCAATACGGAAAACCATTGCATTTAATAGAGAATGTCTCATTTGCACCCCTGGTGGTGAAATCTATCAAAATTAGGGTGGTCCCTAAAAAGGAGGGATTTTTCAAATTGACTGTGTGTCGCTTTTAAAAGTGCTCCCCCTCTGGTCAACATATGAAATAACAAGTGTTTGTATAAAATTGAAATGCGCCCCCTTTGGCCAAAATGAATGACAGAAATAAAATAAATATGTATATAGAGACATACTGTAATACCTTTAAGTATATAATGACGATTAAAAAACAATTACAAACAAAAAATCCCCCAAAAATAAAAAAGTAAAGTAGTCTTTTTATCACAATGTGTTGACTTTTTTTCTTATAAAATTGGGAATTTCTCACATTCTTTCTGTTTCTTTAATATTGCAAAATTTTCTCCTAAAATTATTACTTTTTTATGCAAAATTGCGACATTTGTCTTATCAAATTCGGACTTATCACAATGCTGCCAATTTTTCTGTTGTCCTTGTAAAATAGTGACATTTTTTGAGTAAAATTATGACTGTTGTCCTAATTTTGCCAATTGAAATTCAGATTATTATTATAACATTGCCAACATTTTAAAGTTTTCTTATAAAAGTGTGACTTTTGACGAGTAAAATTACGACTCGTTTCATAAAATTGCCAAAATGTTAAGCTTTTCTTGTAAAATTGCGACTGTTACTGAGAACAATTCCAACTTTTATCATAACATTGCACAAATGTTCAGTTTTTCTTGTAAAATGTTGACTTGCGATGAGCTCAATGACGACTTGTATTATCATACTGCCAAAATTCTAAAATTTTCTTGTGAAATTGTGACCTTTTTCTTGTGAAATTTCAACCCATTTTTCACAACAATCTTTTTTACATTTGCATAGTATGTATATATTATTAATGTTGTAAATACAAATCTTTATATATCTAGAAAGGTTGGTCCTAAAGAGATCTCAAGAAGGTGTAAAATACAAAAATGTAAGTGTGTGCGTGTGTGTGTGTGTGTGTGCATTCTTGTATTTCTACCCTTCTTGAGACATCAACAAGGATACGTTCCTGTCCATATGAGAACCGGTGAACAAGTTAGGACATAAATCATGGTCCCAATACGGAAAACCATTGCATCTAATAGAGAATGTCTCATTTGCACCCCTGGTGGTGAAATCTATCAAAATGAGGGTGGTCCCAAAAAGGAGGAAATTTTCAAATTGACTGTGAGTCGGTTTTAAAAGTGCTCCCCTTCTGGTCAACATATTAAATAACAAGTGTGTGTAAACAATTTAAATACGGCCCCTTTGGCCAAAATGAATGACAAAAATAAAATAAATATGTATATAAAGACACACTGTAATAACTTGAAGTAAATAATGAAGATTAAAAACCAATTACAAACCAAAAATGCCCCCAAAATAAAAAAGTAGTCTTTTTCTCACAATGTGTTGACTTTTTTTCTTATAAAATTGGGAATTTCTCACATTCTTTCTGTTTCTTTAATATTGCAACATTTTCCCCTAAAATTATTGCTTTTTTATGTAAAATTATTATTATTCAAATTGACTGTGAGTCGGTTTTAAAAGTGCTCCCCTTCTGGTCAACATATGAAATAACAAGTGTGTGTAAAAAATTGAAATGCGCCCCCTTTGGCCAAAATGAATGACACAAATAAAATAAATATGTATATAGAGACATACTGTAATACCTTGAAGTAAATAATGAAGATTAAAAACCAATTACAAACAAAAAATCCCCCAAAATAAAGTAAATCAGTCTTTTTCTCACAATGTGTTGACTTTTTTCTTATAAAATTGGGAACAATTTGTCACATTCTTTCTGTTTCTGTACAATTGTAATATTTTCTCATCAAATTATTACTTTTTTATGTAAAATTATTACTTTTTTATTTAAAATTATTACTTTTAATGCAAAATGGCGTCATTTGTCGAATAAAATTCGGACTTATCACAATACTGCCAAAAATCTAAGTTTTTCTTGTGAAATTGCGACCTTTTTCTTGTGAAATTCCAACACATTTTTCACAACAAGTTTTTTTTATATTTGCATAGTATGTATATATTATTAATGTTGTAAATACAAATCTTTATATATCTAGAAAGGGTGGTCCTAAAGAGGTAGGCATTTTTCGAAGGTCTCAAGAAGGTGACAAATACAAGAATGTGTGTGTGTGTGTGTGTGTGTGCGAGTGAGAGGAGAGTGGAAATGAAAGTGCCGCGTGGGAGGGTGTCTTCATATGTGTGTATTTTATTCCATTTTATTTGCCCACAGCAAAGAGAGTGCCTTTTGCAGAGAAAATTGGTTTATTTTCTTCTTGCCCCTTTTAGTTGCCAGACAATAATAGACACGCATTACTTTTGAACTTAAAGCACATTTGTGCGGCCTCTCGCCCGCACTGAAAGTCAAAAGGCGCACGCACGAGCACACTTTTCTTAACTCAAGGATGTTGACGGCGATGGAGTACGATATGTTGCCATGGCGACTCCTGCCAGGGTTTCAAAATGCAAGCGGCTGATTGGTAGAGGAAGGACGTTAAGATAGTGCGGATGGCCTGTCTCCGCCTGCCTCTGTGACTAATGACCGGCGGTGCAGCTGCAGGATAGCGGCCGGGCTGCCGCTGCCATGGCAACCGGCGAGCAAGCTCGTCGTTAGGGTAAGTGGCCCAGGTAAGCACACGCTGCCTCTCGGTGAAGGCTGTAAAAGACCCCATCAACACCCCTCGCGGTCTGTCGGCGGTCTCTAAACAGGAGGCGGAAATGATGGAACCCTCTCCCGCCGTCCCATAAATACGCCATGAAATTCCCATCGGGAATGCTCTCGCTCATGTTTGCCCACAAATGCGATGTAAAGCATGAAAGCCGGCAGAGAGGCGCCACTCCCGCTCATTAATCTGATGCAGTGGGTTGACCTTCATCCACTGTGCTGCAAGGGCCCCATTTCGACCCCCACCAATATGACCAGGACACTGTTGTACCGGTACTAGTATAGTATCGCGGTACTACTGAATCAAAAACAGTATTATTGTCATGATCCGTGGCCCGGATCATGTTTTTGTTATGTTCTGTTATTTTTGGATATCCCTTAGTTCCTGTTTTGTGCACCTCTGGGTTTGTTTTGGTTTCTATGGGGATTCAAAACAAAAGATGAGTGCCCCTAAGAAAAGGCATTGAAGCTTAGGGAAGGATATGCAGAACGAAACTAAAACTGAACTGGCTGCAAAGTAAACAAAAACAGAATGCTGGACGACAGCAAAGACTTACTGTGGAGCAAAGACGGCGTTCACAAAGTACATCCAAACATGGCATGACGATCGACAATGTCCACACAAAGAAGGATGAAAACAACTGAAATATTCTTGATTGCTAAAACAAAGTGGATGCGGGAAATATCGCTCAAAGGAAAACATGAAACTGCTATAGGAAAATACCAAAAAAAACAGGAAAAGCCACCAAAATAGGAGTGCAAGACAAGAACTAAAACACTACACACAGGAAAACAGCAAAAAAGTCCAAATAAGTCACGGCGTGATGTGACAGGTGGTGACAGTACACCTACTTTGAGACAAGAGCTATATTGATGCATGCTTGGTTATGGTTTAAAGTCACATCCAACAATTGCGACAACTTTTTACTGTTTACTGAGTTTCGTTTTTTTTAATGATTTCTGCTGGTGGTGTGCCTCCGGATTTTTTCAATGAAAAAAATGTGCCTCGGCTCAAAAGAGGTTGAAAAACACTGTTCTAAGTAATAAAGACTGAAAGGGGAACATTATCACAATTTCAGAATTGTTAAAACAATTAAAAATCAGTTCCCAGTGGCTTATTATATTTTTCGAAGTTTTTTTCAAAATTTTACCCATCACGCAATATCCCTAAAAAAAGCTTCAAAGTGCCTGATTTTAACCATCGTTATATAGACCCGTCCATTTTCCTGTGACGTCACATAGTGAAGCCAACACAAACAAACATGGCGGAAAGAACAGCAAGCTATAGCGACATTAGCTCGGATTCAGACTCGGATTTCAGCGGCTTAAGCGATTCAACAGATTACGAATGTATTGAAACGGATGGTTGTAGTGTGGAGGCAGGTAGCGAAAACTAAATTGAAGAAGAAACTGAAGCTATTGAGCCATATCGGTTTGAACCGTATGCAAGCGAAACCGACGAAAACGACACGACAGCCAGCGACACGGGAGAAAGCGAGGACGAATTCGGCGATCGCCTTCTAACCAACGATTGGTATGTGTTTGTTTGGCATTAAAGGAAACTAACAACTATGAACTAGGTTTACAGCATATGAAATACATTTGGCAACAACATGCACTTTGAGAGTGCAGACAGCCCAATTTTCATCAATTAATATATTCTGTAGACATACTCTCATCCGCGCTCTTTTCCTGAAAGCTGATCTGTCCAGTTTTGGAGTTGATGTCAGCAGGCCAGGGAAGCTAGGGTCGATAGGGGGTTTAGCTCGCTCGTCTGCGGGAACAAACTGCCGCCATTGCTTACCGTGCTACCGAGGTCCTTTGTCCCTGAATTGCTCACACACTCCAGCAGATTCAATGGGGGTCTGGCGGCAGATTTATTTGACTTTATCGTTGGAAATGCATCTGATTTGAGTGTCGCAGGATATCCACACATTCTTGCCATCTCTGTCGTAGCATAGCTTTTGTCGGTAAAGTGTGCGGAACAAACGTCCAATTTCTTGCCACTTTCGCATCTTTGGGCCACTGGTGCAACTTGAATCCGTCCCTGTTCGTGTTGTTACACCCTCCGACAACACACCGACGAGGCATGATGTCTCCAAGGTACGGAAAACAGTCGAAAAAACGGAAAATAACAGAGCTGATTTGACTCGATGTGACGTCACGTTGTGATGTCATCGCTCCGAGAACGAATATTAGAAAGGTGTTTAATTCGCCAAAATTCACCCATTTAGAGTTGGGAAATCGGTTAAAAAAAAAAAAGGTCTTTTTTCTGCAACATCAAGGTATATATTGACGCTTACATAGGTCTGGTGATAATGTTCACCTTTAATTCAGAGTTATTTGGTTAGGGTTAGGATTACGGCCAGGGTTAGAGGGTTAGGGTTATAATAAGGCCATGCTGAATAATGCATTAATAAGTACTTAATAATGACTAGTTAAGAGCCAGTATGTTACTAATTTGCATGTTAATAAGCAACTAATCAATGGTGAATATGTTCCCCATACTAAAGTGTTGCCATGTTTTCTTACTGGTGCACAAAATGAACCGTGCATGAACATTTTTGCAACAACAAAACCAACACAGTGCATAAACTCACAACAAATTACACACCTGCAAATCAGTCAGCTGTTGCCGTACCCGTAATACGCCGATAGGGAGAAGTTTTTATTTACACGATGAGTCGGGTGTGTTTTGACCTCCGCCGAACCCCTGAGGCCGACTCACCGAACCCTTTGGGTTCGATCAAACCCAGGTTAAGAACCACTGGGTTAGAGGTCGGCACGCTCACCTGCAGTCGACCACTAATCAGGGAGGTATTTTTTCACTTCTCTCGCCACACTCATCCCGGCTTCTTTGTCTGCTTCACGCTCCTGTTACGTGAGTACTCCTTGTCTTTAGTCTTTAGTCTATAACTTCGAGTGTGATCGGCACGTTGTTCCGTCGGTTTGTTTTCTGTTTGTTGTGCCTCTTTGAGTTGTCAAGAATAAACCATGTTCCTACCTGCAAGTCCTGTCCAGGGTGATCCGTTTGCATCCCGGGGAAACGAACCTCGCAGCAAGCTGAAACCCCCAACCGTAACAATTATATTCTGTTTGAAAAGTACAATGTAAACAAACGCTATGAGGTGGATCTACACCTGACTTCCACTGTAATGATACCAAGTACAAGAGCGTATCTAGTCGATACTACTATAGAACCCCATTTTGTCTCCTGGAAGACCCCCCACTAATATAACCAGGACACTGCTCACTAAGGTTGTATGGTATACCGATACTAGTATAGTATCGTGGTACTACTGAATCAAAAACTATGCTATATTATGTTTGAAAAAGTACCCGGTTCGCCATATTTTTGTATTTTTTAGGCATGATGGCGCGTCGTAGTCACGTCGTGACATTGCTGGTTTACGAGCAGAGGAGCATGTTCGGCAGCACACGATCACAGAGTACTTACAAGCAGACACGGTGTGTAGACAGAAAAGGGAGAACGGACACATTTTGGGTTAAAAAAGTAACGATAAAGGTGAAGTTATAACACTGAAACACAAAAAACCATGGCTGGCTAGTTAGCGGCTAATGTCCATCCGCAATCGGCAGTGTTTTAGCTACTTCCAAATCACTAATCCTCGCCTCCATGGCGACAAATAAAGTGAGTTTCTTACAAGTATCATCCCTGCAGGACGAGGAATGGCGAAACATGCTTCACTACACACCGTAGCTCACCGGCATCACAATGTAAACAAACGCCATGGGTGGATCTACACCTGACATCCACTGTATTGATACCAAGTACAAGAGCGTATTTAGTCGGTACTCCATCCATCCATCGATCTTCTTCCGCTTATCGGAGGTCGGGTCGCGGGGGCAGCAGCCTAAGCAGGGAAGCCCAGACTTCCCACCCCCCAGCCACTTCGTCCAGCTCCTCCCGGGGCATCCCGAGGCATTCCCAGGCCAGCCGGGAGACATAGTCTTCCCAACGTGTCCTGGGTCTTCCCGGTGGCTTCCTACCGGTCGAACGTGCCCTAAACACCTCCCTCGGGAGGCGCTCGGGTGGCATCCTGACCAGATACCCGAACCACCTCATCTGGCTTCTCTTGATGAGGAGGAGCAGCGGTTTTACTTTGAGCTCCTCCCGGATGACAGAGCTTCTCACCCTATCTCTAAGGGAGAGCCCCGCCACCCAGGGGAGGAAACTCATTTCGATCGCTTGTACCCGTGATCTTGTCCTTTCGGTCATGACCCAAAGCTCATGGCCATAGGTAAGGATGGGAACGTAGATCGACCGGTAACTCGAGAGCTTTGCCTTCCGGCTCAGCTCCTTTTTCACCACAACAGATCGATACAGCGTCCAAATTACTGAAGACGCCGCACCGATCCGCTTGTCGATCTCACGATCCACTCTTCCCTCACTCGTGAACAAGACTCCGAGGTACTTGAACTCCTCCACTTGGGGAAAGATCTCCTCCCCAACCCGGAGATGGCACTCCACCCTTTTCCGGGCGAGAACCATGGACTCGGACTTGGAGGTGCTGATTCCCATCCCAGTCGCTTCACACTCGGCTGCAAACCGATCCAGTGAGAGCTGAAGATCTTGGCCAGTTGAAGCCATCAGGACCACATCATCTGCAAATAGCAGAGACCTAATCCTGCACCCACCAAACCGGAGCCCCTCAACGCCCTGACTGCGCCTAGAAATTCTGTCCATAAAGGTTATGAACAGAATCGGTGACAAAGGGCAGCCTTGGCGGAGTCCAACCCTCACTGGAAACGGGTCCGACTTACTGCCGGCAATGCGGACCAAGCTCTGACACTGATTATACAGGGAGCGGACCGCCACAATAAGACAGTCCTTTACCCCATACTCTCTGACCACTCCCCACAGGACTTCCCGGGGTACACGATCAAATGCCTTCTCCAAGTCCACAAAGCACATGTAGACTGGTTGGGCAAACTCCCATGCACCCTCAAGGACCCTGCCGAGAGTATAGAGCTGGTCCACAGTTCCACGACCAGGACGGAAACCACACTGTTCCTCCTGAATCCGAGGTTTCGACTATCCGGCGTAGCCTCCTCTCCAGTACACCTGAATAGACCTTACCGGGAAGGCTGAGGAGTGTGATCCCACGATAGTTGGAACACACCCTCCGGTTCCCCTTCTTAAAGAGAGGAACCACCACCCCGGTCTGCCAATCCAGAGGTACCGCCCCCGATGTCCACGCGATGCTGCAGAGTCTTGTCAACCAAGACAGCCCCACAGCATCCAGAGTCTTAAGGAACTCCGGGCGGGTCTCATCCACCCCCGGGGCCTTGCCACCGAGGAGCTTTTTAACTACCTTAGCAACCTCAGCCCCAGAAATAGGAGAGCCCACCACAGACTCCCCAGGCACTGCTTCCTCATAGGAAGACGTGTTGGTAGAATTGAGTATTCCCTCCACCGATACACAACATCCACAGTCGAGGTTCGGGTTGGGGAGGAGACCCTGCCCTAAGTGGAGGAGTTCAAGTACCTCGGAGTCTTGTTCACAAGTGAGGGAAGAGTGGATCGTGAGATCGACAGGCGGATCGGTGCGGCGTCTTCAGTAATGCGGACGCTGTATCGATCCGTTGTGGTGAAGAAGGAGCTGAGCCGGAAGGCAAAGCTCTCGATTTACCGGTCGATCTACGTTCCCATCCTCACCTATGGTCATGAGCTTTGGGTCATGACCGAAAGGACAAGATCACGGGTACAAGCGGCCGAAATGTGTATCCTCCGCCGGGTGGCGGGGCTCTCCCTTAGAGATAGGGTGAGAAGCTCTGTCATATGGGAGGAGCTCAAAGAAAAGCCGCTGCTCCTCCACATCTAGAGGAGCCAGATGAGGTGGTTCGGGCATCTGGTCAGGATGCCCCCCGAGCGCCTCCCTAGGGAGGTGTTTCGGGCACGTCCGACCGGTAGGAGGCCACGGGGAAGACCCAGGACGTTGGGAAGACTATGTCTTCCAGCTGGCCTGGGAACGCCTCGGGATCCCCCGGGAAGAGCTGGACGAAGTGGCTGGGGAGAGGGAAGTCTGGGCTTCCCTGCTTAGGCTGCTGCCCCCGCGACCCGACCTCGGATAAGCGGAAGAAGATGGATGGATGGATGTATTCTGTTTTTATTTACCATTTACACAACGTGCCACCTTCACTGGTTTTGGGTTTTGTAACACAGTTCAACTAATATATAGCATCCTCTGCATAAATAGCAAGTAGTTATGTGAAAATACTGAGTTTATCCCCGAAGTTAGTAGTCATGAGAAGTGAGTGGAATGCTTTTTTAGAAAGAACACAATCCCTCCTGTCTGTCTCGAGCATTTTGACACCGAGCTCGACTGTCCCCTGACACTCGGGGGACGCTAAGCCTCCAGCTGACTCACACACTCGAAGTGACACATGCGAGCGCACACAATCACGCACTGGCAGGATTGAGCCTAAACCGAGCTGTCAGGCAGAAAACAACGGAGTCTGGGGACAAGGCGAGGGGTTTAAAGCCCACACCTGTGGCATTAAACGCAGCCTCGATTTGCACTTCAGGGGGGCCCGTAATAGGCTCGACTTCTGCCAAACGACCCTTCTCATCAATTTCCTATTAGGCGAGTGTGTGCACTTCAATTAAAAATGCACGCTGCCAAGCTGACCCAGCTCCAAGACGCGGGACCGGTGATCATATAACTTGTATTCACGGGTAGCGCCGGCAACAGATGTGCTCATTTGCCGCGCTCTCTCCCCGCTCCCAATAATGTGCCAGCTAAAACCTCTAAATACGTGCTAATTTGCGAAGGGGCTCGCTGTGGATGTGCTAAACTACCAGCTGACGTTTTGTGTGCTAATTTGTCAAGCAGGGACCCCTTTTGGCGCTAATTGTGCCAAATTGTGAGTACACTTCCACGAGCCTTGAATTGCCAGAGTCCCGAATGACTGCTTGCAACCTCTTCACCGCATTCAGAATAAAAAGACAGCCAAAAAAACACTACGGTTTTGTGGTCCTGATTCAACACACATATAGACGCAGAATGTCAAGTTCACTGCCTGACATTCAGGATTACCGAATATAAAAGGCAATGAATTGAAATGCTCACACGGGTGAAGCGGCCTAAAATTTTTCTTTCAGTAAGTAACCTATCAAAGAGGTTAGGGGTTTTTTTTAGACAGCAAACACCCCAAAGCTTCGCTGGGCCCCGAGTTAAAACTCTACTATGCAAAGCGAAAGCAATTTATCAACAACACCCAGAAACGCCGTCGGCTTCGGTGGGTCCCAGCTCGTCTAAGATGGACTGATGCAAAGTGGGAAAAGTGTTGAATAGACTGCAAATACAAGATATTTAATCTTCGAACTGGTAAACGTTGTTATTTTTTGCAAATATTAGCTTACTTGGAATCTGATGCCTGCAACATGTTTCAAAAAAGCCGGCACAAGTGGCAAAAAAGAGACTGATAAAGTTGAGGAATGCTCATTGCAAGGAATTTAGGAATTTCACCATCTACGGTCCGTAATATCATCAAAAAGTTCAGAGAATGTGGAGAAATCACTGCACGTAAGCGTTGAAATTACGGATCTTCGATCCCTCAGGCGGTACTGCATCAAAAAGCGATTTAAGTGTGTAAAGGATATCACCACATGAGCTCAGAAACACTTCAGAAAACCACTGTCAGTAACTACAGTTTGTCGCTACATCTTTAAGTGCATTTTAAAACGCTACTATGCAAAGCGAAAGCAATTTATCAACAACACCCAGAAACGCCGTCGGCTTCGGTGGGCCCGAGCTCGTCTAAGATGGACTGATGCAAAGTGGGAAAAGTGTTGAATAGACTGCAAATACAAGATATTTAATCTTCGAACTGGTAAACGTTGTTATTTTTTTGCAAATATTAGCTCATTTAGAATTTGATGCCTGCAACATGTTACAAAAAAAGCGGGCACAAGTGGCAAAAAAGACTGGGAAAGTTGAGGAATGCTCATCAAACACTTATTTGGAACATCCCACAGGTGAACAGGATAATTGGGAACAGGTGGGTGCCATGATTGGGTATAAAAGCAGCTTCCATGAAATGCTCAGTCATTCACAAACAAGGACGGGGCGAGGGTCACCACTTTGTCAACAAATGCGTGTGCAAATTGTCGAACAGATTAAGGAAAACATTTCTCAACGGGCTATTGCAAGGAATTTAGGGATTTCACCATCTATGGTCCGTAATATCATCAAAAAGTTCAGGGAATCTGGAGAAATCACTGCACGTAAGCGATGATATTACGGACCTTCGATCCCTCAGGCGGTACTGCATCAAAAAGCGATTTAAGTGTGTAAAGGATATCACCACATGGGCTCAGAAACACTTCAGAAAACCACTGTCAGTAACTACAGTTTGTCGCTACATCTTTAAGTGCATTTTAAAACTCTACTATGCAAAGCGAAAGCAATTTATCAACAACACCCAGAAACGCCGTCGGCTTCGGTGGGTCCCAGCTCGTCTAAGATGGACTGATGCAAAGTGGGAAAAGTGTTGAATAGACTGCAAATACAAGATATTTAATCTTCGAACTGGTAAACGTTGTTATTTTTTTGCAAATATTAGCTCATTTGGAATTTGATGCCTGCAACATGTTACAAAAAAAGCGGGCACAAGTGGCAAAAAAGACTGGGAAAGTTGAGTAATGCTCATCAAACACTTATTTGGAACATCCCACAGGTGAACAGGATAATTGGGAACAGGTGGGTGCCATGATTGGGTATAAAAGCAGCTTCCGTGAAAAGCTCAGTCGTTCACAAAGAAGGACGGGGTGAGGGTCACCACTTTGTGAACAAATGCGTGAGGAAATTGTCGAACAGATTAAGGACAACATTTCTCAACGAGCTATTGCAAGGAATTTAGGGATTTCACCATCTACGGTCCGTAATATCATCAAAAAGTTAAGAGAATCTGGAGAAATCACTGCACGTAAGCGATGATATTACGGACCTTCGATCCCTCAGGCGGTACTGCATCCAAAAATCATATCAGTGTGCAAAGGATATCACCACATGGGCTCAGTAACGCTTAAAAAACCCACTATCAGTAAGTACAGTTTGTCGCTACATCCGTAAGTGCAAGTTAAAACTCTACTATGCAAAGCAAAACCAATTTATCAACAACACCCAGAAACGCCGTCGGCTTCGGTGGGCCCAAGCTCGTCTAAGATGGACTGATGCAAAGTGGGAAAAGTGTTGAATAGACTGCAAATACAAGATATTTAATCTTCGAACTGGTAAACGTTGTTATTTTTTGAAAATATTAGCTCATTTGGAATTTGATGCCTGCAACATGTTACAAAAAAAGCGGGCACAAGTGGCAAAAAAGACTGGGAAAGTTGAGGAATGCTCATCAAACACTTATTTGGAACAGCCCACGGGTGAACAGGATAATTGGGAACAGGTGGGTGCCATGATTGGGTATAAAAGCAGCTTCCATGAAATGCTCAGTCGTTCACAAACAAGGACGGGGCGAGGGTCACCACTTTGTCAACAAATGCGTGAGCAAGTTGTCGAACAGGTTAAGGACAACATTTCTCAACGAGCTATTGCAAGGAATTTAGGGATTTCACCATCTATGGTCCGTAATATCATCAAAAAGTTCAGGGAATCTGGAGAAATCACTGCACGTAAGCGATGATATTACGGACCTTCGGTCCCTAAGGCGGGACTGCATCAAAAAGCGATTTAAGTGTGTAAAGGATATAACCACATGGGTTCAGGAAAACTTCAGAAAACCACTGTCAGTAAGTACAGTTTGTCGCTACATCTTTAAGTGCAAGTTAAAACTCTACTATGCAAAGCGAAAGCAATTTATCAACAACACCCAGAAATGCCGTCGGCTTTGGTGGGCCCGAGCTCATCTAAAATGGACTGATGCAAAGTGGGAAAAGTGTTGAATAGACTGCAAATACAAGACATTTAATCTTCAAACTGGTAAACGTTGTTATGTTTTGCAAATATTAGCTCATTTGGAATTTGATGCCTGCAACATGTTTCAAAAAAAGCGGGCACAAGTGGCAAAAAAGACTGGGAAAGTTGAGGAATGCTCATCAAACACTCTGTCCCAACACGGCTGCCTATAGAAGGGAGTGTGTTAGAACTGAGTGAAAACTGAGGTACAAGACTCAAGGGTGAATTTTGTTTTGTGCTTTTTAAATAAATAATTTGGATAAGTAATGACAAAAATATGTAAAAACTATAACATTTCTGAAGGACTAAAATTATTATATTTCATTATAAAGTCCATTTTTAGGAAGTGGGGACAGGTGTTCAAATTTAAGTTGTATTCATTGAATATGCAATTAGATCAATGTGCAGGACAACATTTCTCTAGAGTAAGGCATATCGTGCATTTATACATTTGGTTTTCCCGGGGATGCAAATGGCATTGATTCGGTGGAAGGTCTGTATAAATTGTTCTCTCACATTAACAATAGCTGTCATCTCGATGTCAATGTGTGTCAAAGTTCCGGCAAAACTCTGCACAGGAAGACACTAACATGCCAGGAAACGACACTACCTGAAAGGTGTCCTGGCTGGACTACCAATTTAGAACACTAAAGTGAAGTAGGTGATCCATGGTTGCCATGGAAATGACAGCAACGGTATTCTTCTATCATATTGTAGCTTTAATAAGTGTACTATAGTCATTTATGTCATCACGGCTAACAAGCTGTACAAATGTGCTTTTTAGCTTTTTTGTGTGAACATATATATTGTATAATTGCACGCCTTGACTTTTAACTTTTTAAGGTCAAGGCAAGTGTTGCCTTAAAGGAGGGTTCATATTTTAAAGGCTTTGATTGATTGATTGATTGATTGATTGATTGATTGATTGAAACTTTTATTAGTAGATTGCACAGTACAGTACATATTCCGTACAACTGACCACTAAATGGTAACACCTGAATAAGTCGGGGTCCACGTTAATCAATTCATGGTAAAAGAGCACCAAGGCAAACATTATTTTCTTTCGAGGGATATATATAAATAATATAATATATATATATATATATATATATATATATATATATATATATATATATATATATATATATATATGTATATGTATATATACATATATATATACGTATATATACATATATGTATATATATATATATATATATATATATATATATATATATATATATATATATATATATATATGTGTATATATATATATATATACAGTATATATATATATATATATATATATATATATATATGTCTATATATATATATATGTATATATATATATATATACATATATATATACATAGACTCGTACTGTTATGCTGGATCCACTATGGACTGTACTCTCACAATATTATGTTAGACCCACTCGACATCCATTGCATTCGGTCTCCCTAGAGGGGGGGGGGGGGGGGGGGGGGGTTTACCCACATCTGCGGTCCTCTCCAAGGTTTCTCATAGTCATTCACATCGACGTCCCACTGGGGTGAGTTTTTCCTTGCCCTTATGTGGGCTCTGTACCGAGGATGTCGTTGTGGCTTGTGCAGCCCTTTGAGACACTTGTGATTTAGGGCTATATAAATAAACATTGATTGATTGATTGATATATACATACTGTATGTATATATATATATATATATATATATATATATATATATATATATATATATATATATATATATATAAACTGCTTTTTTTATTCATTATTAATATAAACTTTTATTTATTTATTTATTTATTTATTTATCTATTTATTTATTTATTAATTTATCATTTAATGATGCCTCTATCTCTATTTTTACATTTTGATAGAGGGAGGTTTTTATTTGTTTTATTATATATTTATTTTTTGAATTCATATACATTTATATGTACTTGTAGATTCTGTATTGGGACAGATCCATTAAGAGTTTGAGCATAAATATGTCATATAGGAATTAACTATACACAATAAAACATTAACAAAATGCTGTGTCACATGAATGTTTTTTTGAAGTAATACCTTTGTGACATTAAAAAAAAACACAAGTAATGTAAAAAACAACAACATTGTGTTTACTTGTTGATATCAATATAGAACTCAAAGCAGTTTGGCTAGAAGTCTAATAAACAGGCTTTGTTCTTCTCTTGGTTCAGTAAAACCGTTTGGTCAACGAAAATAAAGAGGAGTGACACCTTTCACATGAAATACACAATCTTCACAGCCTGCGTTCAATTCGATGAGATGACAAAACATTTGAGCAAGTAATGACGTTATATGAACACTGATACAGTTTGCAGCTAAATAAAGGACGAGTGAACATCCCAGTGAACGAACTAAATATTTTTTTTTAAACAAGTTGTGACAACGTTCACATAACATCAAATAGTTTTCTACTTTTAGTCTGACGACAAGTGCGTATGTCTCCAATATTGTCCACACTTGTCTCCATCTAAACACAGCAGTGCGCCCTTAAATGGAGGGAAAATGACGTTAAACCAAGCGCTTGGCTGCGTTTACTCGGAGGGGAAATCTCCGGAGCAAAGTCCGTGTCGAGCCAAACAACAATAGTGTGCATAGGCCTGACTTCGTGTTGCCTAAAATGCATTAATAAATGACAGGATTTCGGTAATTAAAAAATGAGATGTATTACTAACTGTCGGGAATTTTATCGCAAATTATCATTATACCGTTTACTGTTACATCCTTTGTCCATTAACAAGTAAAAAGTCAAGGGTGGTCACGGCATGTTGGTCAATTTTTTAGTGCATTACGGAAAAGGACAGGGCGGTCGCGGCTTTTCCCGCAGTTGCCGTGGTTAAATTCAAGCCCTGTAATTGTGTTTTACATGCAATGTAACAGGAACATGCTAAAAGAACACCATGCTTAATTAATAATATATGGCTGCCATTGAAGAGAAGGAAAAGTTTTCTTTAAGTAATTTGCAAGGACAGAATATTCTAATTGAGGCTAGGGGCCAAACAAGGAAACAACTGTGAAATTCCAAAATTATTGAGTAAATGTAGCTTACTGTATGCAGTTTCAACCTCAGATGGTTGAAAATAAATCCCAAATCAAGGGCAGGACCCCATCAGCAAATGAAATGAGGCAAAGAGTGCAGTGAAGGAGAGCGGATGATTGAATATACCGAATAGGTGGAGTAGAATTTCGAAGGTAAGTAAGTGAAAAGTTGAGAAAAAAGGGGAAGAAAAGGACCTGGGAGAGGTGAGGAGGCATTACTGAGTGTAACGTTGCATGCTGCAGCCACCTGGTTGTAAAGTTCAAGTAAATACCCTAATACAAATGTCAGCCATGCAGTGCCAGAAGATACAAAAGCACTCACACTAGACAATCCGTGCCATCCTTGGGCACACATGCCACCTAAAGCGCGGTTGGTTTAACTACTGTCAGAAGGCCGGCCATAGGATTTGTGTGGCCCTAATCCATACTTGCCAACCCTCCCGGTTTTTCCGGGAGACTCTCGAAATTCAGCGCCTCTCCCGAAAACCTCCCGGGACGAATTTTGTCCCGAAAATCTCCCGAAATTCAGGCGGAGCTGGAGGCCACGCCCCCTCCAGCTCCATGCGGACCTGAGTCCGCTTTCCCGCGATATAAACAGTGTGCCTGCCCAAACACATTATAACTGTAGAATGATCGAGGGCGAGTTCTTGGTTTCTTATGTGGGTTTATTGTTAGGCAGTTTCATTAACGTCCTTCCAGCGCGGTAACAACACACAACAACAGCAGTCATGTTTTTGTCTACCGTAAAGCAGTTCGTCTGCCGTAAACAGCAATGTTGTGACACTCTTAAACAGGACAATACTGCCATCTATAACATCAATAACATATACGGCTTTTAGAGAGTGCAGTGCACAACTGCGCACACAACAAGGAGACGATGCAGAAGAACGAGGAAGATACAGCCATGGCGACGACGAGTAAGATGAAGAAATACGCTTTGTTGCACCATTCCTGCCTGAGTCCGGCGATTAGTTGCAAATCTTGCTTTATTGATTGCTTGCACACAGCTAATCCAACACAAAACAAACTAGTCCCTGCCAGCACTCACGCTACCGCTCCCTCTCTTCTCTCGCACCCACACACTCACTGACGTCACTCACCTCACATGCTCACCTATTAAAGGGCCACACACACACATACGCTACTCTCATAACAGCTTGTAAGTTCCAAGCCGCAGCTGCGATTGGACCTGGATAGCCTCCGGGAAGAAGTAGTGGACTACCAAGTGCTTGGCACTGAAGATCTTCCTCAGGAAGCAACGATTGACCGGTTTTGGGCCATGCTAGGGAGAGATGGAAGATTCCAGACTCTAATGCATTTGATGAAAGCACTTTTGTGCGTGCCACACATCAATGCATCATCAGAGAGGGTGTTCAGCATGGTTAGAAAAATAGTGACAGAGAATAGAACAAGGATGGACAATTCAACCCTTAACTCAACAATGAGTAGATGAGTGTTATGTGTGTGTATGTGTAAATAAATGAACACTGAAATTCAAGTATTTCTTTTATTTATATATACATATATATATAATAAAATAAATATATATTTATATAGCTAGAATTCACTGAAAGTCAAGTATTTCTTATATATATCTATATGAAATACTTGACTTGGTGAATTCTAGCTGTAAATATACTCCTCCCCTCTTAACCACGCCCCCGCCCCAACCAGGCCCCCCGCCCCACCCCCGACCAAGCCCAACCCGCCCCCCTCCCCCCACCTCCCGAAATCGGAGGTGTCAAGGTTGGCAAGTATGCCCTAATCAAGATTTTGTTTGGGACCCCTTTTTGGGTTTTAATATTTTGTATTTATAAGTATTATTATTAGACTTATTATTAGGCTCCCAAAGGGAGTTCTCCCAGGATGCAGACAGACAATTCCGGACGAAAGTGTGAGGTAGGAGTAGGGATGATGTTTGATAAGAAATGATCGAGTTCGAGCCTATTATCAAATCCTCTTATCGAACCGATTCCTTATCGATTCGCTTATCGAGTCCAGATAGGTTGTTGTATATGGAAAAAAAACACAATATTTGGTTTAACAAATCACTTCACATTCTCTACTGCTCGCTACTATAGCGTTACCATATCTGAGTTATTGTGCAGAAATGTAGGGAAATAACTACAAATGTGCGCTACATTCGTTAACCGTGTTACAAAAAAAAATAATTAGACTGATACATAATGTTGGATATAGAGAACAAACAAACACTTTTTTTATTGAGTCAAAAATATTAAAGTTCAATGATTTGGTAAAATTGCAAACAGCTAAAATGATGTGGAATTAAATGATGGAATGGATTAAGTAATGAAGTTAAACATTGTACTGATATGATCCAGTTTAAAGGGGAACATTATCACAATTTCAGAAGGGTTAAAACCATTAAAAATCAGTTCCCAGTGGCTTATTTTATTTTTCGAAGTTTTTTTCAAAATTTTACTCATCACGCAATATCCCTAAAAAAAGCTTCAAAGTGCCTGATTTTAACCATCGTTATATACACCCGTCCATTTTCCTGTGACGTCACATACAAACAAACATGGCGGATGGACAGCAAGGTATAGCGACATTAGCTCGGATTCAGACTCGGATTTCAGCGGTTTAAGCAAAATTGAAGAAGAAACTGAAACTATTGAGCCATATCGGTTTGAACCGTATGCAAGCGAAACCGACGAAAACGACACGACACCCAGCGACACGGGAGAAAGTGAGGACGAAATCGGCGATCGCCTTCTAACCAACGATTGGTATGTGTTTGTTTTTAAGTGTTGTAATGTTTTTAAGCTAAATTATTGGTAAACACAGTTTATGTATAATAATTTACGTAAAACCGCGAGCAATGAATAAAGTTTTCATCAATTAATATATTCTGTAGACATACCCTCATCCGCTCTCTTTTCCTGAAAGCTGATCTGTCCAGTTTTGGAGTTGATGTCAGCAGGCCAGGGAAGCTAGGGTCAATATTCTTCTCTTGATCATCTTCGGTGGCATAAGGGACGGTAGAAGCGGTGTGAGCCAAGACATCCAGGGGGTTTAGCTCGCTCGTCTGCGGGAACAAACTGCCGCCATTGTTTGCCGTGCTACCAAGGTCCTTTGTCCCTGAATAGCTCACACACTCCGGCAAATTCAATGGGGGTCTGGCGGCAGATTTTTTTTTACTTTATCGTTGGAAATGCATCTGCTTTGAGTGTCGCAGGATATCCACACATTCTTGCCATCTCTGTCGTAGCATAGCTTTCGTCGGTAAAGTGTGCGGAACAAACGTCCAATTTCTTGCCACTTTCGCATCTTTGGGCCACTGGTGCAACTTGAATCCGTCCCTGTTCGTGTTGTTACACCCTCCGACAACACACCGACGAGGCATGATGTCTCCAAGGTACGGAAAACAGTCGAAAAAACGGAAAATAACAGAGCTGATTTGACTCGGTGTTTGAGAAAATGGCGGATTGCTTCCCGATGTGACGTCACGTTGTGACGTCATCGCTCCGAGAGCAAATAATAGAAAGGCGTTTAATTCACCAAAATTCACCCATTTAGAGTTAGGAAATCGGTTAAAAAAATATATGGTCTTTTTTCTGCAACATCAAGGTATATATTGACGCTTACATAGGTCTGGTGATAATGTTCCCCTTTAAGAGGTTGTTCAAATGAATAGTGCATACAAAGTACAAAGAAGAAGAATTATGAGAAATACTTTCAACCTTATTGAAAATAAGATTCTTCATCTGAGTATGTTAATAATGACTGAATTAATTAATTACATATTACAAAACTGTTGTGAAAAAAAATTCAGAGATATTTGATTATAAAAAGGTCAGTAAATGATGTATATATTTGTCGGATCATGTTTTGTTTAGTTATGTTCTGTTAGTTTTGGACTTCCTTGGTTGTTTTGTGCACTTCGGGGGTTTGTTTTAGTCACCATGGTTACTTATGATTTTCACCTGCCTTGTATGCGCACCTGTTGCTCATCAGAGACTCGTCTTGGCTTCATTGTTTGCATTTGCAACAGTTACGTTGGCATTCTGGTTTTCGAGCGCATGATTCCTGTGCTAAAGTTACCTTAGCTTCTAGTATTCCTGTGCTAAGTAAGTTTTTGCTTTAGCTTCTCGTGCGAACGGCACACTCTCCTTTTGTTTCGTTCCTGTCTGTTGTAATGTGTATGATTTATGAGAAATAAATCATCTCCTACCTGCACGCTTTCGTCCGGAGCCGTGAGTTTTGCGTCCCGGGAACGAACCGCAGCACGCTGCACCCCACCGTGACAAATGACTGAGCTACGTGACGTCATTTCTTGTGATGTCCCACAGGGCATTTCTTGTCGGGACGGGATTCGTTCTCAGGGATTCGAATAAAGAACCAACTCTTTTTCTTTACTATAGTGGTCTCGATAACGGGTACCGGTTCTCAAAAAGGGATTCGAGTCCGAGGACTCGGTTCTTTTCTTATCGAACAACCGGGAAAACCGGTTTCGAGCATCATCCCTAGGTAGGAGATGATTTATTTCTCATAAATCACACACCGTAGATACAAGCAGACAAAAACCAAACAAAAGGAAAACGTGTCGATCGCACGGGAAGCTAAGGTAACCACTTGGAACAGGAATCAAGAGCTAGAAAACAAGAATACCCAACGTAACTGTTGCCTTCAGCAAACAAGGAAGCCAGACTGAGGTGGCGAGCAAGGTGAATAAATAGCTCTCTGATTAGTGGCTGAGCGTGCCGACCACTAACCAGAGGCAAGTGAACCCAATTAATCCCCATGAAAACTAAAACAAACCCAGAGGTGCACAACACAAACAGGAACTAAGGGAGTCCAAATCTAACAGAACATAACAAAACATGATCCGGGCCACGCATCATGACACTAAAATTTTGTATGGAAACAAAACTTGGGGTGGAACTCCTCCACCCCAAGTGGAGGAGTTCAAGTACCTCGGAGTCTTGTTCACGAGTGAGGGAAGAGTGGATCGTGAGATCGACAGGCGGATCGGTGCGGCGTCTTCAGTAATGCGGACGCTGTATCGATCCGTTGTGGTGAAGAAGGAGCTGAGCCGGAAGGCAAAGCTCTCAATTTCCCGGTCGATCTACGTTCCCATCCTCACCTATGGTCATGAGCTTTGGGTTATGACCGAAAGGACAAGATCACGGGTACAAGCGGCCGAAATGAGTTTCCTCCGCCGGGTGGCGGGGCTCTCCCTTAGAGATAGGGTGAGAAGCTCTGCCATCCGGGGGGAGCTCAAAGTAAAGCCGCTGCTCCTCCACATCGAGACAAGCCAGATGAGGTGGTTCGGGCATCTGGTCAGGATGCCACCCGAACGCCTCCCTAGGGAGGTGTTTAGGGCACGTCCGACCGGTAGGAGGCCGTGGGGAAGACCCAGGACACGTTGGGAAGACTATGTCTCCCGGCTGGCCTGGGAACGCCTCGGGGTCCCACAGGAAGAGCTGGAGGAAGTGGCTGGGGCGAGGGAAGTCTGGGCTTCCCTGCTTAGGCTGCTGCCCCCGCGACCCGACCTCGGATAAGCGGAAGAAGATGGATGGACAAAACTATCACGTTTTGGACTTTTTGAAAATACGATTAACATATTTTGATTAATTGATCGTGAACCATTTCGGCTTGCATGCATATACATGGATAGCTCAGAATATCTAGATGTTTATGGTTTTGTCTTATCAATACTGGGTTTCATCAAGCGTTTAATCCAGGGGTGTCAAAGTGAATGAATGATCTATGGCCCCCGGGATGATATTTGATTAGTATTAGAACCGGCCCGCAGGCCACAGCCGCCTGCTGCTGATTTGCACGCACCAATACTCCATCAGTGTTGGGGCTAGGAATTTTCAAAACCGGTTCCCAGCGACCCCATCAATTCATAAAAATGGGGTCCCACAGTAAATTTTTGGGGCCCCGCTTTGTTATAACCGTTTTAAAAACAATTTTTTTTGTCTTGCCTCTGGTGAGGGCGGTCACATTTTTTTCTCCTCACGCCTTCTCCCTGCTTGCTCTCTTTGTCTTGTCTAAACTTTTTTTGAAGCCTATTTCTTTGCGCTGTCCTCCAAATCTAAACATCAGACATGGAATTGATTAGCTGGACTCTCGACTCAATTGACAAAATCTTTTCGACGAGGAAAAGAGGTTCTGGGGAGCCTGGCTGCCCTGATGTAACCATTGCTGCGGGGTACGTGAGAGATTCTTGGGATAAATGGAGAATCATGTGCCTCTCAGTCCTTTCCATCGAGGACGTGGAAGACATCTACCTATTTGGAACCATGATCGCGGGGCACCTGCTGATTGGGCTGGGCATTGCTCTGGTGTATCGTAAAATTCGTAAGACGATGGCAGCCACTCAAGGAGCCCAAAGGCTG
The DNA here is from genome assembly GCF_033978685.3 of Nerophis lumbriciformis. NCBI lineage: Eukaryota > Metazoa > Chordata > Actinopteri > Syngnathiformes > Syngnathidae > Nerophis > Nerophis lumbriciformis. The sequence goes on along the minus strand of NC_084573.2, from coordinate 13,507,013 downwards.
TTCGTCGCAATGGACGGATTGGGTCGGGCTGTGGGATCACAGTCTGGGGATATTTCTGAACTGAATCGCAAGATGGATCACATCATGGAGAAGCTTGCTGAAAAGGAAAAATTGGATACGAGAGCCAATATGGACGAATAGAACAGGCAAGCCATTGTAATGTCTGCTCGAGGAAAAACAAAAATCCTTATATTCGATTTGACTCCCCCGAATGGCCTTGAGGACAAGAACAGCCCCTGAGGACTTTCAAAGATGGACGCTTTTGACCTCCCTCCCTCCTCAACGACACCTGGAAGTCGAACTTTGCTTGCATTGCATGCAGAACGGCACCGGGTTTATGAACACAACACCACTACACCCAAAGACAATGGGCATGTACACAAACACACTCCCCACCCCCACCCCACGCCTTCACCACCGCTTGATTCCCCTTGGACGGCTGAGTAGCGCTTTATAGCAGCAGGCCGGCCACCAGGGCCCCAACTCCCCCTCTCTGTTGCGAGTTGTGATTATATGTAAAATGTTTATGTTTGCTATGGCGAATGAGGTTTTTTTCCCTTGGACTCAGTCTGGATCCCCTCCCGAGGGCCCAGCTTTTGACTGATATTTTTTACTCTTCCCCCCATTCCCAATATCACCTTTGTCCCACCTTTTTAAGGAGCGCCGTAAATGGCTGAACCGCCGGCGGTCCCGTCTTGTCTCCCTGTAACGTGTGTCTGCTCTTAGTGGGACTGTGCCGAAAATGTAATTTCAGTTCTTGTGTGTCTTGTACATGTTAAAGAATGGACAATAATAAAGCATCCTGAAATCCTGAAATGATAAATGTATGCATGATCCTGTTATATCTCACATTCTGTATTGTGTTTTGGAAAAAAGGTTCTCATAAACGTTACTTAATTCATTAAAAAAAAAATAAAACAATGTTTTAATGCCATGATTTTAATAGCACCGATTTTCCTCCCTGAGGCCCCTGAGCTAAAATGAGTTTGACATCCCCTAGTTTCGACTAATGCCATCATTAGGCCTTTTTAGGGAGGCTAAAGATGACTCTTTCATAGTGAAAGAGCCATCAATCTGTCAATCCTATCCAGGTAAGGTTCCCCGTGTTGAGTCAAATTAAGCCGCAGGCTCCCCTCCACACTTATCATTACACCATGTACCGAATATAATAGCTTCGAGGTCGGTAAGCACAATCCGAATTTTGCCGTACATTAGGCCAGTAATTTTCAACCACTGTGCCGCGGCACACTAGTATTGCCTGCTGTGCCGTGGGAAATTATGCAACTTCACCTAATTGGTCCAAAAAATATTTTTTGCAAATCCATAATCATAATAATGTGCCGTTGTCTAGTGCCTGTGCTGTGTAGAGCTTGGCAGGGTAACCATGTAATACTCCATATCAGTAGGTGGCAGCAGGTAGCTCATTGCTTTGTAGAAGTCGGAACGCGTCGAGGATGGTTTGTCGTGATCCCAATAGGCAGAGCACAGCGGGAGACAGCGTGCAGGTAAAAAGGTATGTAACGCTTAAACCAAAAATCAACAAAAGGCGAGTCCCGCTAGAAAGCTATGTAAAACTAAAGTAAAACTGAACTGGCTACAAAGTCAACAAAAACAGAATGCTGGACGACAGCAAAAACTTACAGCGTGTGGAGCAAAGACGGCGTCCACAAAGCACATCCCGTACATGACATGACAATCAACAATGTCCCCTCAAAGAAGGATAGCGTACGCACAACTTAAATAGTCTTGATTGCGAAAACAAAGCAGGGGCCGGGCAATAGCGCTCAAAGGAAGGCGTGAAGCTGCTACAGAACAACACCAACAAAACAGGAAGGGTCACCAAAATAACAGCGCAAGACAGGAACTAAAGCAATACACACAGGAAACAACAACAAACTCAAAATAAGGCTCGACAACCTGGTGGAGTTTAATTTTTTCAACCTTTTCTGCTGGTGGTGTGCCTCCGTATTTTTTTTAGGAAAAAAATGTGCCTTGGTTCAAAAAATGGTTGAAAAACACTGCATTAGGCGCACCGGGCTATAAGGCGCACTGTCCATTTTTGAGAAAATGAGAGGATTTTAGTCCGAAAAATACGGTAATTAATGCGATTGCTCCTCTCGACAGTTAGAGTCGGCAACCATCACCTTTGCCTGAAATAAAAGACGCGGTGATACAGCATGCACGATGAACTGATGGCTCTGCAGAGCCGGGGGGACCGAAAAGGGACGGAGTAGGGAAAGGGATTAGCCTCCGAGTCCAGCACGGTTGAAATGGCCCAGTGTGAGTCCGCCCAAACACACGTAAGCCATAAAGGAACAGGAATGACTGCAAGAATAATGTTCACACTTTGGCTGGCTTTACCATTACTGCTTGTCCGCCCCATCTTTTTGTGTGTGGCCACATATGGTGCAAACACACACACACACACACACACACACACACACACACACACACACACACACACACACACACACACACACACACACGCACACACACACACACACACACAGAGTGTACAGAGTGTGCGCCTGATGGCCTCTGCAGGTGACAGATGGCGACCTCACAGCACGGCTCACGGTAAACGTACTTTTAATCAAGACAGAGTTGCTAATTATCCACTGCAAGCGGCAAGCACGGGGAGTCCATTTACGTGTTTTTTTATATTTCCTATTTGTAATTTTTTATCCGGGTGTTTTTAATTTATTTATTTATTTTTATTTTATTGTATTTTTTTTTTAAAATTTTTTTTGTCCTGTCCAGCTCGGTTGGTAGAGTGGCCGTGCCAGCAACTTGAGGGTTCCAGGTTCGATCCCCGCTTCCGCCATCCTAAACACTGCCGTTGTGTCCTTGGGCAAGACACTTTACCCACCTGCTCCCAGTGCCACCCACACTGGTTTAAATGTAACTTAGTGATTGGGTTTCACTATGTAAAGTGCTTTGAGTCACTAGAGAAAAGCGCTATATAAATATAAGTCACTTCACTTCACTTATTCCGCCCATAAAAACATTAAAAAAAAAAATATATATATATATATAATCACCGACCCCTCGTCGTTATGAAGCCATCAGAGTACTATGTGAGAGAGTCTCTCGCATAGTACACCCTATATAATACGACAACAGAATAAATACAGATGGCAATTTGACTGGTGGTAAATCTCAAAAGTCTGAAAACAAACGGAAAGTTAAGCAGAGGGATTTCAACAAGGATCTGCGGTAGGTGCACCAAAGCTAAGGGGGTCTGCTATGTGACTTTACAACGTATGGGCCAGCATTATAGTCCAAAGCGGTGTTTTTCAACCTTTTTTGAGCCAAGGCACATTTTTTCCGTAAAAAAAATGCAGAAAAGGTTAAAAAATTAAACTCCACCAGGTTGCCGTGCTTTATTTTGAGTTTGCTGTTGTTTCCTGTCTTGCACTGTTATTTTGGTGACTTTTCCCGTTTTGTTGGTGTCTTAATTTGAGCGCTATTGCCCGCACCTGCTTTGTTTTCGCAAACAAGACTATTCCAGTTGTGCGTACGCTTTCTTTCTTTGTGGGGACATTGTTGATTGTCATGTCATGTACGGATTGTACAACCCCGTTTCCATATGAGTTGGGAAATTGTGTTAGATGTAAATATAAGCGGAATACAATGATTTGCGAATCATTTTCAAGCCATATTCAGTTGACAATGCTATAAAGACAACATATTTGATGTTCAAACTGATAAACATTTTTTTTGTGTGCAAATAATCATTAACTTTAGAATTTGATGCCAGCAACACGTGACAAATAAGTTGAGAAATGTGGCAATAGATACTGATAAAGTTGAGGAATGCTAATCAAACACTTATTTGGAACAGGTGGGTGGGAACAGGTGGGTGCCATGATTGGGTATACAAGTAGATTCCATGAAATGCTCAGTCATTCACAAACAAGGATGGGGCGAGGGTCACCACTTTGTCAACAAATGCATGAGCAAATTGTTGAACAGTTTAAGAAAAACCTTTCTCAACCAGCTATTGCAAGGAATTTAGGGATTTCACCATCTATGGTCCGTAATATCATCAAAGGGTTCAGAGAATCTGGAGAAATCACTGCACGTAAGCAGCTAAGCCCGTGACCTTCGATCCCTCAGGCTGTACTGCATCAACAAGCGACATCAGTGTGTAAAGGATATCACCACATGGGCTCAGAAACACTTCAGAAACCCACTGTCAGTAACTACAGTTGGTCGCTACATATTTAAGTGCAAGTTAAAACTCTCCTATGCAAGGCGAAAACCGTTTATCAACAACACCCAGAAACGCAGTCGGCTTCGCTGGGCCCGAGCTCATCTGAGATGGACTGATGCAAAGTGGAAAAGTGTTCTGTGGTCTGACGAGTCCACATTTCAAATTGCTTTTGGAAACTGTGGACGTCGTGTCCTCCGGACCAAAGAGGAGCAGAATCATCCGGATTGTTATAGGCGCAAAGTTCAAAAGCCAGCATCTGTGATGGTATGGGGGTGTATTAGTACCCAAGGCATGGGTAACTTACACATCTGTGAAGCCACCATTGATGTGTCATGATGGGGGGGGGTGTTGCAGCTTGCTGCGAGGTTTGTTTCCCCGGGATGCAAACGGATCACTCCGGACAGGACTTGCGGGTAGGAACATATTTGAATCTTCTCAAGAAATCTTGGCAGGGCATGAGGTAAACAAACAGCATCAACTATGGCGTGGAACAAACACGAAACTGTGGCATGAAACAAACAGCATAAACTATGGCGTGGAACAAACACGACTTACTTGGCAAGGCATGAGGTAAACACTTAGCATAAACTATGGCATGAAACAAACACGACTTACTTGGCAAGGCATGAGGTAAACACTTAGCATAAACTATGGCATGAAACAAACACGACTTACTTGGCAAGGCATGAAACAAACACGACTTACTTTGCAAGGCATGAGGTAAACACTTAGTATAAACTATGGCATTGCATGACACAAACAATGACGCCAGGCGGACCGACTCGCAAAGGCAGGCTTAAATAATGTCTCATGATTAGAGCCAGGTGAGCGTCCCGAACACAAGAGGCAGGTGGAACTAATACGCAACCATTGCAACCAAAACAAACAAGAGTGCACAAAAAAACAGGAACTATGGAGTCCAAAACTAACAGAACATAACAAAAACATGATCCGGACCACGAATCATGACATGATGCTGAAAGGTACATACAGGTTTTGGAGCTGTTGATAAAAGAAAAAAAGCCATTTATCAACAACACCCAGAAACGCCGCCGGCTTTGCTGGGCCCGAGCTCATCTCAGATGGCCTGAAAATGAAGTTTCTCAGTGCCAACTTCACTGGTTTTGGGTTTTGTAAAAAAAAAAAAAAAATTCTAAATGCCCTTTCTGTACAACCTATATTATTCTGGCCCTGTTAGAGCCATGTAGCAGGGCATAAAAAAAATTTATTCACGTTGCCATTAAGGGATAGTCTATTATCCCTTCTGCGCCCTTTTCTTTATTCCAATTCTCACCGTTCCCCCTGCTCATGAAAGCTGCCATGTACTGCACCCCTCCCCATTGTAACGTGAACAAAATGGCTGTAAAATTAGACTTCCTTTCTTGTCGAGAAGCAGATGTTATCTTTCGTCAGAGCCAGGAGGTCAAGAATTAATTCAGGAGGAAGCTCTTTAATGTTCACTGCAGCTTTTTTCTCCCTTTTTTTTTTTTTTTTGGAGGGGGGGGGGCGCTTTAAAGGATTCTGTCCGTCCTCATAACAGACCAAGCTATTAAAATTGGGATGATAAGGTTTTGAAAATATTAGTAATGTCATATAATACTGTACGGCTCCCAGGGCTCACAGGGGTACAAAGTGATGGCACTGGGTACACAGCAAAGAAGACAATCAAGACCAAGGATAGTGGGGGGGAAAAAATTGAATAAACACCAATAATAGACAAACCTTGAAAATATGTAGATTTCACTATTAAATATTTTCACCGTTCACTTAAAAATTGGAGGAAATTCATGACATTCAAACCAAAAAATAAAGACAACGTCTGATTGTCTTACTTTGGCCAAAAATAGAACAAACACATTCTGGAAATATTACAATAAAAATATATTTTTTTAAAATACCGGCAGCGGTAAAGTTTAGATCCATGAAGGAAAGAAGAAAGTGAATGCATGTTTATAACTGAATACATTTACATATGCATAAAAATGTGTTTTCTTTTGTATTCTTTTTTTTTTTAATGAATTAAGTAACGTTTATGACAACCTGTTTCCAAAACAACAATATAGAATGTGAGATATAATAGGATCACGCATAATAATAATAATATATTTTATTTGTAAAAAGCACTTTACATTGAGTAAACAACCTCAAAGTGCTACGGTGTATTAAACAAATAAAAAGATAATATAAAAAAAAAAATAAAAAAATAAAAACTAGGACAGCCAAATAGCTAGAACTAGTATGCATATATCTAAAAAAACAAGCTTTTTTTTTAAAAAAAAAGAAGGGTTTTTAAGTCTTTTTTAGAAGCATCCACAGTCTGTGGTGCCCTCAGGTGGTCAGGGAGAGCGTTCCACAGACCGTTGCTTTGTCCTCAGAGGTTGGAGGAGGTTAGCCTGTCCGGAGCGGAAGTGTCGAGTAGAGGATTTGGGGGGTGAGTAGTTCTTTGAGGTAGAGGGGGCATTTCCATGGAGGCACTGGTGGGTTCGTAGGGAGACTGTGTATTCAATCCTTTAATGAATTAAGTAACGTTTATGACAACCTTTTTTCCAAAACAACAATATAGAATGTGAGATATAACAGGATCATGCATAATAATAATAATAATAATAATAATAATAATAATAATAATAGATTTTATTTGTAAAAAGCAGTTTACATTGAGTAAACAACCTCAAAGTGCTACAGTGTATTAAAAAAATAAAAAATAAAAAATAATAAAAAATAAATAAAAATAAAAACTAAAACAGCCAAATAGCTACAACGAGTATGCATATATCTAAAAAAAAGCCTTTATTTAAAAAAAAGAAGGGTTTTTAAGTCTTTTTTAGAAGCATCCACAGTCTGTGGTGCCCTCAGGTGGTCAGGGAGAGCGTTCCACAGACTGGGAGCGGCGGAGCAGAAAGCCCGGTCTCCCATTGTTCGTAGCTTTGTCCTCGGAGGTTGGAGGAGGTTAGCCTGTCCGGAGCGGAGGTGTCGAGTGGAGGAGTTGGGGGGTGAGTAGTTCTTTGAGGTAGTGGGGGGCATTTCCATGGAGGCACTGGTGGGTTAGTAGAGAGACTTTATATTCAATCCTTTAATGAATTAAGTAACGTTTATGACAACCTTTTTTCCAAAACAACAATACAGAATATGAGATATAACAGGACAATACATACATTTATCATTGTCACGACGTGGGTTTTCACAGCTTACTGCAAGGGTTCGTTCTCCCAAAATGCAGACGGATCATTCCGGACAAAGCGTGCAGGTAAGAACGTGATTTAATCCTCAAAAATCAAAGTGGTACAACAAAACGGAACACTAGGCGAAGGCGCAACGTGCTGATCGCACTTGGAGCTAAAGCAAATACTGTAAACACATTGGCAGGTCCTTGCATTGACATTTTAACTAGAGATGTCTGATAATATCGGACTGCCGATATTATCGGCCGATAAATGCTTTAAAATGTAATATCGGAAATTATCGTTTTCAAAAAGTAAAATGTATGACTTTTTAAAACGCCACTGTGTACACGGACGTAGGGAGAAGTACAGAGCGCCAATAAACCTTAAAGGCACTGCCTTTGCGTGCCGGCCCAATCACATAATATCTACGGCTTTTCACACACACAAATAAATGCAACGCATACTTGGTCAACAGCCATACAGGTCTGACCGAGGGTGGCCGTGTAAACAACTTTAACACTGTTACAAATATGCGCCACACTGTGAACCCACACCAAACAAGAATGACAAACACATTTTGCACCGTAACACAACATAAACACAACAGAACAAATACCCAGAAACCCTTGCAGCACTAACTCTTCGGGGACGCTACAATATACACCCCCCGCTAGCCCCTAACCCCCCACCCCCCCGCCCACTTCAACCTCCTCATGCTCTCTCAGGGAGAGCATGTCCCAAATTCCAAGCTGCTGTTTTGAGGCATGTTAAAAAAAAAAGAATGCACTTTGTGACTTCAATAATAAATATGGCAGTGCATTTTGGAAAACCTTGTTACATTGTTTAACGCATCCAGCGGGGCATCACAACAAAATTAGGCATAATAATGTGTTAATTCCACGACTGTATATATCGGTATCGGTTGATATCGGAATCGGTAATTAAGAGTTGGACAATATCGGAATATCGGCAAAAAAGCCATTATCGGACATCTCTAGTTTTTAGCATTCAATCGGACATTATTGTGAGGTTTTGTATAAAACGGCCCCCAGACACATTTTTTGTCTCTAAATTTGGCCCCCTGAGTCAAAATAATTGCCCAGGCCTGTCATAAAGTCTCCAACTCATAATTATAATTGTTTGGGCACGTGATTCCGCAGAATAATACGCTGGCAAACGGACTTCTTTTATTACACACGATGTTTGGATAACCGAGATGGTATCCGTAAAGTGGGGCGTACAAAGACCTACTGTACTTTTATTGAACGCAAAAAGAAAATTAATCCGATCGCCATCATCAAGGTCTTGTCTTTTCCTTTTCCAGACAACGTCGTCCTCCACCACACTCCAAGTTCTGCCACTCAAAGGGCTGCAAAAATCACAGTCCAATGGCCTGTCATTTCAGTCTGAGGTACCTCGACTTCATACTGTCTCAACAGGTAATGGCCAAAGTCTGAACAAGCTGTCGGTGAAAAATAACGGGAGGGGGGGAGAAAAAGAAAAAAGATATATGAGTGAAATCGATAGCGAGGGGAAGGGGAGTGAAAGAGTCAGGAGGGGAAAAAAATACTAAAATGGACAAAAAGGGGTCAGGGGAGACAGATTAAAGACACTCAATTAAAAGATTGAATGGATGGTCCATTAGAGCCGAACAGACGCCCCACACACACACACACACACACACACACACACACACACACACACACATACTGGTTATCATTTGGAATGGGGACCCAGTTTTTGATCATGACTTGTGGGGACCACCCTTTCTACAGGTTGTGGAGGCATAAAAAAAAAAAAGGTAAAATAGCCACTGCCCAGTTAGCTCATACACGTCTTTAAATCTCTGGATTTGAAGTAATGTGCTGATCATTCTTACTGGGGACCCTTGGGAAAAATAGTTAATATGGTTCATGGGGACCACATTTAAATAATTTGGCATAATTCACACAAATTTGTACGTGACACTGAGGACCATTTAAAAAAAACAAAGTTCAAATTGGATGTTAAACATGTTTACTTTTCAGTAAACATGTTTTATGGGCCTGTCACGACTGGGACCATGGCTTGGTTTGTTCTCCCGAGGTGCAAGTGAATTGGACCAGAAGTGGCGTGAAGGTGAATACATGATTTATTTAAAAACTATAACTACAAAAAAGTACAAACGAAAAGCGCGCACAGTGGCGGAGAAAACGACTTGGCTATGAAAACAAATACTCGCACAAAGGCAGAAACTATGAACAACAAAAAACACTAACTGTGGCTTAATAAACAAAAACTTACTTGGACATGGCATGAAGTGCGCAGAGGTAGACAGAGTGTGACAGGGGTATGAATGCGGGATGTCGTCAGAACGACAAACTGAAAACAATGAACTTAAATACTATAGACATGATTAACGAAAACAGGTGCGTGACTCAAAACGTGAAACAGGTGCGTGACGTGACAGGTGAAAACTAATGGTTGCAAGGTGACAAAACAAAAGTGCACAAAAAGTCCAAAAACAAAACCGAACATGACCAAAACAAAAACATGATCACACAGACATGACAGGGCCAAAGCTTAAAAATCACTTAGGCATCTTCAGAATGGATCCGACTATCTTTTAAAAAGGTTTCCCTTTAGGGCAGTGGTCCCCAGCCACCGGGTCCGTGGATCGATTGGTACCGGGCCGCACAAGAAATAAAAAAAAAATTAAAAAAAATTAAACGTTTTTTTAATTTTTTTTATTAAATCAACATAAAAAAAACACAAGATCCACTTACAATTAGTGCACCAACCCAAAAAAACTCCCTCCCCCATTAACACTCATTCACACAAAAGGGTTGTTTCTTTCTGTTATTAATATTTCTGGTTCCTACATTATATATCAATAAATATCAATACAGTCTGCCGGAATACAGTCCGTAAGCACACATGATTGTATTTCTTTATGACAAAAAAAAATAAAATAATAATAATAATTCAAGCGTTGACTGGTCCGCAGCTACAAAAAAGTTGGGGACCACTGCTTTAGGGGACCTGTTTTTTTGTCCCCATACCGTCAGAGGTCCCCTAAAGGTGACTGTGTAAACAGAGCGATGTCCCCATTAAGTAAGCATTGCCAGAACACACACACACACACACACACACACACACACACACACACACACACACACACACACACACACACACACGCACACACACACATGCACACACACACGCACACACACACACACACACACTTTTCCTTTAGCCTCAGGGCAGGAAATTGTGAGCTCTGACTTGTTATCCAGCCACCTAGCAGGCTGCACACTACCTGACAAACACAACTGCAGGTACAAGTCGATAAGCTGCACTCTGCGGCAAAGGTGTGTCCATTTTTGACTCTTTTCAACACAAAAGAACAACCGCAGCAATTTGCGGCGGCGAGGAGAAACAGAAATGAAAGAGGCACAGGCACTGATTTTATGGAGGAAATGAGCCGGAGGCGGACTGATCCGAAAAGGTATATAAGTGAGATAAACGAAAAGAGGAAGAGATCTGTTTTTTCCCCCTTTTTTTTCCTTGTGTCTCACACTGATTGTCGCCCTGCTGGGTGGGAAAGGCAGGGTTTTTTTTTTTTTTTGTCCTAAGAAAGCAAAGAGTGGGCGACACTATTGCTGTTTGGCTGCTTGCGAGGCTGCAGAATCAATAAAGTACCCATTTGTGGTGTTATAACGGAAGTATAAGTGCAGGATTAGTCGTTAGCTGGAAAAACATTCAACTCAATTTCAGCCATTTTTAAGAATCAGACTTTAAAGCTTCTCGAAAATATAGATTGCTGCCTAAATGTTGTCATTTAGGTCACTCAAAAATAAGCAAAACGCCAGAAAATAGTGCGCTAACTTGCAATATTACATTCCTGGATCCACACTTTCTAAATGTTAAGTATTTTAGTGCTGATTAATGAGTTAACTTGTAATTAATCCCAAAAAAGTATGGCATTAACTACCAGTACGTACACACAGATTACCATATTTTCTGGACTATAAGGCAATTTTATTTGGTACGTGGTGTAATGATAAGTGTGACCAGTATATGGCAGTCACACATAAGAGATACGTGTGGGCTGCACTGTTTTATGTGCTTCATCATGCGAGTATTATTATGGTGTGTGTATAAGGTAAGACATATGATCTGGTGTTTTAATTCGCAATATTACGCAAAAGCAACTTTTCTTACCTTTTGGTACCTGCTGATTTGTATTTGGGATCTGCATAAGTCCCCAACGTAACTTGTTGCATGAGCAAACAAGACAGCCAGACCGAGTGTGAAGAAAAGCAGGAATAAACAGCTCTCTGATTAGTGCGCGGGAGCAGGTGAGCGTCCCGAAACACTAATCAGAGGCAGGTGGAAATAATCAGCACCCATGGCAACCAAGAAAACACAAACCCAGGAGTGCTGAAACAGAACTAAGGGAGTCTTTAACTAAACAAAACATGATCCGGGCAACGGATCATGACAAAAAGTTAACTTGTTTTTTTTTTACATCCCCAGAAAAAACCCTAAAAGTTGATTGGATTACTAAACAGACCAAAATCAAATGTCTACTGTAGAGTACGCTGGTTCTTCGGAATATAACAACAATAAGAATTAAAGCTGCTAGCAGCGATGGACGGGACCGACTTTGACGGCACATAAAATCCAAACCGGAGCAGTAATTAAAACTCTTTGGTCAACTTTTAATCAGAAGGGTTCAATCTCTCTCCTGTGCTAGTTTGAAGCCGACACGACAAACACGCTCAGAGGAGATAATGTTTGAAAAAAAGTGACCGGTTTTTACAAAACTTTTGTTTTGAAGGGGAAATTGCAAACTTCCTGTTGATTTTTGCTGGGGGTTGTCAATATATGAAATGTAGGTCTAAGTGAGACCTACATAGAGGTGTTTGTTTCATAAGACATTCCTACTGGAAGTTACAGGCAGTTTTGTCTGAGTTTTCTACCGAGGAGCAGTTGTGTCTGTGTTTTCTTCCTAGGGGGCGCTAGAGCACAATTTTGAGTTTTGGGGTTAGGTTTCTTTTATTAGATCGCAATTTTTGCCAGTCCTGATGTGTGTGTCCAGTTTGGTGAGTTTTAAAGCATGTTAAGGTGGTCAAATTACAGCTCAAAGAGGCAAACGTGACTGTTTTTAGTAAACTTTTGTTCTGAAGGGGGAATTGCCAACTTTTTTTTTTATTTTTGCTGAAAGATGTCAAAGTATGAAATCTAGGTCTGAGTCAGACCTACATAGATATTTTTGTTTCATGTCTCTACAACAATCCTACCGGAAGTTACAAGCAGTTTTGTCTGTTTTTTCCTAGGGGGCGCTTGAGTGCAATTTTGAGTTTGTTTTTGTTTTTTTTAGTAGATGGCAAATTTCGCCAGTCCTGATGTGTGTGTCAAATATGGTGAAGAATGTTAAGGGGGTCAAATTACAGCTCAAAGAGGTGGCGGTATAATAATAATAATAATTATAATAATAATAAAACGCACGAAATACAATAGGGTCCTCTGTCCCAAAGGGACATTGCGGTCCCTAATAATAGTGAAGGGGGAAGTCCGGCTCCTAATTCATTTGCTTTCTGGAAATGTAGCCACAAAACCATTTATGTGAATATCCCTGCATTACAGACTACACATGTGTAGTAGTACATTACTTTTTAAAATGTTTTTATTTTATTAAATTTTTTTTACTTTTTTGTCCTGTCCAGCTTCTCAGGCAAATCAAATAGTTGATGTAGATACCCATATCGGCTGTTCAGATTTACTGTACAAAAGAGAAGTGTAGGATACTACAAGTGGAGCAATACAAATACCAATAGAAATAGCTCTATTGATAATGAAAAATACCAATAATTTACCTCTATTATCAACAATACAGTTGTTCAAATGCATCAATACAAATACATAATGATAACTAGAGATACGAAAGAATGCAGAAAAATGGAGGGGGAGAAAGAGAAGCAACCTACATAAACCTTGTAGATTGTTATAGTAAAATTAGGTTAAGCTTTGTCCGTGTGCCATGTGTTATACCCAGTTTACCCTAGGGCAACAACGTTAATATATGTTTGAGGAAACGTGACTATGTGCATTAGTGTATGTATGCATATGTACTTGTATATGTACAGAATGTGTATATGTATGTCTGTACAGTGAATGTATATGTACAGTATGTGTATATGTATGTTTGTACAGTGAATGTATATGTATGTTTGTACAGTGAATGTATATGTACAGTATGTGTATATGTATGTTTGTACAGTGAATGTATATGTATGTTTGTACAGTGAATGTATATGTACAGTATGTGTATGTTTGTACAACGAATGTGCGTGTGGATGTACGAACTTTGAGTATGTAGATATGTACTGTATCTGTGTATGTATGTGGGAGCGTAGGTACCTATGTATGTATGTATGTACATATGTGAGTATATGTGAATTTGCATGTACAATACATTTGACTCCCAGTGTGTGTGGGAGCCAGAGTACGGCCCCAGCCTCTCCGAGAGCCCAACCCACAAACAGTAGATGTGGCGCCCTGGGAACCAGAGACCACCGCCCCCAAGCAGCCAGGCCGGCCAGCGACAGGAACCCCAGAGCCCGGCCCACCACGCAGCCCATAAGAGCCAGCAGCAGGCCGCAGACAGACACACCCAGCAGAGGACAAGGCACGAGAAAAGCAGGGGACAGCCAGACCCCAGGCCAGCGAGAGACCACATCCCACACGGACAGAAAGGCCGTAGTAGTACATTACATGTTGCTGCTTTGATAGATGTAATGGACAAAAATGTCCGTATTTTCCGGAACATAGGGCACACCGGATTATAAGGCACACTGCCAATGAATAGTCTATTTTCGATCTTTTTTCATATATAAGGCGCACCGGATTGTAGGGCGCATTAAGGGACTCATAGTATTTATTTATTTTTTCTAAATGCAAAATACGTCCTTGTGGTCTACATAACATGTAATGGTGGTTCTTTGGTCAAAATGTTGCATAGATTATCTTAAAGTTAAAGTTAAAGTACCACTGATAATCACACACACGCTAGGTGTGGTGAAATTACTCTCTGCATTTGACCCATCCCCTTGTATCAACCCCATGGGAGGTGAGGTGAGCAGTGAGCAGCAGCGGTGACCGCGCTCGGGAATTATTTTGGTGATTTAACCCCCAATTCCAACCCTTGATGCTGAGTGCCAAGCAGGGAGGTAATGGGTCCCATTTTTATAGTCTTTGGTATGACTCGGCCGGGGTTTGAACTCACGACTCTACCGATCGCAGGGCGGACATTCTAACCACAAGCCCACTGAGCAGGTCATCTTCAAGCCGCTTTCTGACAGTCGCTTCCGGATGCGCTGTTTTTGTGGGCGGTCTTATTTACGTGGCTCACCTTCGACAGCGACTTTTCTCCGTCATCTTTGTTGTAGCGGTGTAGCGTGCAAGGACGGGGGTGGAAGAAGTGTCAAAAGATGGAGCTAACTGTTTAATGACATTCTGACTTTACTTAAATCATTAACGTAGCAGCATCTCCTCATCCGGAAACAACAACAACGCCGGAAATGTGTCCCGTGAAAAATCGTCCGACCGGAACTCTCTAATAACTAAAGTTCTTTGGGTGAATAATGTTTACTCACTACACCCGTATGTTTTAGCGCTTTCATGAAGACTTTACTGACGGATATAAGTAAGAACTTTACACTACTTTACAGAGGTGTGGACTCGAGTCACATGACTTGGACTCGAGTCAGACTCGAGTCATGAATTTGATGACTTTAGACTCGACTTGACAAAATGTAAAAAGACTTGCAACTCGACTTAGACTTTAACATCAATGACTTGTGACTTCACTTGGACTTGAGCCTTTTGAATTGACATGACTTGACATGACTTGCTACTTTCCCCAAAACCCAAAGATGAAAAAGTTATTCGGGAGCGCTCCGTATTTTTCATTGTGTACTTGTCTATCAGCGTTGCGTGTGTCAGCTGGTGTGCTCTCAGTACAACAGCCAATCAAATTACATCTACTTTGTTTTCATCACACAGCATTCATCCAATCAAATTGCAGGACAACCAACGAAGAAGACATGTCCAAACCACACGCCAGTGAACAAAAAATGATACCTAAAATAATTTCGTTTGGGTATAAAAATTACGAGGTGGTCAACACAAAACGGTTTGCAGTATGGAACACATGCGGTTCGAAAATGACTGATGGAGAGGCAACAACTTCCAACTTCGTCCGGCATTTGAAGTTGCACAAAGAAGGGTAAGTTTTGAATGTAAGATAACGTTTATTGGCTAAGTAACGTGACTTTTATTTGCTGTGTAGTTAAATCAGTGAGGCTGTAAACTCACTGCTAACGTTATAACGTTATTGCAAACACGGGAATCTGTTGCAGTTCACTACCTTATTCATACTTTTTGTTCAGTGATTTTTTTCAAGCAGGGTTACGTTAGTCAATATATCACACGTAACGTTAGACGGCGGTCAGCAGCACCGCGTATTTTAGCCACCTAAAAAAAGACAAAAATAGTCAAATAAAGGTCAGTTAAAATGTATACTATATTATGAATATGTGTACCGTTTTAGCTAGCTTTCTGACATACTGTTGGTTGTTTACCTCAGTGGTCCCCAACCACCGGGCCGCGGCCCGGTACTGGTCCGTGGATCGATTGGTATCGGGCCGCACAAGAAATAATTTTTTTTTTCTTTTCTTTTTTTAATTAAATCAACATAAAAAACACAAGATACACTTACAAGTAGTGCACCAACCCAAAAAAAAAACTCTCTCCCCCTTTTGTTCTGGGCATTGAACATGAAGACTCTTCCTTCACTGTTCCGAGTGGCCATGAGAGTCTTGGCAGTGCCTGCCTCCAGTGCTCCAGTGGAGCGAGTTTTCAGCCATGGTGGCATCATACTACGCCCCCATCGTGCACAAATGACTGACAGACTCTTGGCTAATTTGGTCTTTTGCAAATGCAATGCAGCATAGGGCCCTGACATATAAAAAGTACAACTTTTTTGTTATGTTCACGTATATGTCATGTTTTTTCAATGTTAACACTTTTGTACAAATAAGTACATTTGCACTTTATTTTTCAATGTGTTTGTTCTGTAAAGGAATGAGTTCATGTTTAAAATGACTGGTTAATAGTGCTATTATGAAGTGCAATGTCAGCACAATTTTCTTTCCTGCAATTTAAAATGCACTTGTTTTAATAAATAAATACAGCGTTTGAAAAGCATACACAATCTGTGTTAATATATTAGTCTGTGGTTAAAAGGACTTGAAAGGACTCGAAACTCAAAATGCAGGACTTAGGACTTGACTTGAGACTTTCCAGTCTTGACTTTGGACTTGACTCGGGGCTTGCCTGTCTTGACTCGGGACTTGACTCGGACTTGAGGGCAAAGACTTGAGACTTACTTGTGACTTGCAAAACAATGACTTGGTCCCACCTCTGCTACTTTATACAAACCCCGTTTCCATATGAGTTGGGAAATTGTGTTAGATGTAAATATAAACGGAATACAATGATTTGCAAATCCTTTTCAACCCATATTCAGTTGAATATGCTACAAAGACAACATATTTGATGTTCAAACTGATAAAAACATTTTTTTTTTGCAAATAATCATTAACTTTAGAATTTGATGCCAGCAACACGGGACAAAGAAGTTGGGAAAGATGGCAATAAATACTGATAAAGTTGAGGAATGCTCATCAAACACTTATTTGGAACATCCCACAGGTGAACAGGCAAATTGGGAACAGGTGGGTGCCATGATTGGGTATAAAAGTAGATTCCATGAAATGCTCAGTCATTCACAAACAAGGATGGGGCGAGGGTCACCACTTTGTCAACAAATGCGTGAGCAAATTGTTGAACAGTTTAAGAAAAACCTTTCTCAACCAGCTATTGCAAGAAATTTAGCGATTTCACCATCTACGGTCCGTAATATCATCAAAGGGTTCAGAGAATCTGGAGAAATCACTGCACGTAAGCAGCTAAGCCCGTGACCTTCGATCCCTCAGGCTGTACTGCATCAACAAGCGACATCAGTGTGTAAAGGATATCACCACATGGGCTCAGGAACACTTCAGAAACCCACTGTCAGTAACTACAGTTGGTCGCTACATCTGTAAGTGCAAGTTAAAACTGTCCTATGCAAGGCGAAAACCGTTTATCAACAACACCCAGAAACGCCGTCGGCTTCGCTGGGCCTGAGCTCATCTAAGATGGACTGATACAAAGTGGAAAAGTGTTCTGTGGTCTGACGAGTCCACATTTCAAATTGTTTTTGGAAACTGTGGACGTCGTGTCCTCCGGACCAAAGAGGAAAAGAACCATCCGGATTGTTATAGGCACAAAGTTGAAAGGCCAGCATCTGTGATGGTATGGGGGTGTATTCGTGCCCAAGACATGGGTAACTTACACATCTGTGAAGGCGCCATTAATGCTGAAAGGTACATACAAGTTTTAGAGCAACATATGTTGCCATCCAAGCAACGTTATCATGGACGCCCCTGCTTATTTCAGCAAGACAATGCCTAGCCACGTGTTACATCAACGTGGCTTCATAGTAAAAGAGTGCGGGTACTAGACTGGCCTGCCTGTAGTCCAGACCTGTCTCCCATTGAAAATGTGTGGCGCATTATGAAGCCTAAAATACCACAACGGAGACCCCCGGACTGTTGAACAACTTAAGCTGTACATCAAGCAAGAATGGGAAAGAATTCCACCTGAGAAGCTTCTAAAATGTGTCTTCTCAGTTCTCAAACGTTTACTGAGTGTTGTTAAAAGGAAAGGCCATGTAACACAGTGGTGAACATGCCCTTTCCCAACTACTTTGGCACGTGTTGCAGCCATGAAATTCTAAGTTATTATTTGCAAAAAAAATTAAGTTTATGAGTTTGAACATCAAATATGTTGTCTTTGTAGTGCATTCAATTGAATATGGGTTGAAAATGATTTGCAAATCATTGTATTCCGTTTATATTTACATCTAACACAATTTCCCAACTCATATGGAAACGGGGTTTGTATTAGAAATGGCAACAGCGGAGGATGAATGTCCCATAACAAGAAGATAGAGAAGAAAAAGAAGAAGCTTATCGACTATGGTGTCGGCACGGACTACAATGGCGGACACGTGCAAATTTTAAGGACTTATGCAGATCCCAAGTACAGATCAGCAGGTACCGGAAGGTAAGAAAAGTTGCTTTTGCATAATATTGCGAAACAAAATGCCAGATAATATGTCTTACCTTATACACACACCATAATAATACTGGTATGTTGAAGTACAGTACAATCCATCAAACGGTGCGGCTTCATAGCTTACCAAAATCGTACCAAAACATGTTGATGGATTTTTGAGAGCCGTGTGTAATGTTCTATATTTTCAATGGAACATATACAATGTTGGTGTTGTTTACTTGAGTCATATTGTAGTCTACACGTATCTCTTATGTGTGACTGCCATCTACTGGTCACACTTATCATTACACCATGTACCAAATAAAACTGCTTCGAGGTCGGTAAGCAAAACCGGAATTATTCCGTACATGAGGCGCACCGGGTTATGAGGCAAATTGTCGAGTTTTGAGCAAAAAAAACATGTTTTTAAGTACGCCTTACAGTTTTAAATGTAGTTGCCTTTTTGCAAACAGTTTCTAAGAAACGGTGCAGTTGCATTGGGAAGCCATACCAATTCGCCTTTGATACACAATTAAAATGCGACGAAAGAAAGAACAGAATTCAAGAATTCAGAATGAGGGGTGAACATTTTTTCTATGTGAATGGCGGGAGAAATGTGCCTGCATCGCACTTCTCCACGCGTCCTCCGTCTTTCTATTCGAAGCAGTAGTCAACTTCTCACTTCTTTCGCTTTATTTTTTCTTGCCGCCAGAGATGAATCACATCACAGCAACGGAGCCTTGGGGGGCTTTTTTTTACGTAATCAATTGACCTGAGCGGCTTAGACGCCTTCATTTATGAAGCCTTTTCCTCTGTTTGGCTTTTTTTTTTTTTTTTTGCAAGACATGTAATTGCTTTCACGTCAAGTAATAAGGGACCTAAACGTGCAGATGTGTTAACCGCTGAGCTCTATGGCGTCTCCAAACAAGAAGCAATCAATGTCACTTGGTAGGTGTATTAATCACATAGCAAGCGTGCAGCAAACATTTAGCCAGGCGTCCAATTAGCACTATCGCCGGCTTTCACAATAAACCATTGTGAGGACGTGTTTGTTTCCCCTTTCTCGAGCAGTCACCTCCCATGGTTAATTACCACGGTGTGAAGCTACAGGTCCCATGTGCCAAGCCCTTCATGCTCAGGGAACGGATGTAAATCACAGCCACGTATGATATACAGTCGTGGTCAAAAGTTCACATGCAAACCCCGTTTCCATATGAGTTGGGAAATTGTGTTAGATGTAAATATAAACGGAAAACAATGATTTGCAAATCCTTTTCAACCCATATTCCATTGAATGCACTACAAAGACAAGATATTTGATGTTCAAACTCATAAACTTTATTTTTTTTTAGAATTTCATGGCTGCACCACGTGCCAAAGTAGTTGCAAAAGGGCATGTTCAAGACTGTGTTACATCACCTTTTCTTTTAACAACACTCAATAAACGATTGGGAACTGAGGAAACTAATTGTTGAAGCTTTGAAAGTGGAATTCTTTCCCATTCTTGTTTTATGTAGAGCTTCACTCGTTCAACAGTCCGGGGTCTCCGCTGTTGTACTTCATAATGTGCCACACATTTTTGATGGGAGACAGGTCTGGACTGCAGGCGGGCCAGGAAAGTACCCGCACTCTTTTTTTACGAAGCCACGCTGTTGTAACACGTGCTGAATGTGGCTTGGCATTGTCTTGCTGAAATAAGCAGGGGCGTCCATGAAAAAGACGGTGCTTCGATGGCAGCATATGTTGTTCCAAAACCTGTATGTACCTTTCAGCATTAATGGTGCCTTAAGTTACCCATGGGCACTAATGCACCCCCATACCATCACAGATGCTGGCTTTTCAACTTTGCGTCGATAACAGTCTGGATGGTTCTTTTCCTCTTTGGTCCGGATGACACAATGTCGAATATTTCCAAAAACAATTTGAAAAGTGGACTCGTCAGACCACAGAACACTTTTCCACTTTGCATGAGTCCATCTTAGATGATCTCGGGCCCAGAGAAGCCGGCGGCGTTTCTGGATGTTGTTGATAAATGGCTTTCGCTTTGCATAGTAGAGCTTTAACTTGCACTTACAGATGTAGCGACCAACTGTATTTAGTGACAGTGGTTTTCTGAAGTGTTCCTGAGCCCATGTGGTGATATCCTTTAGAGATTGATGTCGGTTTTTGATACAGTGCCGTCTGAGGGATCGAAGGTCACGGTCATTCAATGTTGGTTTCCGGCCATGCCGCTTACGTGGAGTGATTTCTCCAGATTCTCTGAACCTTTTGATGATATTATGGACCGTAGATATTGAAATCCCTAAATTTCTTGCAATTGCAATTTGAGAAACGTTGTTCTTAAATTGTTTGACTATTTGCTCACGCAGTTGTGGACAAAGGGGTGAACCTCGCCCCATCCTTGTTTGTGAATGACTGAGCATTTCATGGAATCTACTTTTATACCCAATCATGGCACCCGCCTGTTCCCAATTAGCCTGTTCACCTGTGGGATGTTCCAAATAAGTGTTTGATGAGCATTCCTCAACTTTATCAGTATTTATTTCCACCTTTCCCAACTTCTTTGTCACGTGTTGCTGGCATCAAATTCTAAAGTTAATGATTATTTGCAAAAAAAAAAAAAAAAAAGTTTATCAGTTTGAACATCAAATATGTTGTCTTTGTAGCATATTCAACTGAATATGGCATGAGTCCAAGATGGCTGCCGGCTAGATGCACTGGGTCATACAGCTCCAACAATTCATGAAAAATCTTGAACATAAGTTGACATCCATCCAGCAGAGCAACATCTTCATGTTTATAAGGAAGATAAACATTGAACTGCCGGATCATTTTTGTGATTTTGGACTTGTTGGAGACTTTTTGATGACATGTGCTTCAATGCACTGACAAGCCATCAATACTGGATTGCCTGGAATCAGAAAGTATTCTGAAAGATCAACTGGATTCTAAAAGTACTTTTCCTCACTAAAGAATGGCAACTAAGAAGTTGGCAGAAGAAATGGAAGAGGTGAAAAAGTCTCTGAATTTCATGTCAGAGGACTGAGCAAAGTAGCAAAACAGCAAACGGGCCTTCTGGACTTAATTGATGAAATTAAGCAGCTGAAGGCAATAATCAAAGACAAAGACAAGAAGATTGAAGAGCTTGAAAGAAGAGTGGACGATCTAGAGCAGTACTCCAG
Source organism: Nerophis lumbriciformis (assembly GCF_033978685.3). Lineage (NCBI taxonomy): Eukaryota > Metazoa > Chordata > Actinopteri > Syngnathiformes > Syngnathidae > Nerophis > Nerophis lumbriciformis. The sequence goes on along the minus strand of NC_084573.2, from coordinate 13,485,243 downwards.
GATGGATGACCTGGTGATTTCTGGGCTTGAGACAAGCCACCGCTCCTATGCTTGGATCACAGCAGGTGACAAGGAGGGAGAAGGTGCACCAAGAGCTGAACTGCACACGCTTGAGCAGCAAGTCATCAACTTCTTCAATAACAAAGGAATTCCTGTATGCAGTTCAAGTATAGCTGCATGCCACACCATTCCACTGAAACAAAACAACAGATCCAACATCATCATCCGTTTTGTGAGTAGAAAACATAAAATTGAAATGCTTAAGCTGGGAAAAAATTTGAAAGGCACCGGAGTGTATGTAAATGACATACTTGCCAACCTTGAGACCTCCAATTTCGGGGGGTGGGTGCGGGGGGCGTGGTTGGGGGCGTGGTTAAGAGGGGAGGAGTATATTTACAGCTAGAATTCACCAAGTCAAGTATTTCATATATATATATATATATATATATATATATATCCCCGCCACCCCGAAGGGAATAAGCGGTAGAAAATGGATGGATGGATGGATGGATGGATATATATATATATATATATATATATATATATATATATATATATATATATATATATATATATATATATATATATATATATATATAAGAAATAATTGACTTTCAGTGAATTCTAGCTATAGCTATATATATATATATATATATATATATATATATATATATATATATATATATATATATATATATATATATATATATATATATATGTATATATGTGTATATGTGTAAATAAATGAACACTGAAATTCAAGTATTTATTTTATTTATATATATATATATATATATCGGGGCGGCATGGCGTAGTGGGTAGAGCAACCATGCCAGAAACCTGAGGGTTGCAGGTTCGCTCCCCGCCTCTTACCATCCAAAAATCGCTGCCGTTGTGTCCTTGGGCGGGACACTTCACCCTTTGCCCCCGGTGCCACTCACGCCGGTGAATTGAATGATGAATGATAGGTGGTGGTCGGAGGGGCCGTTGGCGCAAATTGCAGCCACGCTTCCGTCAGTCTACCCCAGGGCAGCTGTGGCTATGAAAGTAGCTTACCAGGTGTGAATGATTGATGGGTTCTACATGTAAAGCGACTTTGGGTACTTAGAAAAGCGCTATATAAATCCCAGTTATTATTATATATATATATATATATATATATATATATATATAAATAAAATAAATACTTGAATTTCAGTGTTCATTTATATATATATATATATATATATATATATATATAAATAAAATAAATACTTGAATTTCAGTGTTCATTTATTTACACATATACACACACATAACACTCATCTACTCATTGTTGAGTTAAGGGTTGAATTCTCCATCCTTGTTCTATTCTCTGTCACTATCTTTCTAACCATTCTGAACACCCTCTCTGATTATGCATTGCTGTGTGGCACGCACAAAAGTGCTTTCATCAAATGCACTAGATGGCAGTATTGTCCTGTTTAAGAGTGTCACAACATTGCTGTTTACGGCAGACGGACTGCTTTACTGTAGACGTTCTTTATATTGTGGGAAAGCGGACTCAGGTCCGCATGGAGCTGGAGGGGGCGTGGCCTCCAGCTCCGCCTGAATTTCGGGAGATTTTCAGGAGAAAATCTGTCCCGGGAGGCTTTCGGGAGAGGCGCTGAATTTCGGGAGTCTCCCGGAAATTCCGGGAGGGTTGGCAAGTATGGTAAATGAGCACCTCACAAAGAGAAATGCAGAAATTGCAAGACAAGCCAGGATCTTGAAAAAGGGAAAGCGAATTCAGGACACGTGGACAAGGAACTGTAAAGTAATGATCAGATTGAATGGTCCACCAGAACAAGCAAGGGTATTAGTGGTCAGAGACTTGAAGGAACTTGAACAATATAAATGAAAAAGATGATGATGATAAACAAGTGGAATAGTGGGGAAATGTTCCTTGTTGGCTGTGTACTGTGTGCAGAGAAACAGTGTGGACATCCAACATGATGGAAGAACAAATGAGCTGCACAAAATTCAAGTCTTTTGACTTTAATGATCATAAATGCTATGAGTTAGAAAACATTGACCCAGATATTCACTTCTATCAGGACTCTAATGTGGACTGTGAGTATTATACTGAAGAACAGTTTAATTCAAATGTTAAAATGGAAGGCTTTTCTGTGATTCATTTCAACAGCAGGAGTCTTTGCAGTAACTTTTCCAAAATTAAAGAGTATCTTAAACAAATACATAATAGCAATTTCAGAGACTTGGTTGAGTGATAGTAAGGAATTACTGGATGGATTAGAGGGATCAATCAATCAATCAATCAATGTTTATTTATATAGCCCTAAATCACAAGTGTCTCAAAGGGCTGCACAAGCCACAACAACATCCTCGGTACAAAGACCACATAAGGGCAAGGAAAAACTCACCCCAGTGGGACGTCGATGTGAATGACTATGAGAAACCTTGGAGAGGACCGCATATGTGGGTAACCCCCCCCCCCCTCTAGGGGAGACCGAATGCAATGAATGTCGAGTGGGTCTGACATAATATTGTGAAAGTCTAGTCCATAGTGGATCCAACATAATAGTAAGAGTCCAGTCCATAGTGGGGCCAGGAGGACACCATCCCGAGCGGAGACGGGTCAGCAGCGCAGAGATGTTCCCAGCCGATGCACAGGCGAGCGGTCCACCCCGGGTCCCGACTCTGGACAGCCAGCACTTCATCCATGGCCACCGGACCTGTGCCCCCCGCCCTCCACAAGGAAGAGGGGAGCAGAGGAGAAAAGAAAAGAAACGGCAGATCAACTGGTCTAAAGGGGGGTCTATTTAAAGGCTAGAGTATACAAATGAGTTTTAAGATGGGACTTAAATGCTTCTACTGAGGTAGCATCTCCAATTGTTACCGGGAGGGCATTCCAGAGTACTGGAGCCCCAATAGAAAACGCTCTATAGCCCGCAGACTTTTTTTTGGCTCTGGGAATCACTAATAAGCCGGAGTTCTTTGAACGCAGATTTCTTGCCGGGACATATGGTACAATACAATCGACAAGATTGGACGGAGCTAGACCGTGTAGTATTTTATACGTAAGTAGTAAAACCTTAAAGTCACATCTTAAGTGCACAGGAAGCCAGTGCAGGTGAGCCAGTATAGGCCTAATATGATCAAACTTTCTTGTTCTTGTCAAAAGTCTAGCAGCCGCATTTTGTACCAAATGTAATCTTTTAATGCTAGACATAGGGAGACCCGAAAATAATACGTTACAGTAGTCGAGACGAGACGTAACGAACGCATGAATAATGATCTCAGCGTCGCTAGTGGATAAAATAGAACGAATTTTAGCGATATTACGGAGATGAAAGAAGGCCGTTTTAGTAACACTCTTAATGTGTGATTCAAACGAGAGAGTTGGGTGGAAGATAATACCCAGATTCTTTACTGAGTCGCCTTGTGTAATTGTTTGGTTGTCAAATGTTAAGGTGGTATTATTAAATAAATGTCGGTGTTTAGCAGGACCGATAATCAGCATTTCCGTTTTCTTGGCGTTGAGTTGCAAGAAGTTAGCGGACATCCATTGTTTGATTTCATTAAGACACGCCTCCAGCTGACTACAATCCGGCGTGTTGGTCAGCTTTAGGGGCATGTAGAGTTGGGTGTCATCAGCATAACAATGAAAACTAACACCGTATTTGCGTATGATGTCGCCTAGGGATATGAAATGTTTTGGCAAAACAGGATGAACAAAAGGGGAGGAGGTGTTGTATTGTTTGTGATGTCCTCTCTCAAATGTAGGCTGATTGCTGACTGCTATTGACAATATGATGGAATGTGTAACTATTGAAATCAGTGTTGAAAGATCCAAAAACATATTCATTAGTTGTATTTATAGAATTCCAGGATCATGCATTGATCAATTTAATAAGAAAATGTTTGAGTTATATGAAAGACATAATGATAAGGTGATCTTGATTTGTGGTGACTTCAACATTGATTTGATTAAATTTAATGATCACATGAAAACCACTGATTTTGTTAATCTTATGTTTAGCTTGCGTTTCTTTCCACTAATTGTAAAACCTAGCAGAATAACAAAGGACAGCTTAACACTGATTGACAATATTTTTATAAATGTATTTGATGGGAATAGAAAAAGTGGACTCTTGGTGACTGATGTAAGTGATCACTTGCCTGTCTTTACAGTGATCCAAATGAACAAGGAGCAAAACTTACAAACAAAAACACAAATAAATAACTTTGTTAGAATAAAATCATGTGTAATGAATCCAGAATGTATGACATTTTTGTTTTTTTAATTGCATTACAGAAAATAAAGAACTTTATCACGATATTCTAATTTTCTGAGACAGTCCTGTAGAGACCTCCGTCAGTTCATTAGCTGGCTCAAATGTGTTTGGATGCTGCCAGTCAGGTCTGTTTCAGATCCACAAAGTCTAGATCAGTACCAAAGTTTCAGCAGTTTCAGACATGAACTCTGTTTTTAATCACACTGTGCAAGGTTCTTTCAAGTGGTTGTGTCCTCACAGATGGTAACCTGCAATAAATGCGCACACGTGGGACTTGGCGCCGTTAACTTGCAATGGCTGCCAGTATTTTTTTTTTACCCATTAACTCCTTTTAGCAATACAAACACTGATTGTTTTTTTTGTTTTTGTTTTTCCTCACAGTTGAGTGGATGTGGAAACAGAGAAAGGTGCCATGATTCAATATAGAGAACAATGTGGGAGGATGATCAAACTTGGTTCACTCCCTGGTGCTTTCACGGCTTTAAAAAACAAAACAAAAAAAGGAATAAATACAGATCATACCTACAGTCAGGGACGCAATTTTGATTTCAGAAGTGTCTTGTGTATAAGATATATATATATATATATATATATATATATATATATATATATATATATATATATATATATATATATATATATATATATATATATATATATATATATATATATATATATATCAGTGACGTGCAGTCAGGTGAGGCAGGTGAGACAGTGCCTCACGTGCCATCATGGAAAGAAAAAAAATGTAAAAAGAAAAAAAAAATTATTAAATTGTTATATGTATCCAGTGATTATACTATAAAGTTATTTTCCATTTAACTTCACCAGTTTTAGATTATTTTTATTCAAAATCGCTGAATTTTCACATTCGCCGTTCAAATACTGAGAAGAGACTTGCGGTGAGTCGCCAGCCAGTTGAGCCTCGCCATGGATTGCGCAATGACTCGGCTAACTGCTGGCCTGCTGTGCAGTGAGACCGTATTGCTATATGAATTATATTATACATTTCCATAGTTCAGTTAGCTGAGGTATATAATGTACAGTGTATTTTGTCAACAACTGTATGTGTATAACATATTTCTTGTGCGGAGCAATCATACAACGGCTGCGAAGACGCACTGGGTGAGGCTCGCAGTAATCCCGCCTCATGGTGGTAGAGGGCGCTAGTGATCCCAGCGATCATTTTTGCGACTACTCGGCTGCAGAATAAGTGACAACAAGCAGCAACAGTTAGCGATCATTTATTTTTTTTCTCTCGCCTGGACTTTTAAAATGGAGGATTACATATCTCAAATAAAACCGTTTTCTAAACTGGACTTTCAATCCAAGCAGGAGGTAATAATTAAAGGAAGATCTCCATCGATTTTAAAACTGAAGAAAGATAAGGAAGACTTCTATAAACAAGTTATCAATGCTTTTGTTCAGAAGGAGCTGCGCATGGACTTCATTTATAAGTAAAGGTAAGACCATAAACAAGTTTTTTTGTGTGCTAGTTTGTATGTGTAAAGTTAAAGTTAAGTTAAAGTACCAATGATTGTCACACACACACTAGGTGTGGTGAAATTTGTCCTCTGCATTTGACCCATCCCCTTGATCACCCCCTGGGAGGTGAGGGGAGCAGTGGGCAGCAGTGGCGCCGCGCCCGGGAATCATTTTTGGTGATTTAACCCCCAATTCCAACCCTTGATGCTGAGTGGCAAGCAGGGAAGAATGCTGGTATGAGCTTTTAAACATAACCCGTTAACTGCTGCCAATCAAATGGTGAATAAGATACTCTTTAGGGTTCATATGTTTGTAAATCTGACTGTGATGAAGTCAGTGCCTCACCAGCTATCAACCTCACCGCACGTCACTGATATATATATATATATATATATATATATACATATATATATATATATATATATATATATATATAGCTAGATAGATATACCGGCCCCCAGACATATTTTGTTCTCTAAATGTGGCCCCCCCGAGTCAAAATAATTGCCCAGGCCTTGTTGACATGCTATCCTGAATAAAGTGTTGATGCTTGTCCATTTTTGCTGGTTATTTTTAGGTTGTATTTCCCCCAAACCCGGACTCCACACAGCTCCCATAAGACTGCAATGTGTGAGTCGACTGCACCAAAACCTCCCTACCTATCCTTATTCTTCGCATTTCACATTCCCTCGCCTCCTTTTTTTCCATTCAGCCCAGCGTGACATCGAATGTTCCTCCTCTCCTCACCTTCCCCCGGTAGGTCCGCGAGCCGGACAGTTCCACGTGTCCTCCCGTTTCCTTCCATGTGAGTGATCTCAGCTTTGACCTTCACTTGAAGCCGAGCCGGACGGGCGAGCGAGCGAGGAAGGAAGGCGCGAGGGGGTGGGGGGTGCAGGGCCTCCTCTTCGGGGACGCTGTCTCAGAACAAAGGCATACATAACCCCTCACCCTCACATTATCTGGGGGAATGCATGAGCGGCGACCACCAAAAGCGAAAGGTTATCCAAAATGAACATCTTTCGGGCTCCATCGAACGAGCGAGATATTCCTCATTTGGCAATCCATACCTCGAATCCGCCATCAAATCTACCGTTTGAGGCGGGACCTTCAAAGACAGTAAACACATTTCGAGAAATCCGTCCGGATAATATCCCGCCGCTTCAGGTCCACGTGTGCTGCCGCATGCTAATGTCAGCGCAATCTCCCCTTTGTTCTTGAAAACCCACAGCAGATATTTTTAAACCGTGGAAATCATTCGCCGGCAGAGAGGAGATGGTTTCGTATTTCTATAAGCCACGCCACGCAGGGCCAAGTGACACATGAATATTCTAAGCAGCTTTTTGCGCCTCTTTAAATGTATTTGCCGTGAATGCACTGGCGGTGGGCCGGGACCGGGGCGCCGGGTGTTATCTCTAATTCCTGCAATCCCAAACTAAATTCCGCCGTGGCGATAATTCAGGCTGGCAGAGAGCAAAATACAAGTTAATTAACTGCTCCCCTTGCGTTTGCTTCTTCTCTCCCCAATAGCGCGTCCTCAGAAGCCCTTTTAATTCACACAGAGGCCAGGGGATGAAGGTAAAAACAATAAAGGGTGCCGTCCTGATTCAGCATGGCTCTACTCGCTGTTGGCGAAAGCAGTTCAGATATGATAACATTATCTGTGCCTTGGCTCATGACCCCTTGTGTGGTGTTCGGGTCTGTGGGACCCGTTTTAATTCTTTATTAAAATAAAAATTATACAATTAATTAATTTTTCAAACTGAGACTCACTGACTTTGGCTCATTTTCTATGAAGAACGTTAATCAGAATACATATTTAATGACCACACACGATACACCCCCCCTACACATTTCTATTACATATAAGATGTCCGGGTCCACTGGACCCAAGGCTAATAGAAGTGTGGAAATTGATGTTCTGTGTTCATATTGTTGTTACTCAGCCAGCGTTTGTGGGTCTGATGGACCCGTTGCATTTTGTGGCTTTTAATGCCTCACAATCAAACACTTTTATGTTAACATACTGAACAGATGTTTATTGGGATAAGGTAAACATATGTTCAGTATTTTAACATAAAAGTGTTGATTGTGAGGCATTAAAAGCCACAAAATGCAACAGGAGGAGGACAGAGTGTAGGTACACAGAACATCAGAGGGTCAAATGTGCGAGAAAATGAGAGCAGACAGTGTTGACAAACAATGTTGCAACCTTGTGTGGGAACCGCAGGTGCAGAAACACAAAAGAAGAAATCCCTGTGGGACGCAGAAACTGGCAGAGAAATTTTCCGTGCGACGTTCATATTGTTGTTACTCAGCCAGCGTTTGTGGGTCTGATGGACCCGTTGCATTTTGTGGCTTTTAATGCCTCACAATCAAACACTTTTATGTTAACATACTGAACAGATGTTTATTGGGATAAGGTAAACATATGTTCAGTATTTTAACATAAAAGTGTTGATTGTGACGCATTAAAAGCCACGCAATGCAACAGGAGGAGGACAGAGTGTAGGTACACAGAACATCAGAGGGTCAAATGTGCGAGAAAATGAGAGCAGACAGTGTTGACGAACAATGTTGCAACCTTGTGTGGGAACCGCAGGTGCAGAAACACAAAAGAAGAAATCCTTGTGGGATGAAGAAACTGGCAGATACATTTTCCGTGCAACGTTCATATTGTTGTTACTCAGCCAGCGTTTGTGGGTCTGATGGACCCGTTGCATTTTGTGGCTTTTAATGCCTCACAATCAAACACTTCTATGTTAACATACTGAACAGATGTTTATTGGGATAAGGTAAACATCTGTTCAGTATTTTGACATAAAAGTGTTGATTGTGAGGCATTAAAAGCCACAAAATGCAACAGGAGGAAGACAGGGTGTAGGTACATCAGAGGGTCAAATGTGCGAGAAAAGAGAGCAGACAGTGTTGACAAACAATGTTGCAACCTTGTGTGGGAACCGCAGGTGCAGAAACACAAAAGAAGAATCCCTGTGGGACGCAGAAACTGGCGGAGACATTTTCCATGCAACGTTCATATTGTTGTTACACAACCAGCGTTTGTGGGTCTGATGGACCCGTTGCATTTTGTGGCTTTTAATGCCTCACAATCAAACACTTTTATGTTAACATACTGAACAGATGCTTATTGAGATAAAATACTGAACAGATATTTACCTTATCGCTTTTTGTTGCCACCTGTCTCTGATTGGTGTACCGGACGCTCACCTGTTTCCCGAGCACTGATCAGAGCGCTATTTAATACTGCCTTGTCTGGTCAGTCAGACTGGCTTCCTAATTTGCTACCCGCAACAGTTGACGACGACTTTAAGATTCCTGTTTGTGTATGCTAGCTCCCACGCTAGCCTCCTTAGCTTAGCCTCCCGTGCTATGAGCACACCTTTGTTTTTACCCGTATGATTAATCCCAATAAATAATTTCCTACCTGCACGTTGTGTCAGAATCAGAATCAGAATCAGAATAGTTTTTATTGCCATTGTTTGAGCCTTCCTGGTAAGGTCTATTCAGGTGTACTGGAGAAGAGGCTACGCCGGATAGGCAAATCTCGGCTTCAGGAGGAACAGTGTGGTTTTCGTCCTGGTCGTGGAACTGTGGACCAGCTCTATACTCTCGGCAGGGTCCTTGAGGGTGCATGGGAGTTTGCCCAACCAGTCTACATGTGCTTTGTGGACTTGGAGAAGGCATTCGACCGTGTACCCCGGGAAGTCCTGTGGGGAGTGCTCAGAGAGTATGAGGTAACGGACTGTCTGATTGTGGCGGTCCGCTCCCTGTATGATCAGTGTCAGAGCTTGGTCCGCATTGCCGGCCATAAGTCGGACACGTTTCCAGTGAGGGTTGGACTCCGCCAAGGCTGCCCTTTGTCACCCATTCTGTTCATAACTTTTTTGGACAGAATTTCTAGGCGCAGTCAGGGCGTTGAGGGTATCTGGTTTGGTGGCTGCAGGATTAGGTCTCTGCATTTTGCAGATGATGTGGTCCTGATAGCTTCATCTGGCCAAGATCTTCAGCTAGCTCTCACTGGATCGGTTCGCAGCCCAGTGTGAAGCAACCGGGATGGGAATCAGCACCTTCAAGTCTGAGTCCATGGTTCTCGCCCTGAAAAGGGTGGAGTGCCATCTCCGGGTTGGGGAGGAGATCTTGCCCCAAGTGGAGGAGTTCAAGTACCTCGGAGTCTTGTTCACAAGTGAGGGAAGAGTGAGATCGACAGGCGGATCAGTGCGGCGTCTTCAGTAATGCGGACGCTGTATCGATCCCTTGTGGTGATGAAGGAGCTGAGCCAGAAGGCAAAGCTCTCAATTTACCGGTCAATCTACCTTCCCATCCTCACCTATGGTCATAAGCTTTAGGTTATGACCAAAAGGACAAGATCACGGATACAAGTGGCTGAAATGAGCTTCCTCTGCCGTGTGGCGGGGCTCTCCCTTAGAGATAGGGTGGGAAACACAAAGTTAGGCCGCTGCTCCTCCACATCGAGAGGAGCCAGATGAGGTGGTTCAGGCATCTGGTCAGGATGCCACCCGAACTCCTCCCTAGGGAGGTGATTCGGGCACGTCCGACCGGTAGGAAGCCACGGGGAAGACCCAGGACACGTTGGGAAGACTATGTCTCCCGGCTGGCCTGGGAACGCCTCGGGATCTCCCGGGAGGAGCTGGACGAAGTGGCTGGGGAGAGGGCGGTAGAAGATGGATGGATGAATGGATGTTTGAGAACGGGTTCACAAACTAAGAATCTTTCTTGGTGCAATAGTGCAACATAAAACACATATAACACAGAATAGGTAGTAAAATTAGCTGTAACTGAGCTATCAGATCTTGAGTCCAGAGTCAGTCTGCATCTTGGGAGAACGACCCCCGCATCACCATGCGACCCGGTCGTCATTAAGTGCGCCTTATAGTCCGGTAAAATCCAGGACATGAATTTTCATAATTTTCACAATTAATCAAGATTCAAGATGCTTTATTATTGTCCATTCTTTAACATGTACAGGACACATAAAAACTGAAATTACATTTTCGGCACAGTCCCACTAAGAGCAGACATACGTTACAAGGGGGACAAGACGGGACCGCCGACAAATCAGCCACTTACGGCGCTCCTTAAAAAAGGTGGGAAAAAGGTGACATTGGGAAAGGGGGAAGAGTAAAAAAAGTATCAGTCTATGGCTGGGCCCTCTATTATCAGCTGCCATCTAAAATTATAGTTACCCTACTCGTGATAGTAGTCTTGATCCTATTCAGTAAGAACTAACCCAAGTCTTCATTTGGCAAGCACAAACATGGGCAGGAAATAAGCAAAGGAAAATGTGCCAAGCCGGTGTTTGTACATGATGTTATCATCCACGGCCCCCGGACCACCTTCAAGAAAACATGTCATCTCAGTGTTGACTTTTCCGTTTTTCCATATCTTCCAGGGGCCATTTAATGAATAACAAGTCTGCATGACCGTAAGTTAAATTAGATCACATCTGCCACTCTGACTCATTGCTTATATGAATGAATAAATGAGCTCTCTTCCCTTTTGCCTTACCAGTTAGTCGCCGCATGACGCCACTCCTCTCCTAATTTCCGCCTCATTTGATTCTCACCAGCCCCAAAAATAACCGAATAGTCTAAAAAAAAACAAAAAAACAAAAACACATTTTGATTATTTCTTATTCAAAGTGGACATGTTCCAGCTCCTTCCTCCCGGATAAGAAGCGGAAAGGAAGCGGCTAAATATTTACTCCTGCTGCTCGGGAGACGTCCTTGCCGTATCCATGACGACAACATCCCGTTTAGTGCCCTCAGTAGGATATAAAGACACAAGTGTGTTTTATTACGGCGTGTAAAAAGACGACGCTCTTCCGATAAAAAATGTATGTATCTTCAGCTGATGACTATAAAACATTGTGAAGGCGTCCTGCACTACAAGGCGACGGGAACAGGAATGAGCACAAAAAAGGTGATTGTTTCCATGTTGCGACATGTGTAACGTTGTATGCGCTTGTCAGGACGTCCGCCTGACAGGAGAACAATACTACAGGCACCATGCTGGGCCGCCTCTCTTGGCAGAACACCACTCGGCACCGGAAGGAAACGGTCAGGCCCAGGGGGAGCTGGCCTCCTCATTGAGGACGCCTTTCTGCAGGAGCAGCTGGGATTGTATGCTGAGTCAGCACAACAGGATTGCACTGGAATAGGACCAAAAAGAGGCTACGGCGTCACTTGGTATGTACAAAACCCAAAACCAGTGAAGTTGGCAAATTCTGTAAATGGCTAAATAAAAACAAAATACAAACCCCGTTTCCATATGAGTTGGGAAACTGTGTTAGATGTAAATATAAACGGAATACAATGATCCTTTTCAACCCATATTCAATTGAATGGACTGCAAAGACAACATATTTAACGTTCGAATTGGAAGACGTACATTTTTTTTTTCAGAAATGATTGCTGTTAGGAAATATGATTTTTGTTTTTTTGTTTAAGAATATAACTTAGGTTCCCCAATTTTAAATACGTTTAAAACAATCGTCAAGTTTTCCTTTACTTCAGAGTGCACTGCAAAAAGTCAGTGTTCAAAAACAAGAAAAAAAAATACAAAAATTAGGGGTATTTTATTTGAACTAAGCAAAATTATCTGCCAATAGAACAAGAAAATTCGGCTGGTCAAGACTTTCCAAAACAAGTAAAATTAACTAACCTCAATGAACCCAAAAATACCTTAAAATAAGTACATTCTCACTAATAACAAATGCACTTTTTTTGGTAGAAAAAAAAAGAGACCTTTTTGCTCAATATGTTGGAAAATATTCTTAAATTAAGTACCGTATTTTTCGGAGTATAAGTCGCACCTGCCGAAAATGCATAATAAAGAAAGAAAAAAACATATATAAATCGCACTGGAGCCCGGCCAAACTATGAAAAAAACTGCGACTTATAGTCCGAAAAATACGGTAAATAGTAATGCCATTATCTTGACATAATGATATGCGCTCGGCATCATGATTATTTTTTTCACGCTTGAAGTAAGAAATTATTACTTTAAAAAAGTCGTTTTATACTTGTGAGTGTTGATGACACAGCTTTGCAACAGTTGATATTCTAGTTTCAAGCATGTTTTACTCAATATAGGTCATCAAATCTCAGCAACAAGCTGTAATATCTTACTGAGATCATTTAGGACCAAAACCCTTAAAACAGGGGTGTCAAATACAGAGTGGGCCAAAATTTTAAACTGAACAAAGCCGCGGGGCCAAGGTTGAACAAATTAACCTTTTAATAGGGACCCTAACAAGTATTGCATTGAATATTGAACAAGCAAGGCTTATATAACTTTATAGTGACACGCAAAATCGAGTTTCAAATAATAATAATAATAATAATTAAAAAAAATCAATGGCATATCAAATACAATTTAAATAAAAATGGAATGCCTCTTTTCTATTTGCAGGCTTCTGAGGTAAATATCAACATTAACTTTTTCCACAGGCTAATAAATTTGAAAATAAAATAACAATGAATAAACCAACCATTCAGGACTTTAAACTGCTCAGTTTGCGAGACACTGATCTATTCTGATGTGCCCAAGCCAGATACCTGCCATCTTTTCTTGGATGCTAGTTCTTTAATGTCGGGGCTCAGGCTTTGAGCTGAGGCAACCTTCATTATCGAACGAAGGTGTTCATCAGTCATTATATCTCGTAGTCCACCCGGACCACAGTTTTGGGGGCGTGCCTTAAAGGCACTGCCTTTGACGCCCTCTACGAGCTATCGTCACGTCCGCTTTTCATCCATTCTAACATCGTGCCGACCCAGTTATAAGATATGTGCGGCTTCTGTACGCACACACACGTGAATGCAACGCATACTTCATCAATGGCGATACAGGTTACACTGAGGGTGGCCGTATTAAAAACTTTAACACTGTTAGAAATATGCGCCACAATGTGAATCCACACCAAACAAGAATGACAAACCCATTTCGGGAGAACATCCGCACCGTAACACAACATAAACACAACAGAACAAATACCCAGAATGCTTTGCAGCACTAACTCTTCCAGGACGCTACAAAATACACCCCCCACTACCACCCACACACACACACACACACACACACACACACACACACACACACACACACACACACACACACACACACACACACACACACACGCACACACACACACACCTTGTAGCGTCCCGGAAGAGTTAGTGCTGCAAAGGGTTCTGGATATTTGTACTGTTGTGCGGATGTTCTCCCGAAATATGTTTGTCATTCTTGTTTGGTGTGGGTTCACAGTGTGGCGTATATTTCTAACAGTGTTAAAGTTGTTTATACGGCCACCCTCAGTGTAACCTGTATCGTGTTGATCAAGTATGCGTTTAAATTCACTTGTGTGTGCGTGCAGAAGCCGCACATATTATGCACTGAAATTTGGGAGTCTCCCGGGAGGGTTGGCAAGTATGAGAATTAGCGGTGAATGCGGTGTTACCGCGGCACCGCCGCTGTATGCAATCGGCGGGCCAGCTCTAATGTTAATTTAATATTGCCTCAAGGGCCAAGTGAAATTACACGGCGGGCCTAATTTGGCCCGCGGGCCAGAGTTTGACACCCATGCCTTAAAACAAGTATACACTCTAACATAAAATCTGCTTAGTGAGAAGAATTATCTTAGACAGAAAATAAGCAAATATCACCCTTATTTGAGATATTTAATCTTACTTAGATTTCAGTTTTTGCAGTGTGTAAAGTAGAGATTAGTAGACAATACAAAATCATAAAATACATCATTATTATGATTATATTATTATTAGTGCATATCCTGGGAGTAACTTTAATCGAGGCTCCTTGAACGCACCACTATTAAGTGCAATGACATGCGTGTACATAACTTTCTCCAAGGCTGCTACAGATAGATTTATAGTATTTTTTTACCTTTCTTCTATCGCCACTTCTTGTTTTGAAATGTTGGTGCCGTGTGTGAATGCTTAAAAGTGAGATTTGATGACGTTATGACATCCGTGTTCGAAGCTAGTTGCGCCAATATCTAGGTGGGACAAACCATTACGTATTTTTTTATATGCTTTTAACTGGAGAAAATTAATACCGCATTCCCCAATTATTTATCAATTTACAAAACCCAAAACCAGTGAAGTTGGCACGTTGTGTAAATGGTAAATAAAAACAGAATACAATGATTTGCAAATCTTTTTCGACCTATATTCAATTGAATAGACTGCAAAGACAAGATACTTACCGCTCGAACTGGTAAACTTTGTTATTGTTTGCACATATTAGCTCATTTGGAATGTGATGCCTGCTACATGTTTCACAAAAGCTGGCACAAGTGGCAAAAAATACTGAGAAAGTTGAGGAATGCTCATCAAACACTTATTTGGAACGTCCCACAGGTGAACAGGCTAATTGGGAACAGGTGGGTGCCATGATTAGGTATTAAAAGCAGCTCAGTCAAAAAATGCTCAGTCGTTCGCAAACAAGGACGGGGCGAGGGTCACCACTTTGTGAACAAATGCGTGAGCAAATTGTTTAAGAACAACATTTCTCAACCAGCTATTGCAAGGAATTTAGAGATTTCACCATCTACGGTCCATAATATTATCAAACGATTCAGAAAATTTAGAGAAATCAACGGACCTTCGATCCCTCAGGCGGTACTGTATCAAAAAGCGTCATCGGTGTGTAAAGGATATCACCACATGGGCTCAAGGAACACTTCAGAAAACCAACTGTCATTAACTACAGTTGGTCGCTACATCTGGTAGTGCAAGTTAAAACTCTACTATGCAAAGCAAAAGCCATTTATCAACAACACCCAGAAACGCCGCCGGCATCGCTGGGCCTGAGCTCATCTAAGATGGACTGATGCAAAGTGGAAAAGTGTTCTGTGGTCTGGAATTCCACCTGAAAAGCTTAAACAATTGGTCTCCTCAATTCCCAAGCGTTTACTGAGTGTTGTTAAAAGGAAAGGCCATGTAACACAGTGGTAAAAATGCCCCTGTGCCAACTTTTTTGCAATGTGTTGCTGCCATTAAATTTTATTTGCCAAAAAAAAATATATGTTTCTCAGTTGGAACATTAAATATCTTTTCTTTGCAGTCTATTCAATTGAATATAAGTTGAAAAGGATTTGCAAATCATTGTATTCTGTTTTTATTTACCATTTACACAACGTGCCAACTTCACTGGTTTTGGATTTCGTATTTCTTTTGTGATTACTATGACCCTTAGTTGTCATCTGCATTCTTTTTTTAGGAAGCAAAGCAGCTTTATGAGCAAACTTGTTATCATTATTTCTTATAATTACCAAAGGCTCATTACCATTTTTTTTTTACTTAAGCCTTTACTGCATGGGTAGGCACAGTACAGCCTGTGGTTGCTGTGGCGTGCTTTTTTTTGATCATGCTCAGTGGAAATGGACAGAATACTAATTGTTACATAATGACATCAATAATGCAGGTACCGTATTTTCCGGACTTTAGCTACAACAAAGATGGCGGGGAGAAGACGCTGCCGAAGGTGAGCCACGTAAATAAAACCGCCCACAAATCGGCGCATCCTGAAGCGACTGGTGTAGCGTGCAAGGACGGGAGTGGAAGAAGTGTGTGTGTGTATATATATATATATATATATATTATATATATATATATATATATATATATTTATATATATTATATAGTATACATATATATTTATATATATTATATATATATATATATATATACATATAAAAAAAAAAAAAAAAAAAAAAAAAAAAAAATATATATATATATATATATATATATATATATATATTTAAGGCAGGTAGGCTGAACTAAATGTGAAAATGCCATTGCATTGAAAAGTTGATAAATATATAACCTAATTCATCTTAACACAAAATTAGCAAACAACATGAACATGAACAGGAAACATACACCATATTGCCAAAAGTATTTGGCCACCTGCCTTGACTCACATATGAACTTGAAGTGCCATCCCATGGAATTGTCCAAAATCTTTTGGTATCCTGGAGCGCCCAACTCCTGATGAACAACCCCACACCATAACTCCTCCTCCACCAAATTTCACACTCGGCACAATGCAGTTAAGGTTTGGTGGCTGACACTCGGCACAATGCTGTTAAGGTTTGGTGGCTGCTTACTGCGTGGTTCGTTCTCCCGGGATGCAAACAAACGACTCCGGACCGGACTTGCAGGTAGGAACATGATTTAACCTTGAACAAATCAAAGAGGTACAAAAACAGAAAACAAACCGACGGAACAAGGTGCCGATCGCATTTGAAGTTAAACACTTAGCAGGGGCTAGGAGACGAGCAAAACTTACGTAACAGTAGCGTGAAGCAAACAAAGAAGCCAGACCGACTGACTGGCAAAGGCCAGCTTAAATAATGTCTCTTGATTAGCAACAGGTGAGCGTCCCGAACAGAAAAGGCAGGTGAAAATAATACGTAGCCATGGTAACAACTCAGAGGTGCACAAACAGGAACTAACAGAAAACACAAAACATGATCCGGACCACGGATCATGACAAATGCAGTCCAAAATGTTGCGTTTTCCTGGCAACCTCCAAACCCAAACTCTTCCATCAGATTGCCAGATGGAAAAGCGTGACTCACCACTCCACTGCTCCAGAGTCCAGTGGCGACGCGCTTTACACCACTGCACCCCACCTGGTGATGTATGGCTTAGATGCAGCTGCTCGGCCATGGAAACCCATTCCACGAAGCTCTCTGCGTACTATACGTGGGCTAATTGGAAGGTCACATGAAGTTTGGAGCTCTGTAGCAACGGACTGTGCAGAAAGTCTTTGCACTATGCGCTTCGGCATCCGCTGACACCCTCTCTGTCAGTTTACGTGGCCTACCACTTGGTGGCTGAGTTGCTGTTGTTCCCAAACTCTTCACTTTTCTTATAATAAAGATGAGTTGGGAATGTTTAGGAGCGAGGAAATTTCACGACTGGATTTGTTGCATCCTATGACACTGGAAATCACTGAGAGCGGCCCATTCTCTCACAAATGTTTGTAGAAACAGTCCCCATGCCTAAGTGCTTGATTGTATACACCAGGGGTCGGCAACCCAAAATGTTGAAAGAGCCATATTGGACCAAAAATACAAAAACAAATCTGTCTGGAGCCGCAAAAAATTAAAAAAACATATTACATACAGATAGTGCGTCATGAGATATACATTGAATTAAGAGGACTTAAAGGAAACTAAATGACCTCAAATATACCTACAAATGAGGCATAATGATGCAATATGTACATATAGCTAGCCTAAATAACGTGTTAGCATCGATTAGCTTGCAGTCATGCAGTGACCAAATATGTCTGATTAGCACTCCACACAAGTCAATAACATCAACGAAACTCACCTTTGTGCATTCATGCACAACGTTAAAAGTTTGGTGGCCAAAATGAGACAGAAAAAGAAGTGGCATAAAACACGTCCCCGAAAGTCGGAGGAAATTGTACATGTAAACAAACTACGGTGAGTTCAAGGACCGCCAAAATTAGTAGGACAAAACGGCACTCGCCAAATACTCGAGTCAGTGAAGCATGTTTAATGTAAACAGTGTGCTTTATAACAATTATGGAGGTTTGTGTCATGTTTGTCCCCCTACAGAAACCATATTAAAACAAAATTTTATTTTTTTTTCCCCCTCATCTTTTTCCATTTTTCATACATTTTTGAAAAAGCTCCAGAAATCCACCAGGGCGGCGCTAAAGAGCCGCATGCCGACCCCTGGTATACACTGATTGATTAAGACACCTGATTCTGATCATTTCGATGGGTGGCCAAATACTTTTGGCAATATAGTGTATGTGCAGGGGCGGTATAGCTCGGTTGGTAAGAGTGCCCGTGCCCGCAACTTGAGGGTTCCAGGTTCGATCCCCCGCTTCCGCCATCCTAGTCACTGCGGTTGTGTCCTTGTGCAAGACACTTTACCCACCTGCTCCCAGTGCCACCCACACTGGTTTAAATGTAACTTAGATATTGGGTTTCACAATGTAAAGCGCTTTGAGTCACTAGAGAAAAGCGCTATATAAATATAATTCACTTCACTTCACTGTAAGACGAGAGCTTATACATGAACACTATTTTTATCTACCGTATATTACCAAATAAACGCCCATGTCCTAATAGCCGCCCGGGGTCTGACCCCATTTTGTGAATTAACCGTCTCTTCCTAATAAACGCCTATGTCCATACTTGCCAACCTTGAGACCTCCGATTTCGGGAGGTGGGGGGCGTGGTCGGGTGTGGGGCGGGGGGCGTGGTTGGGGGCGTGGTAAGATATAGATATATATATAAGAAATACTTGACTTTCAGTGAATTCTAGCTATATATATATATATATATATATATATATATATATATATATATATATATATTTTTTATTATTACATATATATATATATATATATATATATATATATATATAAATATATATAAATACATAAAAGAAATACTTTTCAGTGTTCATTTATTTACACATATACACACACATAACACTCATCTACTCATTGTTGAGTTAAGGGTTGAATTGTCCATCCTTGTTCTATTCTCTGTCACTATTTCAGAACACACACATTATACAAATAAACATTATAAAATCAATAAGAAAACGGGAGCTCTAATTTGGGAGTCTGAATTAGAATCAGAAGTTCCTATATAAACATTGCGCACTCACGTCGCCTTTTTGTATTGATTACTGCAGCTGTGCACTGGATTCATTCACAAATACAAACTACAACTCACAAACACTTTAGAGTTAGGCTCCACCATCAGAATGTGTACTTAAACTTATAAAGATCACATGGATATTATTCAGTGAGTTGATTTACCAAAACTAACCTGTTATACAGGAGGAAAAAGCACACAGGACGTTTCAATTGTTCACAGACTGGTCGCGCTCATCAGAATGACAAGACACATCCGGTCTGCAGGTGATAGCATTCAATTGGGAAGAAATGCCCTACTGCCCCCTACTGACCAATGTGAATACTGATAAATGTGTAATGACAGCTCCAAAAACGAATTCAAACCACAAAATAAAATAAATAAATCAACACAAAAATGTGACACATTATGGGTGGGTCACATATGTATGTACAGTAGATGGCAGTATTGTCCTGTTTAAAAGTGTCACAACATTGCTGTTTACGGCAGACGAACTGCTTTACGGTAGACAAAAACTTGACTGCTGTTGTTGTGTGTTGTTACCGCGCTGGGAAGACGTCAATGAAACTGCCTAACAATAAACCCACATAAGAAACCAAGAACTCGCCCTCGATCAATAGCTGTTTATATTGTGGGAAAGCGGACGTGTGAACAGGCTGTCAACACGTCACTCAGATCCGCATGGAGCTGGAGGCCACGCCCCCTCCAGCTCCGCCTGAATTTCGGGAGATTTTCGGGAGAAAATTTGTCCCGGGAGGTTTTCGGGAGAGGCGCTGAATTTCGGGAGTCTCCCGGAAAATCCGGGAGGGTTGGCAAGTATGCCTATGTCCAAATAGCCGCCCATGGGCTGTTATTTGCATAATTTAGATTAAAATGCGTTAAGATTGCTGCAGTATTATTGTTTTGATGGTTTTATAGAGTACTTAGTACCATAATTTTATTTTTCCTGTATGCTGCTTTATTTAAAACTTGGAGTACTGTAGCCTTTATTTTATTTAAGTGACAGTATTATTGTCCTGTTTTGATGGTGGGTTTTATACTTGAGTACTTGGTACCATCATTTTATTTTTCCCCGGTAGGCTGCTTTATTTAAAAAGTGTATTTATTTTTAGTATTGGTATTCTATTTGACAATTGTTGCACTACTGCCATGTAGAGGCCTTGTTGATCTCGTCTTTCGATAGCCTACCTCAGGTTGATGTCTTATTTTTTTGTTTGTATGTTTACAATAGCTTTTACATTTTTTGTACGAAAAAAAAAATACTGGACAGTAGCCAATGTAACCAAATAAATGGCCTGGTGCAGGCTGGTGCAAAAATAAATAAAAGCCTGCTTCTTTTAAACGCCTGTCTCCAAAATCGATTTTGTGAAATAAACGCCCGGGCTACTATTTGGTAATATACGCTATATTGACAAAAAGTGCAGTTACGTATCATAGCCATCAGGTGCCATCTTGCAAAATTCATTCCAAGTGATTAGGACACCTGATTCTCATCATTTGGATGGGTGGCCAAATACTTTTGGCAATATAGTGTATTTAAGCCCATTGTATATAACGTGATATGTATGACTATATGAGTACAGCCGTCCCTCATTTATTGCCATAATTAGTCTGACAGTTGGGACAATACGCCTCTGAAGTCGCTTAAAAAAAACAGCTTTAAAGGGGAACATTATCACAATTTCAGAAGGGTTAAAACCATTAAAAATCAGTTCCCAGTGGCTTATTATATTTTTCGAAGTTTTTTTCAAAATTTTACCCATCACGCAATATCCCTAAAAAAAGCTTCAAAGTGCCTGATTTTAACTATCGTTATAAACACCCGTCCATTTTCCTGTGACGTCACATAGTGAAGCCAACACAAACAAACATGGCGGAAAGAACAGCAAGCTATAGCGACATTAGCTCAGATTCAGACTCGGATTTCAGCGGCTTAAGCGATTCAACAGATTACGAATGTTTTGAAACGGATGGTTGTAGTGTGGAGGCAGGTAGCGAAAACGAAATTGAAGAAGAAACGGAAGCTATTGAGCCATATCGGTTTGAACCTTATGCAAGCGAAACCGACGAAAACGACACGACAGCCAGCGACACGGGAGAAAGCGAGGACGAATTCGGCGATCGCCTTCTAACCAACGATTGGTATGTGTTTGTTTGGCATTAAAGGAAACTAACAACTATGAACTAGGTTTACAGCATATGAAATACATTTGGCAACAACATGCACTTTGAGAGTGCAGACAGCCCGATTTTCATCAATTAATATATTCTGTAGACATACCCTCATCCGCGCTCTTTTCCTGAAAGCTGATCTGTCCAGTTTTGGAGTTGATGTCAGCAGGCCAGGGAAGCTAGGGTCGATAGGGGGTTTAGCTCGCTCGTCTGCGGGAAGAAACTGCCGCCATTGCTTGCCGTGCTACCGAGGTCCTTTGTCCCTGAATTGCTCACACACTCCGGCAGATTCAATGGGGGTCTGGCGGCAGATTTCTTTGACTTTATCGTTGGAAATGCATCTGCTTTGAGTGTCGCAGGATATCCACACATTCTTGCCATCTCTGTCGTAGCATAGCTTTCGTCGGTAAAGTGTGTGGAACAAACGTCCAATTTCTTGCCACTTTCGCATCTTTGGGCCACTGGTGCAACTTGAATCCGTCCCTGTTCGTGTTGTTACACCCTCCGACAACACACCGACGAGGCATGATGTCTCCGAGGTACGGAAAACAGTCGAAAAAACGGAAAATAACAGAGCTGATTTGACTCGATGTTTGAGAAAATGGCGGATTGCTTCCCGATGTGACGCCACGTTGTGACGTCATCGCTCCGAGAGCGAATATTAGAAAGGCGTTTAATTCGCCAAAATTCACCCATTTAGAGTTCGGAAATCGGTTAAAAAAATATATGGTCTTTTTTCTGCATCATCAAGGTATATATTGACGCTTACATAGGTCTGGTGATAATGTTCCCCTTTAATGTATTGCGTGATGTCTCAGGCTGATATCAAAGTCTTACACAAGAAATGCAAGAATTGAATAACAATGTTTTAAAAAAAAAATCAGCTAAAAGGAATTGTCTGCAGCAGCTTCCAGAATCACTGCCAGGAAGCAGGTTCCCTGTCCAAGGTGCTGAAAAAAAAAAAAAAGAGTGTCTCACAGTCATCAGACTGACATTTTGTAACAGGTTTACGGTCGTTATGCTGGCACCAGAGGAGGGCCACGCAGGAAACGATTATCAGATTTATCCCTGCAGCAAAATGTCTCGGTGACACGAATCACCTCTTATCTGGCATGAATATTGACTCTGATGCCTGTCTGATGCGGCGTGCACACCGCCCTGCCGTGCTTTTTAATCAAAATGCACAGGCTACAAACGTGAGTGCGAATCTTATCTCTGGTAATTACTCTCCGCGGCCACGCCATTAGGCACACCTGCCAATCTAACCAGATCTAAAATGACAAAAAACTCTGCCCGATATCCTAACGCTCAGGTGACGCTGTATTAAGTTATTTAAAACCATTTGCAGTGACACCAATGTGTGTCAAGGGGTTAAAAGTATTATGAGATGGACAATATAGTGTATATGTAGAAATGTCGATTTTTTTTTTTTTTTTTTTATGCAAGGCGAGTGGCCAAAAAAAACATGCAGAAAAGAGACACATTTTAAAAACACAGAGCAGATGTGGCATCTGTAAAGCTGCATTTTTAAAAAAGTGTTAACACCTTTTAAAGGCCTACTGATATGTGATTTTCTTATTTAAAGCAGGTCCATTCTATGTGTCATACTTGATCATTTCGCGATATTGCCATATTTTTGCTGAAAGGATTTAGTAGAGAACATCGACGATAAAGTTCGCAACTTTTGGTCGCTGATAAAAAAAAGCCTTGCCTGTACCGGAAGTAGCAGACGATATGCGCGTGACGTCACAGGTTGTGGAGCTCCTCACATCCGCACATTGTTTACAATCATGGCCACCAGCAGCGAGAGCGATTCGGACCGAGAAAGCGACGATTTCCCCGTTAATTTGAGCGAGGATGAAAGATTTGTGGATGAGGAAAGTGAGAGTGAATGACTAGAGGGCAGTGGGAGCGATTCAAATAGGGAAGATGCTGTGAGAGGCGGGTGGGACCTGATATTCAGCTGGGAATGACTAAAACAGTAAATAAACACAAGATATATATATACTCTAATAGCCACAACACAACCAGGCTTATATTTAATATGCCACAAATTAATCCCGCATAACAAAGCCGTCCATATAACCCGCCAATACAACTCAAACACCTGCACAACACACTCAATCCCACAGCCCAAAGTACCGTTCACCTCCCCAAAGTTCATACAGCACATATATTTCCCCAAAGTCCCCAAAGTTACGTACGTGACATGCACATAGCGGCACACACGTACGGGCAAGCGATCAAATGTTTGGAAGCCGCAGCTGCATGCGTACTCACGGTACCGTGTCTGCGTATCCAACTCAAAGTCCTCCTGGTAAGAGTCTCTGTTGTCCCAGTTCTCCACAGGCCAATGGTAAAGCTTGACTGTCATCTTTCGGGAATGTAAACAATGAAACACTGGCTGTGTTTTTGTTGCTGCAGCCGCCCGCAATACACCGCTTCCCACATACAGCTTTCTTCTTTGCTGTCTCCATTGTTCATTGAACAAATTGCAAAAGATTCACTAACACAGATGTCAAGAATACTGTGGAATTTTGCGATGAAAACAGACGACGTAATAGCTGGCCACCATGCTGTCCCAAAATGTCCTCTACAATCCGTGACGTTACGCGTAGGCGTCATCATACCGAGACGTTTTCAGCAGGATATTTCGCGCGTAATTTAAAATTGCACTTTAGTAAGCTAACCCGGCCGTATTGGCATGTGTTGCATTGTTAAGATTTCATCATTGATATATAAACTATCAGACTGCGTGGTCGGTAGTAGTGGGTTTCAGTAGGCCTTTAACTGACCCTGAAAATATCAAACAACTTACTTTGGACTAGTGTTGTCTTGATACCAATGTTTTTTTTACCAAAATGTATTTCAATACTTTTTTAAATAAAGGGCACCACAAAAAAATAGGATTATTGGCTTTATTTTAACAAAAAATCTTAGGGTACATTAAACATTTGTTTATTATTGCAATTTAGTCCTTAGATAAAATAGTGAACATACAAGACAACGTGTCTTTTAGTAGTAAGTAAATAAACAAAAGCTCCTAATTTAATCTGCTGACGTATGCAGTAACATATTGTGTCGTTTATCTACCTATTATTTTGTCAACATTATGAAGAACAAGCTGTAAAAATTGATTATTAATCTACTTGTTCATTTACTGTTAATATCTGCTTATTTTCCATTTAAACATGTTCCATCTACACTTCTGTTAAAATGTAATAATCACTTATTCTTCTGTTGTTTGGATGGTTTACATTAGTTTTGGATGATACCTCAAATTAAGGTATTGATCCGATACCAAGTAGTTACAGGATCATATAAGTTTGTTTTTAGTTTTAGTTTATGGGAATATAAGAATCATTTTGAAAAAAAAAATAAAAAAAGATTCTGTGACGATAACAAATATTGATGTAATCATAGTAGTATCGACTAGATACGCTCTTGTACTTGGTATCATTACAGTGGATGTCAGGTGTAGATCCACCCATGGCGTTTGTTTACATTGTGACGCCGGTGAACTATTGTACCCTCCTACGGTGTATAGTGAAGCATGTTTAGCTATTCTTTGTCCTGCAGAAGAAACTCACTTTATTTGTCACCATGGAGGCGAGGATTAGTGATTTAGAAGTAGTTAAAACACTGCCGATTGCGGATAGAAGTTTAGGATAGGGCGTTTAACTTCACCTTTATCTTTAGTTTTTAAACCAAAATGTTCTCTTTTCTGTCTACACACTGTGTCTGCTTGTAAGTACTTGGTGATTGTGCGCTGCCGAACATGCTCGTCTGCTCGTAAAACCAGTAATGTCATGACGTGACGACGTCATGACATTGCCTGTAAAAAATGTTTTTTAAAAAATGGCCAACTGGTACTATTCAAACAGAGTATAGTACCGTTTTTGATTCATTAGTACCGCGATACTATACTAGTACCGGTATACCGTACAACCCTACTTGGGACTTATTAGTTCGTTGTTT
Organism: Nerophis lumbriciformis; assembly: GCF_033978685.3. Lineage (NCBI taxonomy): Eukaryota > Metazoa > Chordata > Actinopteri > Syngnathiformes > Syngnathidae > Nerophis > Nerophis lumbriciformis. Next base: position 13,459,623 of record NC_084573.2, on the reverse strand, counting down.
GAATAAAATGTATACAGTAGTATGCTACAGTACACTTTTCCAGAAAAAAAAAATGTCACCCAAATTTTGCCTTGGTTTTTGTACACCGCTTGGGTTATCACACGGTCAGAATAGAATACCGCGTCTTGGTGATCCAGTCTCTGTGCTGTTTTTTTCAAATGGAGTATAACTGTAAAATGCACCATTAGGCCCAGAAAAGTTTCAATTACAAGCACTTTGATGAGGAAGGTGAGAAACACGATCGAATTGAAGAAAAACATCCATCTCCTCTTCATTCACGCCTCATTCAATGAAGGTGCAATTAATTGTTAAATGTTCCTTTATCTGTTTTGTCATTTGGCTTTGTTGTATGCGAATAAAACTATAATTACCGTATTTTTCAGACCGTAGGGCGCACCGATGAGCAGGTCTAGTCAGGTATATTTTTATACAAAAGGCGCACCGGATTATAAGGCGCAATAAAGGGGTCATAGTATTATCTTTAGGAAAATAATTCCATGTAATGGTGGTTCTTTGGTCAAAATGTTGCATAGATTATGTTTTACAAATCATCTTCAAGCCGCTTTTTGACAGTCGCTCTAACTAAAGTTCCTCGGGTGAATAATGTGAACTCACTACACCGGTATGTTTTAGCGCTTTCATGGCGAGTTCACTGACAGATATAAGTAAGAACTTTACACTACTTTATATTAGAAATGGCAACAGCGGAGGATGAATGTCCCATAACAAGAAGATAGAGACTACAAAAGCGGACTCGCACCAATTTTCAGGACTCATGCAGATCCCAAATACAGATCAGCAGGTACCAGACGGTTGTCAAGACTTGGACTATGGCGTGGTTTGTTCTCCCGAGGTGCAAAAGATTTGGACCATACGTGGCGTGAAGGGGGATACATGATTTATTTAAACACTATAACTACAAAAAAAGTACAAACAAAAGCGCGCACAGTGGCGGAGAAACGACTTGGCTATGAAAACAAATACTTGCACAAAGGCAGAAACTATGAACAACAAAAAACACTAACTGTGGCTTAATAAACAACAACTTACTTGGCATGGAACCGGCATGAAAAAAGAGCAGCAAGGGTCATAAGGGTGTGGAGAGTGTGCAGAAGCATAAATGCGGGATGTCACCAGAAAGACAAACTGAAAACAATGAACTTAAATACTACAGACATGATTAACGAAAACAGGTGCGTGACTCAAAACGTGAAACAGGTGCGTGACGTGACAGGTGAAAACTAATGGGTTGCCATGGAAACAAGACAAGGGAGTGAAAAGCCAGAAACTAAAGAGTCCAATAACTAAACTAAACATGACTAAAACAAAACATGATTACACAGACATGACAACGGTAAGAAAAGTTGCTTTTGCATAATATTGCAAAACAAAACGGCAGATAATACCATAATAATACTCGTATGTTGAAGCACAGTACAATCCATCAAGCGGTGCGGCTTCATAGCTTACCGAAGTCGTATTTAAAACATTTTAATAGATTTTTGAGCACCGTGTGTAATGTTCTATATTTTCAATCGAACATATACAATTTTGGTGTTGTTTACTTGAGTCATATTGCAGTCTACACGTATCTTTTACATGTGACTGCCATCTACTGGTCACACTTATCATTTCACCATGTACCAAATCAAATTTCTTCAAGGTCGGTAAGCACAAACCAAATTGTGCCGTACATAAGGCGCACTGTCGAGTTTTGAGAAAATGAAAGGATCTTAAGTGCGCCTTATAGAATACGGTTTTCTCGATAAAATGTTTACATGATTTCTTACAGGGAATATTGATTCGGTTTTAGCACAATTCAGTCTTTGTCGGACTCTTTGGAACAGATCACCAACAAAAACCGAGGCACTACTGTACTATGCATTTCTGCAAATAAATGCATGCCCTCATAAAGGGGTACTGCACTTTTTGGGAATGTTGCCCGTCATTCTTAGTCCTTATGTAAGGCAAGAACACATATATATATATTTTTTGTAATGTTTTTTTAACTTGTAAATAAACTGTTACGGTGGGGTCGCATGTTAATGCGTGGATCGTTTCCCATTCTAGAGGCAGCGTGCAGGTAATAAAAGGATTTATTTTCCAAAAATCAGGCAAAATAACACAAATACAGGAAAGCGTGCCCATAGCACGGGTAGCTATGGAAAAGCTAACGGCTTAGCATAGAAACAAGACGCAAGAAACACCAATCGTAACTTGTTGCGTGAATGCAAACAAATGGCGAAGCTTAGCTCAGGAACAGGAATCAAAAAGGTATACAAACGTAACTTGTTGCATGGAGCAAACAAAATCGCCAGACTGAGTGTGGCAAAAGGCAGGAATAAATAGCTCTCTGATTAGTGCCCGGGAGCAGGTGAGCATCCCGAACACTAATCAGAGGCAGGTGAAAATAATCAGAACCCATGGCAACCAAGAGACACAAACTCAGGGGTGCTGAAACCGTATTAAGGGAGTCTTAAACTGAACAAAACATGATCCGGGCAACGGATCATCACATAAACGTTAGTAAAAGTCAGCTAACAATGGAGCCAATAAAGCACTCTCAAAAACAACCAAAAACCTCCACCAACGTTTTATTTACATGCTGTGTGTTTATATGTAATACAGTAACGGCACATTCATAATAACATGTACTCTTAAAAAAAATAAAAATAAAAATAAAAATAAATTATATATATATATATATATATATATATATATATTTATTTGCTAGGGAAATAATATATAAATATAATACAAGTACTGAGAAAACAGACACTTCCACCTCCTAAAACAAAAAAAACAAAACATTAAAAAAAATCTATAAAAATACGGGGAAAAAAACCACACTTGTTATTTCATATGTTGACCAGAGGGGGAGCACTTCTGAAAATGACACAGTCAATTTGAAAAATCCTTCTGTTTTGGGACCACCCTAATTTTGATAGATTTCACCACCAGGGGTGCAAATGAGATCTCTATTTTTTTGTTTTTTGGAATGTGCTTAAGGCCGATGACAAACGAGTCACGGACCACAGATGGCCCCTGTGCCGCACTTTGGGCAACCCAGCTGTAGAAGCTAACTATTAATGGCCACTATAGTCTTAGTACCGTAGTGTATTTGTTCATCCTATGGTCACATATGGGACGTGGGTCGTCTTACGTCAACACCGGAAGTCGTAAAATCAACTGTTCACCTGGCGGGTTTTTCCGGGGATGAAAAGGGAAGTCCTTCTTTTGCTGCCGTCTTGTTTTTATCATATATTGCTGCCTTTTTGCACCTGTCAATGTTTAATATGGTATGCACATTAAATCAACAAAAAAATCCTGACTTTGGAGCAATGTTCACGGACTCTAGTATTTGGCTCTCTATTAGATGCAATGGTTTTTCCGTATTGGGACCATGATTTCGGTCCTAACTTGTTCACCGGTCCTCGTATGGAAGGCACTTTTCCTTGTTGATGTCTCAAGAAGGGTAGAAATACAAGAACACACACACACAAACACACACACAACGTTAGAGACCACCATAAAATTAAACATACAATATATTAGACAGCTAAAATGTTAAGAATTAATTCATGATAAATTAATATGCATTGAGTCTATTAGAGTGCTAAAAATGCCTGGAGTTAATCAATAATCAATAATATCAGTGTGCAGCTTTTTAAAGAAATCATCACAAGTTTTTTTCCCGAGCAAGTTAGTTTTGTTGTTTTGTTGCAGCTATTATAATTATCATTTTTTTCTCACATAAAAATATACTTGTTTAATTTTGTACTTATGTCCTTTTTTTTTAAATGTACAAAAGTGTAATAGTTATTTAAGTGTTTGTAACAGCCTACTGAGCAGCACAGTTACGGTATACATGAATAATAATGAACTTATTAGTCCTCTTTGTCGTTAGTTAGCAAACGCTTAAAAATAACTCAAGCTGAATTTAAAAGTTGATGGCAAAATTAGAGCCAGTGAATATGTGTACACGTTATAATACAACCAGTCAATTCATTGTTAAGATAGTCATTGAATAGTGGACTATCAGAATAATCATTAAATTGCAGCCCTAGTTCATATATTCCCATTAAGACGAAGAATTAAGGGTTAAAAAAATAAAAATAAGTTGGCCGAAAACGAACGTTTCTTTCGTGTCTTTCTCGCCATCTCAGGATGTAAGTTGAATATCAAAGTTGACCAAGTTCTCAGTTTATGGCCACATCCTTCTACTATCCAGGTGAGATGCATTATTTATAATCTATATTTAACTTTTATCAACTCAGAGGTGATGCAGGCGCTCATCGCCTAAAAATAGTCCGTCTGCGTCAGCGCTTATAATAACATTTGTTGTGATCCGCTGCCCGGATCATATTTTTTATTTACCTTTTCAAGATACTTGTGTTTTTTGGTTAGTTTTGGACTCCTTGAGTACCTGTTTTGTACACCTGAGTTTGTTGCCATGGCTGCTTATTATTTTCACCTGCCGCGTTTGTTTCCGACACGCACCTGTTTGTCATCACTGACATTATTATTTAAGTCTGTCCTCCCTGTCATTCGTTCTGGCTTCGTAGTTTGTTTTCGTGCAACAGTTGACGACTTTTGTTCCGGCTCTGTACCTGTTAGCTTCCACGCTAAACTCCTTTTTTACCTTCTAGCTCCCATGCTAGCTCTTTTAGTTTTTGCCTTATGTGCTATGAGCACCCTTTTCTTTTTTCCAGTATAAGTTATTTATTAAATAAATACTTTCTTACCTGCACGCTGTGTCTGACGCCCGTCTGCATTCCTGAGAGAACGAACCCCGCATCACAATGCGCCCCGGTCGTCACAACATTATTGCTAAGACTTGGTTAATATTCAGGTCAGAGATATAAATGGAATTTTTTTGCATTTTTTGGATGTATTTATTTTATTTTATATGGTTATTTATTTTTTGTCCTGTCCAGCTACTCAGGCAAATCATATTGCTGATGTAGATGCCCATATTTGCTGTATAGATTTACTTTACAAAAGAGAAGTTTGGGATACTTCTCTTGTTGCCTTATTATAACAGAGGGAGACATTGTGGGGACAAGAGGGGGATAAGACAGGGAGACAACAACAACAACAACAGAACAATATCAGCAAATACGATATGTAAAAATATGATACGAAAAGTGATAGCAAAAAAGCCGTTAGTGGAGTTAATATTAATAACATAGAAATGACAATGAACATTATTGCACTATAAACAGAGCAATAAAAATACCATAAGAAATAGCACTATTGATAATTAATAATATAAATTACTTCAAATATTAACAATACAATTTTTTCAAATGTACTGTATATATGTCATGAAAACTTGAAAAAGAAAATAAAGCAGATAAATAGAGAGGAAGAAAGAGAAGCAAGCTATATTAACCTTGTAGATTGTTATAGTAACAACAAGTTAAGCTTTATCAGTGTGCCGTGTTTTACAGTGTTTTTCAACCACTGTGTGTGAGATACAGTCTGGTGTGCCGTGGGAGATTATCTAATTTCACCTATTTGGGTTAAAAATATGTTTTGCAAACCAGTAATTATAGTCTGCCAATGATGTGTTGTTGTTGAGTGTCGGTGCTGTCTAGAACTCGGCAGAGTAACCGTGTAATACTCTTCCATATCAGTAGGTAGCAGCCGGTAGCTAAATGCTTTGTAGATGTCGGAAACAGCGGGAGGCAGTGTGCAGGTAAAAAGGTGTCTAATGCTGAAACCCAAAATAAACTAAAGGTGAGTGCCCCTAAGAAAAGGCATTGAAGCTTAGGGAAGGCTATGCCGAACAAGACTAAAACTGAACTGGCTACAAAGTACATAAAAACAGAGTGCTGGAGGACAGCAAAGACTTACTGTGGAGCAAAGACGGCGTCCACAATGTACAAACCCCGTTTCCATATGAGTTGGGAAATTGTGTTAGATGTAAATATAAACGGAGTACAATGATTTGCAAATCATTTTTAACCCATATTCAGTTGAATATGCTACAAAGACAGCATATTTGATGTTCAAACTGATAAACTTTTTTTTTTTTTTGCAAATAATCCTTAACTTTAGAATTTGATGCCAGCAACACATGACGAAGAAGTTGGGAAAGGTGGCAATAAATACTGATAAAGTTGAGGAATGCTCATCAAACACTTATTTGGAACATCCCACAGGTGTGCAGGCAAATTGGGAACAGGTGGGTGCCATGATTGGGTATAAAAACAGCTTTCCAAAAAATGCTCAGTCTTTCACAAGAAAGGATGGGGCGAGGGTCACCCCTTTGTCCACAACTGCATGAGCAAATAGTTAAACAGTTTAAGAACGTTTCTCAAAGTGCAATTGCAAGAAATTTAGGGATTTCAACATCTACAGTCCATAATATCATCAAAAGGTTCAGAGAATCTGGAGAAATAACTCCACGTAAGTGGCATGGCCGGAAACCAACATTGAATGACCGTGACCTTCAATCCCTCAGACGGCACTGTATCAAGAACCGACATCAATCTCTAAAGGATATCACCACATGGGCTCAGGAACACTTCAGAAAACCACTGTCACTAAATACAGTCGGTCGCTACATCTGTAAGTGCAAGTTAAAGCTCTACTATGCAAAGCGAAAGCCATTTATCAACAACATCCAGAAACGCCGCCGGCTTCTCTGGGCCCGAGATCATCTAAGATGGACTGATGCAAAGTGGAAAAGTGTTCTGTGGTCTGACGATTCCACGTTTCAAATTGTTTTTGGAAATATTCGACATCGTATCATTCGGACCAAAGGGGAAAAGAACCATCCAGACTGTTATCCACGCAAAGTTAAAAAGCCAGCATTTGTGGTGGTATGAGGGTGCATTAGTGCCCAAAGCATGGGTAACTTACACATCTGTGAAGGCACCATTAATGCTGAAAGCTACATACAGGTTTTGGAACAACATATACTGCCATCTAAGCGGCGTCTTTTTCATGGACGCCCCTGCTTATTTCAGCAAGACAATGCCAAGCCACATTCAGCACGTGTTACAACAGCGTGGCTTCGTAAAAAATGAGTGCGGGTTCTTTCCTTACCCGCCTGCAGTCCAGACCTGTCTCCCGTCGAAAATGTGTGGCACATTATGAAGCGTAAAATACGACAGCGGAGACTGTTGAACGACTGAAGCTCTACATAAAACAAGAATGGGAAAGAATTCCACTTTCAAAGCTTCAACAATTAGTTTCCTTAGTTCCCAATCGTTTACTGAGTGTTGTTAAAAGAAAAGGTGATGTAACACAGTGGTGTTGCAGCCATGAAATTCTAAGTTCATTATTATTTGCAAAAAAATAAAAATAAAGTTAATGAGTTTGAACATCAAATATCTTGTCTTTTTAGTGCATTCAATTGAATATGGGTTGAAAAGGATTTGCAAATCATTGTATTCCGTTTATATTTACATCTAACACAATTTCCCAACTCATATGGAAACGGGGTTTGTACATTCAAACATGACATGACAATCAACAATGTCCCCACAAAGAAGGATGAAAACAACTGAAATATTCTTGACTGCTAAAACAAAGCAGGTGCGGGAAATATCGCTCAAAGGAAGACATGAAACTGCGACAGGAAAATACAAAAAATAAGGAAAAAGCCATCAAAATAGGAGCGCAAGACAAGATCTAAAACACTAGACACAGGAAAACGGCAAAAAACTCAAAATAGGTCACGGCGTGATGTGACAGGTCATGACAGTACACCTACTTTGAGACAAGAGCTATATTGATGCATGCTTGGTTATGGTTTAAAGTCATATCCAACAATTGCGACAACTTTTTTTTCATTTTTTAATGATTTCTGCTGGTGGTTTCAACGCAAAAAACACTGCCCTGGGGTCACAACGTTAATATATGTTTGATTAAACGGGATTATATGCATGATTGTGTGTATACTTGTCTATGTACAGTATGTGTGTATGTATGTTTGTACGGTGAATGTGCATGTGGATGTATGTACCGTGTGTGTATGTATGAAGTGTGTTTGTGTATGTATGTGGATGGTTTTTTTTTTAGGTTTTTATGAGCTGAATAGTGTCCTCCTATTAGCTGCATTGTTAGCCGCCTCATATGTGCCATATTTTACAAATTAGAATACATAAAAAAAACAAAAAAAAAACACATGTGTTCTTATCTTACATAGGGATTGTAAATGATGGGCAAAATTCTCAAGAAAAGTGCAGTTCCTGGGGGGTGAACAAAACAGCCTGGGCCCCTGGAGACCCTGGAGTCCAGACTGAGACCAAGGGAGAGAAAAAAATCCTCATAGCCAATGTTGCCTCTAAGGTGCGCGCCTGTGCAATTGCGCACTGCTCAAGCGTCCTCTGCGCACGGCAAATCTATGCCACGCACAAAATCAAATAAAAAAATAAGCGCATAACAATTTTCGACACACGGACACGACAGAGAAAACAGTTTTCGTCATCATTGTTCAAATATTGTAACGTCTGTCGAGACGCTTTGAGGACATGAATTCCATCCATCACTTTACTGAGCAAAACTCTTTATTGTCGGCCATAAACACATCACCAAAACATTAGTAAAAAAAAGATATCTAGCAAAACTGGTCATTTTCTGCAGTACAAACCACACCAAAAGCAACTTTGTTATATCAACAGCAGCCGCTCGCTCTTTCTCACTTGCGCCAACACATGCACATATGGCACTTAGCCAGTGATGCGTTTACAGCCACACAAATCGGACAATTCCAACACCACACATAAAGTGTCATTCCAGGTCGTTACACTATGATTTACCAATCAAATGTGTGCTTATTCTGGTGTCATTTATTAGGAATCTTTATTTATAAATACTAATCATGAAATGCTGTTAGTATATTAAATAAATACTAATAAAAATACAGTAAAGTTTCAGGAATGTACACATGATCCCCTGCTTACATCTCATTGTGCAACATGTGAATGTTTTAATGGGAACTCAATGCAATGTCTGAAAGGGGTAAAAATTATTTCCAAAGCAGGACCTCCACCCAGACAAACAATACAAGTACACAGTTCATGAAAAACAATATTTGTTGTTATTGTCATTGTAAGTGGGCCTGAACACTTATATTAGAAAATAACCTCATGGAAATGACTGCTGTCATTTGATTATAATAATAAGAGAATGTTGTCTGTCTATCTGTGTTGGCCCTGCAAAAATGGATGGATGGATAGAGATTTAACTTGTTATTTAGTCAGGTTTGGGACAGGTGTGCTGCTGGTGTAGCCACAGTGTGCACGTCTGATGTTGCTCACATGGGCTCCACTGAATGCTCAGGGAGTTTTTGCGTTTGCTCACACACATGAAAAATTAGAGGGAACATTGCTCATAGCTATAGTACACATAAACATATGTGTAAGAGAGAAACATCAAATAACACAAAGGACATTAAAGACATTAAACGGGCAAACCTGACAACAACAACAAAACATGTACACTGTGGTGGTTTGCTGGGGTGAGGGGACAAGAGCGGACCCAACAAAGCAACCAAGAGAGGCGACCTCACGCTCGGCCGCCCACCGACTCTCGGCCATTGTCCAGTGAGTTTCACATTTGCACTTGCAGACTTTCATGCAGACTTTGGAGCGAGACCATCACTCAGGGACAATATGGAGCAGACACTGTTGTTGTGTGTAGTACTTAGAAGTCGCTCATCGGGCCAAGAGTGCAAGCACGCACGGAGACAAAAACGCATGTTGTTGTCATAGCGGCGGCTCGTGCAGACGCCGCCTGACTCTTAAATAGGACCCCCGAGGGCAAGTGGGGATGGCAAGGACGTGTTATCAACACAGTGTGACACCCACTGTCAGCCCTGTCACTCTTTAAATGTGCCCTGTCCGTAACAAACATGTAACTTCTGATCTGTATTAATTATATAACTCTTTCTAAAGGGCTGTCGCTGAACGAACTGGGTGGGCTGGGTGGGCTGCCGAGCCCATTGATTGTGTAGACGTGCACCTGTGCTTCTTGTTTACACACAAACATTCACTGGAAACTACCAATTAGCAGATTGCACTGATGTTTTTTCTTGACTTTAGGTAAACAGGCATTTAAAAAGTTCACTTTGCAAGCGGCTAAAACTACGACAAACGTTGGTTTTGTTCCATCACGAATGCAACAAAAAAAGTAAAGCAACAGTTCAATCAATATTTTAGTGGAAACTCTTTTTTTTTTTTTTTATAGCATTATTATCTATAATTGACCTTCAATTGGTTCAAGTTTAGTTGCAATTACTTTGCAAAGTGGCTAAAACTACGACAAATGTTGGTTTTGTTTCATCACGGATGCAACAAAAAAAGTAAAGCAGCAGTTAAATTTGTTCAATCAATATTTTAGTGGAAACTCTTTTTTTTTATAGTATTTTTATCTATAATTGACCTTGAATTGGTTCAAGTTTAGTTGCGTTGTGTTAAGCAGCCTGGACATACATACAGGTTAAATGGCAAAACAATGTTACACAGTTTTTTATTTATGTGAAAGCATTTTTTTTATTTTAAATAAAACTTGAATTTAATTTGATGCACACGTTGTACTAAAACATTTTTTTTTTTTATATAAATCAATCCGACAAAATAATACACAATATTACCACAATAATACAATTCCAATTCCAAAAGCCAAACCCGGCTCAGCAACACCCAGAATAGCAACCAACAGAGCAATTTAGAGGAAACACAAACATGACATAAAACAATCCAAAAGTCGTCAAACAAAAATGAACAATAACAACAGTATCAATATTAATAAGAATTCCAACGTAGCAGTGATTAGAAATCCCTCATTGACATTATCAACACTAACTATAACTCTTTCCGAAAGGCCTGAACGAAATAGCAGGAGTCGGGTGGGCTGGGTGGGCTGCCGAGCCCATTGATTGTGTAGACGTGCACCTGTGCTTCTTGTTTACACACAAACATTCACTGGAAACTACCAATTAGCAGATTGCACTGATGTTTTTTTCTTGACTTTAGGTAAACAGGCATTTAAAAAGTTCACTTTGCAAAGCGGCTAAAACTATGACAAATGTTGGTTTTGTTCCATCACGAATGCAACAAAAAAAGTAAAGCAACAGTTCAATCAATATTTTAGTGGAAACTCTTTTTTTTTTTTTTTTATAGCATTATTATCTATAATTGACCTTCAATTGGTTCAAGTTTAGTTGCAATTACTTTGGAAAGCGGCTAAAACTACGACAAATGTTGGTTTTGTTTCATCACAAATGCAACAAAAAAGTAAAGCAGCAGTAAAGCAGCAGTAAAGCAGCAGTTAAATTTGTTCAATCAATATTTTAGTGGAAACTTTTTTTTTTTTTTTTTTTTTATAGTATTCTTATCTATAATTGATTTTCAATTGGTTCAAGTTTAAATGCATTGTGTTAAGCAGCCTGGACAGACATACAAGTTAAATGGCAAAACAATGTTACACAGTTTTTTATTTATGTGAATGCATTTTTATTTTATTTTAAATAAAACTTGAATTTAATTTGATGCACACGTTGTACTAAAACATTTTTTTTTATATATAAATCAATCCGACAAAACAATACACAATATTACCACAATAATACAATTCCAATTCCAAAAGCCAAGCAACACCCAGAATAGCAATCAACAGAGCAATTGAGAGGACACACAAACATGACACAAAACAATCCAAAAGTCGTCAACCAAAAATGAACAATAACAACAGTATCAATATTGATAAGAATTCCAACGTAGCAGTGATTAGAAATCCCTCATTGACATTATCATCACTAACTATAACTCTTTCCGAGGGGCTGTCACTGAACGAAATAGCAAGAGTCGGGTGGGCTGGGTGGGCTGCCGAGCCCATTGATTGTGTAGAGGTGCACTTGTGCTTCTTGTTTACACACAAACATTCACTGGAAACTACCAATTAGCGTATTGCACTGATGTTTTTTCTTGACTTTAGGTAAACAGGCATTTAAAAAGTTCACTTTGCAAAGCGGCTAAAACTACGACAAACGTTGGTTTTGTTCCACCACGGATGCAACAAAAAAATTAAAGCAACAGTTCAATCAATATTTTAGTGGAAACTCTTTTTTTTTTTTTTTTTACAGCATTATTATCTATAATTGACCTTCAATTGGTTCAAGTTTAGTTGCAATTACTTTGCAAAGCGGCTAAAACTACGACAAATGTTGGTTATGTTCCATCACGGTTGCAACAAAAAAAGTAAAGCAACAGTTAAATTTGTTCAATCAATATTTTAGTGGAAACTCTTTTTTTTTTTAAATAGTATTATTATCTATAATTGACCTTCAATTGGTTCAAGTTTAAATGCGTTGTGTTAAGCAGCCTGGACAGACATACAGGTTAAATGGCAAAACAATGTTACACAGTTTTTTATTTATGTGAAAGCATTTTTATTTTATTTTAAATAAAACTTGAATTTTATTTGATGCACACGTTGTACTAAAACATTTTTTTTTTTTTATAAATCAATCCGACCAAAATAATACACAATATTACCACAATAATCCAATTCCAATTCCAAAAGCCAAACCCGGCCCAACAACACCCAGAATAGCAATCAACAGAGCAATTGAGAGGACACACAAACATGACACAAAACAATCCAAAAGTCGTCAAACAAAAATGAACAATAACAACAGTATAAATATTAATAAGAATTCTAATGTAGCAGTGATTAGAAATCCCTCATTGACATTATCATCATGAACTATAACTTTTTCTGAATGGCTGTCACTTAACAAAATAGCATGAGTCGGGTGGGCTGGGTGGGTTGCCGAGCCCTTTAATTGTGTAGACGTGCACCTGTGTTTCTTGTTTACACACACACATTCACTGGAAACTACCAATTAGCATATTGCACTGATGTTTTTTTCTTGACTTTAGGTAAACAGGCATTTAAAAAGTTCACTTTGCAAAGCGGCTAAAACTACGACAAACGTTGGTTTTGTTCCATCACGGATGCAACAAAAAAAGTAAAGAAACAGTTCAATCAATATTTTAGTGGAAACTCTTTTTTTTAAATATCTATAATTGACCTTCAATTGGTTCAAGTTTAGTTGCAATTACTTTGCAAAGCGGCTAAAACTACGACAAACGTTGGTTTTGTTCCATCACGAATGCAACAAAAAAAGTAAAGCAGCAGCAACAGGGCTTTTGCCAACTCCGCGCCTCGACACCTCTCCCAATGTCATGTGGACCGCCACATGTTGAAAAAAAAAGGGTGAAACCTTAATAAACAAGTGGCGCTCTTACCGAATCGTAGAACGTGCGGCATCCCGCGAGAGTGACCGAGAAAGAGCAGCAGAATCGGAATGAGCCTGAGCTTGGAGCTGAAAACGACACCGCTTATCATCAGAGGACGGGAGGTAATCTTCATGTTGTTTGCACAAAAAAAAAAAAAAGCACTGTGGTTTTTAATCCCGCCGGTGCGTGGGTTCGATATCCCCCCCCCCCCCGTTCCTTCCTTAAATTCTCCTCACGGCTGTTTCTTCTTTTCTGGCGGATGCGCAAGATCACGGCATGGTCACTTGCGCGCTCCCAAAATCCATTTGCAGTCCCGGCATGGTTCTTTTTTCCTGCTCTTTCCCCCCCCACCCACCCACCCCCTTTTGCTCTTTTTCACTGCAGCGAGACGCAACAATCCTTCAGCTGGAGGGACGACGGGACGTCCATGTCGAAAGGGGCTCCGAGTCGGGGAGGTGTGCGTTGGCTTGTGAGAGGGAGGAGAGGGAGCATGTGGCTGGGTGAGGATGCTGGCGAGGGGAAGGAGAGCGCCAAGCAGAGGATACAGCAGCGATGTGCAGCAGCCCCCCCCTCCTATCAGGCACTGTGGGCTGGATGCACTCCCATTCTACTGCACTGCTGCACAGCCTGTGACGTGGCGCCAAGGTTAGTGGCGGAGAGAGAGAAAGAGAGAGAGAACGAGACGGGGCGGGAGAGAGAGAGAGAGAGAGGTGATGAAGATGAGAGCAATTGATGGATGACGGCGGAGACAGAGATGAATGGCGGTGAAAATTTTAGATTGGTATCAGCCTGACTAAGCATCCTTTTCAATAATCATATGAGATCGTCCGTATGAAAACACACCAAGCTGTATTGCAGTTAGTTAAATTTGTTCAATCAATATTTTAGTGGAAACTTTTTTAAATTTTTTATTTTTTTTTTATCTATAATTGACCTTCAATTGGTTCAAGTTTAGTTGCGTTGTATTGACCAGCCTGGACAGACAGACAGGTTAAATTACCGTATTTTTCGGAGTATAAGTCGCACCGGAGTATAAGTCGCACCTGCCGAAAATGCATGATAAAAAAAGGAAAAAAAACATATATAAGTCGCACTGGAGCCCGGCCAAACTATGAAATAAACTGCGACTTATAGTCTGAAAAATACGGTACTTACGTGAAAGGATTTTTCTAAATTTTTTAAAATCAAACTTGAATTTTATTTGATGCAACTAAAACAAATTCATGGGAAATTTGAGATTATAATAAAAATGTAGTTTTTTTTAATAATTACCGTATTTTTCGGACTATAAGGCGCACTTTCATTGTCTCAAAAATCGACAGTGCGCCTTATAACCCGGTGCGCCCAATGCAGGGGTCGGCAACCCAAAATGTCGAAAGAGCCATATTGGACCAAAAATACAAAAAGAAAAAATCTTGTCTGGAGCCGCAACAAATTAAAAGTGTTATAACAACACGTGGCTTGGCATTGGCTTGCTGAAATAAGCAGGGGCGTCCATGATAACGTTGCTTGGATGGCAACATATGTTGCTCCAAAACCTGTATGTACCTTTCAGCATTAATGGTGCCTTCACAGATGTGTAAGTTACCTATGCCTTGGTAAGTCCGAGTCCATGGTTCTCGCCCGGAAAAGGGTGGAGTGCCATCTCCGGGTTGGGGAGGAGACCCTGCCCCAAGTGGAGGAGTTGAAGTACCTCGGAGTCTTGTTCACGAGTGAGGGAAGAGTGGATCGTGAGATCGACAGGCAGATCGGTGCGGCGTCTTCAGTAATGCGGACGCTGTATCGATCCGTTGTGGTGAAGAAGGAGCTGAGCCGGAAGGCAAAGCTCTCAATTTACCGGTCGATCTACCTTCCCATCCTCACCTATGGTCATGAGCTTTGGGTTATGACCGAAAGGACACGATCACGGGTACAAGCGGCCGAAATGAGTTTCCTCCGCCGGGTGGCGGGGCTCTCACTTAGAGATAGAGTGAGAAGCTCTGCCATCCGGGAGGAACTCGGAGTGAAGCCGCTACTTCTCCACATTGAGAGGAGTCCGATGAGGTGGTTCGGGCATCTGGTCAGGATGCCACCCGAACGCCTCCCTAGGGAGGTGTTTAGGGCACATCCGATCGGTAAAAGGCCACGGGGAAGACCCAGGACACGTTGGGAAGACTATGTCTCCCGGCTGGCCTGGGAACGCCTCGGGATCCCTCGGGAAGAGCTGGACGAAGTGGCTGGGGAGAGGGAAGTCTGGGCTTCCCTGCTTAGGCTGCTGCCCCCGCGACCCGACCTCGGATAAGCGGAAGAAGATGGATGGATGGACCTATGTCTTGGGCACTAATACACCCCCATACCATCACAGATGCTGCCTTTTGAACTTTGCGCCTATAACAATTCGGATGGTTATTTTCCTCTTTGTTCCGGAGGATACGACGTCCACAGTTTCAAAAAACAATTTGAAATGTAGACTCCTCAGACCACAGAACACTTTTCCACTTTGCATCAGTCCATCTTAGATGAGCTCGGGCCCAGTCTGGGTGTTGTTGATAAATGGTTTTAGCTTGCACTTACAGATTTAGCAACGGACTGCAGTTAATGACAGTAGGTTTCTGAGGTGTTCCTGTGGTGATATCCTTTACACATTGATGTGGCATTTTGATGCAGTACCGCCTGAGGGATCGAAGGTCCGTAATATCATCGCTTACTTGCAGGGATTTCTCCAGATTCTCTTTTGATGATATTGCGGACCAAAGATGGTGAAATCCCTAAATTCCTTGCAATAGCTCGTTGATAAATGCTGTTCTTAAACTGTTGGACAAATTGCTCACGCATTGGTTCACAAAGTGGTGACCTTCGCCCCATCCTTGCTTGTGAATGACTGAGCCGTGGTTAGGTCGACCGTGGTCAATTAGGTCGAGTTTAGTTGTGTTGTGTTGAGCAGCCTGGACATTGTGACTTCCAGCAAGTAGAGCGACTCATTTTGAACATGACCTCCGAGTGGAGATCCACGGCAGTTCGGGCTTCCTAAAAGGGACACGCACCTAGACACTTTAACAAAATCCCAGCACATACAGGTTATATTTCAAAATAATTTCACACTATTTTTTATTTATGTGAAAGGAATTTTTATTTTATTTTTAAAATCAAACTTAAATTTATTTTGATACACATTTTGTACTAAAACAAATTCATGGGACATTTTATATTATAATAATAATTACGTTTTTTAATAATTACCAAATTTTTCGGACTATAAGGCGCACTTAAAATCCTTCCATTTTCTCAAAAATCGACAGTGCGCCTTATAGTAAGGAATAATTCTGGTTGTGCTGACCGACCTCGAAGCAATTTAATTGGTACATGGTGTAATGATGAGTGTGACCAGTGGATGGCAGTCACACATAAGACATACGTGTACACTGCAATATGATGGCATTTGCACATAAAAGACACAAGTAGACTGCAATATGATGCCAGTAAACAACACGAAACTTTAGATGTTCCATTGAAAATAAAGAACATAACACACGGCACTCAAAAATCTGTCAAAATGTTTTAGTACGACTTTGACTTAGAATATGCTGCTCCGTTGTTGATTGAAGTAAAGTCTGAATGTCATTAAAACAGTTAGCTCCATCTTTTGACACATCTTCCACTCGCGTCCTTGCACGCTACACCGCTACAACAAAAATGACCTCTTTAAGCTCATTGAGAGAATGCTAAGAGTGTGCAAAGCAGTAATCAGAGCAAAGGGTGGCTATTTTGAAGAAACTAGAATATAAAACATGTTTTCAGTTATTTCACCTTTTTTTGTTAACTACACAACTCCACATGTGTTCATTCATAGTTTTGATGCCTTCAGTGACAATCTACAATGTAAATAGTCATGAAAATAAAGAACACGCACTGAATGAGAAGGTGTGTCCAAACTTTTGGCCTGTACTGTATTTCATATCAATCATACCATTAAGACATTATTGGGTGGCGATTTGTCCAGGGTGTACCCTGCCTTCCGCCGGAATGCAGCTGGGATAGGCTCCGGCACCCCCGTGAAACCGAGAGGGACAAGCGGTAGAAAATGGATGGACAGTGTAAATTGTGTTAGAAATTGACAACAGGAAGTTTTGACAATAAGGCGCAACTTAAAATACTTTAATTTTCTCAAAACTCGACAGTGCGCCTTATAACCCGGTACGTCTAATGTACAGAATAATTCTGATTGTGCTTATCGACCTCGAAGCTATTTTATTCGGTACATGGTGTAATGATAAGTGTGACTAGTAGATGGTAGTCACACATAAGATATACGTGTAGACTGCAATATGACGCCAGTAAACAACACCAAAACTTTAAATGTCCCATTGAAAATATAGAACATTACAAACGGCGCTCAAAAATCTGTCAAAATGTTTTAGTACGACTTTGAAGTTGCACCGCTTAATGGATTGTCGGCTCATTACGACTACTGCAGTCAGAGATACAAGTATTACTACGGTGTGTGTATAAGGACTACAAAATGCTCTCATTAACAGACATATTATCTGGTGTTTTGTTTCAGAATATTATGCAAAAGCAACTTGTCTTACCTTCTGGTACCTGCTGATCTGTATTTGAGATCTGCATTAGTCCTGAAAATTTGCCCACGTCCACCACTGTAGTCTGTGCCGACTCCGTAGTGTATAAGCTTCTTCTTTTTCTCTATCTTCTTGTTATGGGACATTCATCCTCCGCTGTTGCCATTTCTAATATAAAATAGTGTAAAGTTCTAACTTATATCTCGCTATGGAGGCGCTAAAAACTACCGGTGTAGTGAGTTTACATTGTTCACCCAAGGAACTTTAGTTATTAGAGAGTTCCGTTCTGATGGTTTTTCACGGTTCATTGTTGCACTAGTGAGCCACGGATGTTATTGATTTAAAGTGGAACATTATCACCAGACCTATGTAAGCGTCAATATATACTTTGATGTTGCAGAAAAAAGACCATATATTTTTTTAACCGATTTCCGAACTCTAAATGGGTGAATTTTGGCAAATTAAACGCCTTTCTAATATTCGCTCTCGGAGCGATGACGTCACAACGTGACGTCACATCGGGAAGCAATCCGCCATTTTCTCAAACACCGAGTCAAATCAGCTCTGTTATTTTCCGTTTTTTCGACTGTTTTCCGTACCTTGGAGACATCATGCCTCGTCGGTGTGTTGTCGGAGGGTGTAACAACACGAACAGGGACGGATTCAAGTTGCACCAGTGGCCCAAAGATGCGAAAGTGGCAAGAAATTGGACGTTTGATCCGCACACTTTACCGACAAAAGCTATGCTACGACAGAGATGGCAAGAATGTGTGGATATCCTGCGACACTTAAAGCAGATGCATTTCCAATGATAAAGTCAAAGAACCCTCATTGAATCTGCCGGAGTGTGTGAGCAATTCAAGGACAAAGGACCTCGGTAGCACGGCAAGCAATGGCGACAGTTTGTTCCCGCAGACGAGCGAGCTAAACCCCCTGGATGTCTTGGCTCACACCGTCCTTTATGCCACCGAAGATGATCAAGAGAAGAATATCGACCCTAGCTTCCCTGGCCTGCTGACATCAACTCCAAAACTGGACAGATCAGCTTTCAGGAAAAGAGCGCGGATGAGGGTATGTCTACAGAATAAATTAATTGATGAAAATTGGGCTGTCTGCACTCTCAAAGTGCATGTTGTTGCCAAATGTATTTCATATGTTGTAAACCTAGTTCATAGTTGTTAGTTTCCTTTAATGCCAAACAAACACATACCAATCGTTGGTTAGAAGGCGATCGCCGAATTCGTCCTCGCTTTCTCCCGTGTCGCTGGCTGTCGTGTCGTTTTCGTCGGTTTCGCTTGCATACGGTTCAAACCGATATGGCTCAATAGCTTCAGTTTCTTCTTCAATTTAGTTTTCGCTACCTGCCTCCACACTACAACCATCCGTTTCAATACATTCGTAATCTGTTGAATCGCTTAAGCCGCTGAAATCCGAGTCTGAATCCGAGCTAATGTCGCTATAGCTTGCTGTTCTTTCCGCCATGTTTGTTTGTATTGGCTTCACTATGTGACGTCACAGGAAAATGGACGGGTGTTTATAACGATGGTTAAAATCAGGCACTTTGAAGCTTTTTTTAGGGATATTGCGTGATGGGTAAAATTTTGAAAAAAACTTAAAAAAATATAATGGTAAATGGTAAATGGGTCGTACTTGTATAGCGCTTTTCTACCTTTTTTTTAAGGAACTCAAAGCGCTTTGACACTATTTTCCACATTCACCCATTCACACACACACATTCACACATTCACACACTGATGGCGGGAGCTGCCATGCACGGCGCTAACCAGTCCCATCAGGAGCAAGGGTGAAGTGTCTTGCTCAAGGACACAACGGACGTGACTAGGATGGTAGAAGGTGGGGATTGAACCAGTAACCCTCAGATTGTAATAAGCCACTGGGAACTGATTTTTAATGGTTTTAACCATTCTGAAATTGTGATAATGTTCCCCTTTAAGTCTGAATGTCATTAAAACAGTCCACTCCATCTTTTGACACTTCTTCCACTTCCGTCCTTGCACGCTACACCGCTACAACAAAGATGACGGGGAGAAGACGCTGTCGAAGATGAGCCACGTAAATAAGACCGCCCACAAAACGGCGCATCCTGAAGCGACTGCCAGAAAGCAACTTGAAGATGATCTGTAAAACATCATCTATGCAACATTTTGACCAAAGAACTACCATTACGTCTTATGTAGACCACAAAGAAAAAATAACAAAGTTTACCAGTTCGAACATATCTTGTCTTTGCAGTCTATTCAATTGAATATAAGTTAAAAAAGATTTGCAAATCATTGTATTTGTTTTTATTTACGATTCACACAACGTGCCAACTTCACTGATTTTGGGTTTTGTATTTCCCCTTTAAGCCTATATGTCGATGTGTCATTGACCGGTCTAGCATGCTAAGCATTACACTAGGAACTGAGCACCACCACACTAAGCATTCGTTGCAGGAACATATTAACTTTGTTAGACAAGGTCATAGACTGTATTGGACAATATAGTTTACATAGGAAATGTACAATTCAATTTATTACAAATAATAAGAAAACGTAAATGCCTTCCTTACCTAGCAAGGAGGAAATGAGCAATTTCGCCTTCAATCGTTTCCATCTTTCAAAGGCATCCCTGATACAATAATAATAATAATAATAGATTTTATTTGTAAAAAGCACTTTACATTGATTAAACAACCTCAAAGTGCTACAGTGTATTAAAAAATAAAAATAAAAATAAAAAGATAATAAAAAATAAATAAAAATAAAAACTAGAACAGCCAAATAGCTAAAACTAGTATGCATATATCTAAAAAAAAAAGTTTTTTTTTTTTTTTTTAAAAGAAGGGTTTTTAAGCCTTTTTTAAAAGCATCCACAGTCTGTGGTGCCCTCAGGTGGTCAGGGAGAGCGTTCCACAGACTGGGAGCGGCGGAGCAGAAAGCCCGGTCTCCCATTGTTCGTAGCTTTGTCCTCGGAGGTCGGAGGAGGTTCGCCTGTCCGGAGCGGAGGTGTCGAGTGGAGGATTTGGGGGTGAGTAGTTATTTGAGGTAGAGGGGGGCATTTCCATGGAGGCACTGGTGGGTTAGTAGGGAGACTTTGAATTCAACCCTGAGTGGAACAGGAAGCCAGTGAAGGGATTTGAGAGTTGGTGTGATATGGTCATATTTCCGCACTCTCATCAGGATCCTAGCAGCACTATTCTGTATGTATTGCAGCTTCTGGATGTTCTTGCTGGGGATCCCGACAAGAAGTGCGTTGCAGTAGTCTAGCCTGGAGATACAAATCCTCGTTTTCTTCCTGGCTTTGTCATGAATAAGATGAGAATCGTAACGACGCCTTTTAGATTTACTAAAGTCTGACATGTTTAGTAACTTTACCAGTGGCAGTAGCCAGACAAAGAGGGCGGTGCGTAACTGGCAACGCGAATGTGACACACTCACATATTTTTTAAGTGGTCAAACGGTGGAGGGCGGAGCATCGAAATGACAACAATAACAAGATTTCGGGGCTGTAAATCTAATTTTGAAATGAGCATATCCCGGCTGAACTACCGTTATCAGTTATGAAGGTATTCGAAGAGAACATGATTTATTAATGCCTTTTGACATATCAGGGCCACTTAATTATGACTTGACATGAAATTATTACATATGACACTTTTAATATAGAACTGTTAATCAAAAACATTTAACAAGCCACAGTGAGGCAAAAACTGTTTGAAATATGCAAATCACTTGACTCGAGACTTAAAAGCTACGCGGGAAAGGCCATCCCTCATGGAGGTGGTGAGTTGGCTTATCTCTCTGATTAACAAACTCAAACAAGGCTCTTTCCACCGGATACGTCCCACAAAGTAAGATGCCTATCTGCACTTCCTGCATGGGTCTATGTCTTATTGATTTAACACTGCGCGCGTCTTATCACCTCAGCACCCAAGGAACATCTCTGAGTCGATGGCTCGACACCAGCTCCAAGTGCAGAAGCTTCTATACCAAGGGTGTCCTAACTTTTAGACTTGAGGGCCGCAATTGGCTAAACCGGGGGGTCAGCAACCTGCGGCTCTAGTCTTTAGCACCGCCCTAGTGGCTCCCTGGACCTCTTTCAGAGATGTGTTAAAATGGAAAAATATGTATTTTCTGTAGGAGGACAAACATGACACAAACCTTCCTAATTGTTAGAAATCCCCCTGTTTGTATCAAACATGCTTTAACCGATGAGAGTATTTGGCTGTCACGACTTGGTCCTTGGATTTAGTTTTTCCAGAAGGCAACGGAAAGTTGGCTCGGGCGAGACGGGAATGTAAGTACATGTTTTATTTAATATATCAAAAAAGAACAAACGAAAAGCGCGCACAATGGCGGAGGTACAAAACTAGGCTATTGAAAACAAAACTTGCACATAGGCAGAAACTGTGAACAATGAAACAAAAACACTAACTGTGGCATTAATAAACATAAACTTACTTGGCATGGACTATGAAGTGCGCAGAGGTAAACAGAGTGTGACAGGGGTATGAATCCGGATGTCGCCAGAAAGACAAACTGAAAACAATGAACTTAAATACTACAGACATGATTAGTGAAAACAGGTGCGTGACTTAAAACGTGAGACAGGTGCGTGACGTGACAGGTGAAAACTAATGGTTGCTATGGTGACAAAAACAAAAGTGCACAAAAAGTCCAAAAACAAAACCGAACATGACTAAAAGAAAACATGATCACACAGACATGACAGAACCCCCCTTTACGGACAGATCCCAGATGTCCAAAAGAAAAAAAATTAACAAGAGTCATGGAAGGGCGGGAGGGGGACATGGCGGTGGGTCGCCAGGCCAAGTGTCCCCGAATCCACCGAGGGAAAGTCAAGTGGCGGCGGCGAGTGGAACGCCGCTGCAGCAGGCGAGGCGGGCGCCCAGGGAATGGCCACATTCGTGGCCGACTGGGAGGTGGGCGCACTTGGCGTGGCGGGCGACCAGGTAGCGGCCATATCCGTGGCCGACGAGGAGGCAGGCGCGTCGTCATCGTGGCAGGCGTGTAAGCTGCAGATGAAGCAGACAGCGAAGCACGGCGTGGCGACTCAGGCGGCGAAGCTCGGCGTGGCGCGTCAGGCGGCGAAGCTCGGCGTGGCGCGTCAGGCGGCGAAGCTCGGCGTGGCGGGTCTTGGTCTTGGCGTGGGTTTTGGTCTTGGCGTGGGTCTTGGTCTTGGTCTTGGCGTGGGTCTTGGTCTTGGCGTGACAGGTGAAAACTAATGGTTGCTATGGTGACAAAAACAAAAATGCACAAAAAGTCCAAAAACAAAATGACTAAAAGAAAACATGATCACACAGACATGACATTGGCAAGCACCGTTTTGTCCTACTAATTTCAGCGATCCTTGAACTCACCGTAGTTTGTTTACATATACAACTTTCTCCGATGCTGCCACAGAAAGACGTGTTTTAAGCCACTCCTTCTTTGTCTCATGTTGTCCACCAAACGTTGTATGCTGTGCGTGAATGCACAAAGGTGAGTTTTGTTGATTTTATTGATATGCTGGACTGCTATTTAGGCATAGTTTGTCAATCCATGACTGCAAGCTAATCGATGCTAACATGCTATTTATGCTAGCTGTATGTACATATTGCATCATTATGCCTCGTTTGTAGCTATGTTTGAGCTCATTTAACCTCTAAAGGCCTTAGTGGCCACATGCGTGGACAGCGCCTTTTAGCTCTTATTTCTAAAATTGTGTACACTACTGAATTGGGGTCTTATGCCGACATATGGACACTTATACTGCCATCTGGTGGTGTCAGAAGAGAAAAACATACAATGGAATTTGGAAAAAAAAGTGTAAAAAGAAAAATGTGCATGTCACTACATATGAAGTACACGCTTGTGCACTTATGGACTAAGTACATCATATTAAAAGATGATTTTTAGTTTTTATTCTAATTAGGGTCCAATAAGGCCAAATAGCAAAGAGAACTAAAAAAAACATGTAAACAAACAGCTTGGGCCTTAAGAGGTTAATTCCCTTTACTTATGTCCTCTGTGTATTTAATGTATATTTGCATGTCTCATGACACATTATCTGTAAGTAATATTAGCTACATCTCTCATAGTTGTTTGTGCGCCATGTTGTTCCAGACCACAGCAAACGTTACCCAGCTCGCAAGGATTGTAATAAATCCATTAGAAGAAGACAGCCTGCCGTTTCCTTTAACTTGGACACACACATCTATACCTTTGGCCATTCTGAGCCAGTCATTTCCAGAAGTTATCTCATCCTGTGAGAAGCCTCCATTTTACGAATGATTTCCAATGTTGCAAAAATGGGTAGAATAAAAATTTAAATACAACTTTTCTGTCATCGAAGATTTGTGTCAGCCTTTGATAGTAGGCTAATATAGCTAATATAGACACTTACATCATGTGTTGTCTTCATTATAACACTTATATCCATCCATTTTCTTCTGCTTATCCGAGGTTGGGTCGCGAGGGCAGCAGCCTAAGCAGAGAAGCCCAGACTTGCCTCTCCCCAGCCACTTCGTCCAGCTCCTCCCGGGGGATCCCGAGGCGTTCCCAGGCCAGCCGGAAACATAGTCTTCCGAATGTGTCCTGGGTCTTCCCCTTGGGAGGTGTTCGGGTGGCATCCTGAGCAGATGCCCGAACCACCTCATCTGGCTCCTCTCGATGTGGAGGAGCAGTGGCTTTACTCTGAGCTCCTCCCGGATGACAGAGCTTCCCACCCTATCTCTAAGGGAGAGCCCCGCCACGACGGAGGAAACTCATTTCGGCCGCTTGTACCCGTGATCTTGTCCTTTCGGTCATAGCTCATGACCATAGGTGAGGATGGGAATGTAGATCGACCGGTAAATTGAGAGCGTTGCCTTCCGGCTCAGCTCCTTCTTCACCACAACGGATCGATACAGCGTCCGCATTACTGAAGACGCCGCACCGATCCGCCTGTCGATCTCACGATCCACTCTTCCCTCACTCGTGAACAAGACTACAAGGTACTTGAACTCCTCCACTTGGGGCAAGATCTCCTACCGAACTTGGAGATGGCACTCCACCCTTTCCCGGGCGAGAACCATGGACTCGAACTTGGAGGTGCGGATTCTCATCAAATTCGCTACACACTCAGCTCCGAACCGATCCAGTGAGAGCTGAAGATCCTGGCCAGTAGAAGCCATCAGGACCACATCATCCGCAAAAAGCAGAGACCTAATCCTGCAGCCACCAAACCGGATCCCCTCAACGCCTTGACTGCGCCTAGAAATTCTGTCCATAAAAGTTATGAACAGAATCGGTGACAAAGGGCAGCCTTGGCGGAGTCCAAACCTTACTGGAAACGGGTCCGACTTACTGCCGGCAATGCGGACCAAGCTCTGACACTGATCATACAGGGAGCGGACCGCCACAATCAGACAGTCCGTTACCCCATACTCTCTGAGCACTCCCCACAGGACTTCCCGAGGGACACGGTCGAATGCCTTCTCCAAGTCCACAAAGCACATGTAGACTGGTTGGGCAAACTCCCATGCACCCTCAAGGACCCTGCCGAGAGTATAGAGCTGGTCTACCATTCCACGACCAGGACGAAAACCACACTGTTCCTCCTGGATGCGAGGCTCGACTATCCGGAGTAGCCTCCTCTCCAGTACACCTGAATAGACCTTACCTGGAAGGCTGACACTTATATAAGACTTTAAATTTTTTGCGGCTCCAGACAGATTTTTTGTTGTATTTTTGGTCCAATATGGCTCTTTCAACGTTTTCAGTTGCCGACCCCTGGGCTCAACAAATGTAAATGACGGCATGTAAAGTAACAAAAAAAAAAAAAAACATACAAAAAAAATATATATATACTGTATACAGTGTACACACATATATACATAGCCTATACATGTATATGTATACATATCTACATATATTAATATAATTGGAAACAATAAAAGTATGTGAAATTTCCAACTTCTACCTTGTTTACGCTTGTGACGACCTCCAGGTTTTGTAATCAATCAGAAATATCGAGCAGCTAAAATGTGCCAAACGAGGAGAAATGTGGAGAGAGTGTTTTGCTTTTTTTTTTTTCCCATCATACCTTGTAATGGATTTAAATGGGTGTAATGTTGCGTGGACGTTTTCATAATATCCACAAAGTTCAGTGGGCGGGTTGTGTTATGTGTGAGCATGTGTGTTGACTTTTTGTGTCGGTTGCAGTTTATTTGAGCCATGAGTAGGGTAGGTTGTTTGGATTAGGTCATATAAGTGAATGCTACACCAAACAAATGGATGTATTTTACCCCATTAAAAGACACGTACTACCAGCATTCATGCCTCAATGACCAGCTTGTGTCAGACATGCATTTATCAGGTTCAAAATATTGTTGGTAATGTTTTACTGTGGAGGGGGGCGTGGCCTGCGGACCTGCAGCGAAGCGGGGTGTGCCAGGACCGGCTTTGCGATCAGCGACAGGTGCGTAGATGCTTATCTAATCACTTGTCGCTCTGTTAAAAGACAGCAGCCGGGAAGAAGAGGAGAGTTGGAGTTGGAGCACGCGAGAGAGAGTGAGACCAGACAACTGCTGAAAAGCACCAAAAGACTTTGCACATTGATGAAAATAAAACCCTGAAAAGGAGCGGTGATGTCGGTGATTGGTGGTCCGAGGAACCCGAGGAAAGGAGTCCTCCACATTTACATATTTTAACAATTTTACATCTGCAAAATTGGCAAAAAAGTTAGCATGCTAGTATAATATATAATAGTATAACCAATGTTAGTTGCAGGTCACACTATGAACACCTCTGATATAAATATTGTGGTGATCTGTATGAAACTCAATGTAATAGAGCAGTGATTCACAAACTGTGGTATGTGTACTACTAGTGGTACGCGGGCTTCATCTAGTGGTATGTCAAAGAATCACTTGATTAAAGTACAGTGTTTTAGTTTCCTGCATTGAAACACAGTGTTACTGTTCAAACTGTGTGTAATGTTACAGTGGCCAAAATATTAAATATACTTGTTAAATAAAACCTATTGTCTTGTTTTTAGTTAATACTTAGGCCTGCTACACTACTGTATTTTAGTGTATGTCATTACGGTGTTACTTAGAGAGCCTATTTTTTTTCTGAGGTGGTACTTGATGAAAGAAGTTCAAGAACATCTGTAATAGTGTGGCATTTCTTCTTCACAAAATTACTCGAGTAAAAGTCAAAAAGATGCTGCATTCAACCACTCTGACCATAACAATGTATTTGAGAAAAAAATTCCATACCAACAAGCAAGTTTGCCTGATAGAAAATACTCCTCAAAATGCGCTAGCTCGTTGCTAGTTTAAATTGTTTTTTTCCACAACCATGCTACTGATTGGCATTAGCAACTTTACATGCCGATTTCAACACCTTCAAAGATTGTAATGAAAACTACAATTAAATGCACGTTACAACCAAACAGCTGGCGTGTAATAGGCACAATACTTAGAGTACAAACACTTTTTAGGACGCAACAATTCAGCTTAATGGCAACGACTACTCCCTACTAGGCTTTTTCATTGATTGATTGAAACTTATATTAGTAGATTGCACAGTACAGTACATATTCCGTACAATTGACCACTAAATGGTAACACCCAAATAGGTTTTTCAACTTGTTTAAGTCGGGGTCCACGTAAATCAATTCATGGTACAAATATATACTATCAGCATACTACAGTTATCACACAAGTTAATCATCAGAGTATATATATTGAATTATTTACATTATTTACAATCCGGGGGGTGGGGCGGGGGGGTTAGGTTTGGTTGATATCAGCACTTCAGGCATCAACAATTATACCATGAGAGAAATGGACATTGAAACAGTGTAGGTCTGACTTGGTAGGATATGTACAGCGAGCAGTGAACATAGTGAGCTCAGAAAGCATAAGAACAAGTATATACATTTGATTATTCACATTTGATTATTTACAATCCGGGGAGGTGGGATGTGGAGGGGGGAGGGTGTTAGTCTAGAGTTGAAGTTGCCTGGAGGTGTTCTTTTAGTGCGGTTTTAGATGCACTTTCTTTTACACCTGTTGGGAGTGCATTCCATATTGATGTGGCATAGAAGGAGAATGAGTTAAGACCTTTGTTAGATCGGAATCTGGGTTTAACGTGGTTTGTGGAGCTCCCCCTGGTGTTGTGGTTATGGCGGTGGCTATTTACGTTAAGGAAGTAGTTTGACATGTACTTCGGTATCAGGGAGGTGTAGCGGATTTTATAGACTAGGCTCAGTGCAAGTTGTTTTACTCTGTCCTCCACCCTGAGCCAGCCCACTTTGGAGAAGTGGGTAGGAGTGAGGTGTGATCTGGGGTGGAAACATACCGGTGTAGTGAGTCTACATTATTCACCCAAGGAACTTTAGCTATTAGAATGAGTTCCGGTCGGACGGTTTTTCACGGGGCACATTTCCGGCCTTGTTATTGCACTAGTGAGCCACGGATGAGGAGATGCTGCTCCGTTATTGATTGAAGTAAAGTCGAAGTCGAAGGTGAGCCACGTAAATATGACCGCCCACAAAACGGCGCATCCTGAAGCGACTGTCAGAAAGCGGCTTGAAGATGATCCGTAAAACATCATCTATGCAACATTTTGACCAAAGAACCACCATTACATGTTATGTAGACCACAAGGAAGTGTTTTACATTTAGAAACAAATAATAATAATATGACTCCTTAGGTACTTGAACTGTTCGGGTCTGTGGGACTCGTTTTCATTTTTTATTAAAAGAAAAATGATGCAATTAATACATTTTTCAAACTGAGACTCACTGACTTTGGCTCATTTTCTGTGAAGAACATATATCAGAATACATGTTTAATGATCACCCACCATACACCCCCCCCCTACACATTTCTATTACATATAAAATGTCCGGTCCACTGGACCCGGGGCTAATAGAAGTGTGGAAATTGATGTTCTGTGTACCACACACACACACACACACACACACACACACACACACACACACACACACACACACACACACACACACACACACACACACACACAGCAGGCCTAGACAGGAGGAGGACAGAGTGTAGGTACACAGAACATCAGAGGGTCAAATGTGCGAGAAAATGAGAGCAGACAGTGTTGACAAACAATGTTGCAACCTTGTGTGGGAACCGCAGGTGCAGAAACACAAAAGAAGAATCCCTGTGGGACGCAGAAACTGGCAGAGAAATTTTCCGTGCAACGTTCATATTGTTGTTACTCAGCCAGCGTTTGTGGGTCTGATGGACCCGTTGCATTTTGTGGCTTTTAATGCCTCACAATCGAACACTTTTATGTTAAAATACTGAACAGATGTTTAATTTGGATAAGGTAAACATCTGTTCAGTATTTTAACATAAAAGTGTTGATTGTGAGGCATTGAAAGCCACACAATGCAACAGGAGGAGGACAGAGTGTAGGTACATCAGAGGGTCAAATGTGCGAGAAAATGAGAGCAGACAGTGTTGACAAACAATGTTGCAACCTTGTGTGGGAACCGCAGGTGCAGAAACACAAAAGAAGAATCCCTGTGGTATGCAGAAACTGGCAGAGAAATTTTCCATGCAACATTCATATTGTTGTTACTCAGCCAGCGTTTGTGGGTCTGATGGACCCGTTACATTTTGTGGCTTTTAATGCCTCACAATCAAACACTTTTATGTTAAAATACTGAACAGATGTTTATTGGTATAAGGTAAACATCTGTTCAGTATGTTAACATAAAAGTGTTGATTGTGAGGCATTAAAAGCCACACAATGCAACAGGAGGAGGACAGAGTCTAGGTACATCAGAGAGTCAAATGTGCGAGAAAATGAGAGCAGACAGTGTTGACAAACAATGTTGCAACCTTGTGTGGGAACCGCAGGTGCAGAAACACAAAAGAAGAATCCCTGTGGTATGCAGAAACTGGCAGAGAAATTTTCCATGCAACATTCATATTGTTGTTACTCAGCCAGCGTTTGTGGGTCTGATGGACCCGTTGCATTTTGTGGCTTTTAATGCCTCACAATCGAACACTTTTATGTTAAAATACTGAACAGATGTTTAATTTGGATAAGGTAAACATCTGTTCAGTATTTCAACATAAAAGTGTTTGATTGTGAGGCATTAAAAGCCACAAAATGCAACCGGTCCATCAGACCCACAAACACTGGCTGGGTCTGATGGACCCGTTGCATTTTGTGGCTTTTAATGCCTCACAATCAAACACTGAACATCTGTTCAGTATTTTAACATAAAAGTGTTCGATTGTGAGGCATTAAAAGCCACAAAATGCAACGGGTCCATCAGACCCACAAACGCTGGCTGAGTAACAATATGAACATTACACAAGGGTTAATGCGCCTTATAATCCGGTGCGCCCTATGGTCTGCAAAATACGGTAATTCAAAAAGGAAAAATATTTATCAAATTCAAATGTGTGTAAGTCATCCTTTCTAGCCTGAGTTAGTCAGACACTGACCACACTGCAAGCACGGAACATCCTAAAAGGATTTTGGGCTAACGAGCTGAGAAGGCCACGGGCATTACCCACCTGAGTACACAACACTTTGCCTCTCATCTATCATCCTTACACTTGTGCTATTCCAAGCAAAAAGACCGACGCGGAATATGCGAGGCTCCGAGGCGCTTTTTTTTGTGAAATATGTGAGGCGGCCTCGCTAAGTTTTCACCGAGATGCTGGCTTCGACGGTCCTATTTGCGATAAGTGGATTCACTCTGGTGTGAGCCAAGTCTCTGGGAAATGCAAAGCTGGTGGAATCTGTGTGTATTCATAAACCATCTCCGGTGCCATCTGTTTACTCTACAAGACAATCTGAAAGCCGCGGTGTTGAGAGTCGCTGAAGGATAAGCACACATTTTGGTCCAGCTGTGCCTAATGTACCCAGGCCGGCCACAATATTAGGTACACCTGCATCTAAAGAAATTCTGCTTCTATAGATGACATAAAAATACATTAGGTTATCATATCAAACGAGGTGTGATACCATACTTTGAGCATAGGGGGCGCTGATGACACCGGCACGTTCTTCCTTCTGTGCTCAGCGAGCGTTCCCCGTCATGCTTTAGTGACTTGTGCCCAAATCCTCGACTTCTCCCTAATTATGCAAATGGTCCAGATGGCAACACGATGGCTTCCCATTCTCTTTTGATTTTTCCCCGACGCTGCAGATGGCTGGTGTGCAAGACCCACGCAAAAGTGACACTCGCTCAAAGTCAACGTTCACGCCGCGTTCTTGATCCCCCCTGTTGCAAAGGAAGCTCATTTCCATAAGAGTGCACCATTTTTTGGTCATTTTAAGAAAAATAATAACAAATGCTTGCCGAACAGAAACAATCCTTTTCCTGAGTAGTGTAGCGTCAGACCAGTTCTTCCTCCCAGGGAATCTAAGTTACTGGTCAATCCCGAGTTCTTTCGATGACATATATGCTGAGTAAGAAGGACCATCAAGACAGAACTGGAATATTTTCAAGTTTTACTAAAGCTTTAGGAGGTCAACTTAACCAATACAGTCATATCGGCTACTCTAGTGGATCTGACATTCAAACGGAAAAGCCCACTCCTTGCACACAAAGAAAGCCCCCATCTCCCCCCTCACAACACTGATAAGGAGAGAGACGTGGGGGTTGTCTTCACATTCCAAGGGTAAGGACACTAACCAGGCATCTCAAATGTCGAAAGAAACTGGTAGAATATACAAAGGAAAAGTAATAGATACTCTAAACATGGCTATGTAAAAATAAATAACTCTTAAACATATATGCATCCTCCACAGTAGTCAAATATGTGTGACAGCATGATGTGCTTATGAACTTGTTTACTCATGCGGGCATTCACAGCACTGAATATATATTGTTTCTCTTATTCAAGCAAATTGTTACTCGAAAATTGGGGACTGTTTATGAAATAATATCAAAGGCAACATCATTAAAGGAAAGCAATGATGCCTCAATTGCCTATTGCCTCCCGGGGGCTTCTTATCCTTGATTTCCTTCAACATACAGTATCTGTCTGTCTTGTGCACAAACAAGTGTAGTTCATCCATCCATTTTCTGGTGCTTGTCCCCGTCGGGGTCGCGGAGGGGGGTGCTGGAGCCCATCCCAGCTGCATTGGAGCCAGGGCCAACACAGATAGACAGACAACATTCACACACCAGGGCCAATTTAGTGTTGCCAATCAACCTATCCCCAGGTGCATGTCCGGAGTACCCAGAGGGAACCCACGCATTCACGGGGAGAACATGCAAAGTCCACACAGAAAGACCCCGAGCCTGGCAATCGAACCCAGGTCTATCTTATTGTGAGGCACACGCAATAACCCTTGAACTTCCGTGCTGCCCAGGTCGTTCATAGCTTTGCTAATACATTTGTTTGATGTATCTTCTTTGTGTTGTTAGGTTTTAACAAAAGATGTCCGATAATATCGGACTACCGATATTATCGGCCGATAAATGCTTTAAAAAAATGTAACATCGGAAATGATCGGTATTGGTTTCAAAAAGTAAAATGTATGACTTTTTAAAACACCGCTGTGTACACGGACGTAGGGAGAAGTACAGAGCGCCAATAAACCTTAAAGGCACTGCCTTTGCATGCCGGCCCAATCACATATTATTTCACACACACAAGTGAATGCAAGCATACTTGGTCGACAGCCATACAGGTCACACTGAGGGTGGCCGTATAAACAACTTTAACACTGTTACAAATATGCGCCACACTGTGAAAAAAAGTTAAAACTACATTGCACAATCCATGACTTAAACCTTTAAACAAGTAGTTCTTAACCTGGGTTCGATCGAACCCTAGGGGTTCAGTGAGTCGGCCTCAGGGTTTCGGCGGAGCCTCCGCCACGGAGATAAAGAAACATCCAACATATCGTGTAAATAAAAACTTCTCCCTATCAGCGTATTATGGATACCCCCAAACAATGTTCCCTCTAATTCCCCATCTGATTTGCAGGTTTTTTTATTGATTGATTGAAACTTTTACTAGCAGATTGCAAAGGAAGAGAATACACAGTACAGTTTACACAGTACAGTACATATTCCGTACAATTGACCACTAAATGGTAACACCCCAATAAGTTTTTCAACTTGTCTAATTCGGGGTCCACGTTAATCAATTCATGGTAATGTGTGTAAGGTGTGTAATTTGTTGTGAGTTCATGCACTGAGTTGGTTTTGTTCTTTGAACAAGGTGATGTTCATGCACGGTTCATTTTGTGCACCAGTAAAAAAACCTACGACTTTTTCTTGACTTTGAAAAATATATATATATATATATATATATATATACTAAATAAGGGTTCGGTTAATGCGCATATGAAACTGGTGGGGTTCGGTACCTCCAACAAGGTTAAGAACCACTACTTTAAACAGTTATCCACACACTGGGCCCCATTCAGCAATACGTTCGTAATGTTTCCTCTTATCTTTCTTCCTAAGTGATTTCCTAAGAGGAGTCCATTCAAATAAATGGCGTGTTCTTAAACGCCCAAATTATTAGTTGCTGAATGCCAAATGGTTAGCGCGTGGGTGTCTATCATAATTTGCATATAAACACGCCCTTATTTCCCAAAATGCATATATAAACATCCTTAACTCCATAATTTGCATAGGTAAACGCCCTTAATTCCCCATATAAGGGAACAATTCCGGTGGAAAAGCACGGAGAAAACACAAACAGATTACAGAAGAGAAATTCGTATTATCCCGCGGGGGGAATACATAGTGTCAAAACGTAAGTTTAAGAAAGTGGGACTGCTGAGGTAGCCTAAAGCGTTCAAATAAATAGTCGTCACTTCGAACAAAACATGGTCGTGAAATATGCGCTCCCTCCCCATGGCACGATCTGCGGCATCTTGCAGTAGCAGCAAGAGTGTTTGTGTGTGTGTGTGTGTGTGTGTGTGTGTGTGTGTGTGTGTGTGTGTGTGTGTGTGTGTGTGAGTGTGGGGGTGTGTGTGTATGTGTGTGCACACGGTATTTTGAAATGTCTATATATTGCTCATTTTGCTATATGTCTGTCTGTCTGTCTGTCTGTCTTGTCTATATCTATCTATCCATCTATCTATCTATCTATCTATAATGTAACATTAGACAATAGAAGTAACACTTAAGACCAAATAGGCCACCCTAAGAGTGCTCTGGAGCACTCGTAGATTTTGTTCTTACCTACGAACAAATCCCAGCTCAGAAAACATTGGTGAATACAAAAATGTCCTTTAAAGGGGAACATTATCACCAGACCTATGTAAGCGTCAATATATACCTTGATGTTGCAGAAAAAGACCATATATTTTTTTAACCGATTTCCCAACTCTAAATGGGTGAATTTTGGCGAATTAAACGCCTTTCTAATATTCGCTCTCGGAGCGATGACGTCACAATGTGACGTCGCATCGGGAAGCAATCCGCCATTTTCTCAAACACCGAGTCAAATCAGCTCTGTTATTTTCCGTTTTTTCGACTGTTTTCCGTACCTTGGAGACATCATGCCTCGTCGGTGTGTTGTCAAAGGGTGTAACAACACGAACAGGGACGGATTCAAGTTGCACCAGAGGCCCAAAGATGCAAAAGTGGCAAGAAATTGGACGTTTGTTCCGCACACTTTACCGACGAAAGCTATGCTACGACAGAGATGGCAAGAATGTGTGGATATCCTGCGACACTCAAAGCAGATGCATTTCCAACGATAAAGTCAAAGAAATCTGCCGCCAGACCCCCATTGAATCTGCCGGAGTGTGTGAGCAATTCAGGGACAAAGGACCTCGGTAGCACGGCAAGCAATGGCGGAAGTTTGTTCCCGCATACGAGCGAGCTAAACCCCCTGGATGTCTTGGCTCACACCGTCCCGAAGATGATCAAGAGAAGAATATCGACCCTAGCTTCCCTGGCCTGCTGACATGAGGGTATGTCTACAGAATATATTAATTGATGAAAATTGGGCTGTCTGCACTCTCAAAGTGCATGTTGTTGCCAAATGTATTTCATATGCTGTAAACCTAGTTCATAGTTGTTAGTTTCCTTTAATGCCAAACAAAAACATACCAATCGTTGGTTAGAAGGCGATCGCCAAATTCGTCCTCGCTTTCTCCCGTGTCGTTGGCTGTCGTGTCGTTTTCGTCGGTTTCGCTTGCATACGGTTCAAACCGATATGGCTCAATAGCTTCAGTTTCTTCTTCAATTTCGTTTTTGCTACCTGCCTCCACACTACAACCATCCGTTTCAATACATTCGTAATCTGTTGAATCGCTTAAGCCGCTGAAATCCGAGTCTGAATCCGAGCTAATGTCGCTATAGCTTGCTGTTCTTTCCGCCATGTTTGTTTGTGTTGGCTTCACTATGTGACGTCACAGGAAAATGGACGGGTGGTTAAAATCAGGCACTTTGAAGCGTTTTTTAGGGATATTGCATGATGGGTAAAATTTTGAAAAAAACTTCGAAAAATATAATAAGCCACTGGGAACTGATTTTTAATGGTTTTAACAATTCTGAAATTGTGATAATGTTCCCCTTTAAATCTTCGTAAGTGGGCCTAAGAACAAAATGTGTTCTTAAGAACGGTTGCTGAATGGGGCCCACTGCTATTAAGGTTAGTGAGAAGGGATGTTTTCCCATCCAAACAATAATAAACTCATCTAGTAAAAAGTAATTGTGTGTATGTGTGTGTAGGTGTGGGTATGCCCCAAGTCTGTTACTGTTCTTCGGTGGTATAGTTTGTTTAAAGACAGCTTCAAAAGGTAAAAAAAAAAACAATTCCATTTTTAGTTTCTGGAGAGAAATAATGTACAGAGCAGTGAAGAAAATGCTTACAAGGTAGTTTCTTATGAGGTTTTCAGGGTCTTCGTTGAGGTAAACAATTACTGCTTTCAGTACGCAGGCTCGTCTTGTTTCAATGGCACCATTCTACGGCAGAGAACGAGGGAAATGTATAGGAGGGGTCATATTGTTATTGTACAGCAAATAACACCTGGGATGCATCACTCTTCAAGCAAACTGTTCAAGACACAGATGGACACCGATAAGACCTTCTGGAGGAAAGTCCTGTGGTCAGATGAAACAAGAATTGAGCTGTTTGGCCACAATACCCAGCAATATGGTGGTGGTAGTATTATGCTCTGGGCCTGTTTTGCTGCCAATGGAACTGGTGCTTTACAGAGAGTAAAAAAGGAGGATTACCTCAAAATTCTTCAGGAAAACCTAAAATCATCAGCCCGGAGGTTGGGTCTTGGGCTCGGTTGGGTGTTCCAACAGGACAATGACCCCAAACACACGTCAAAAGTGGTAAAGGAATGGCTAAATCAGGCTAGAATGAAGGTTTTCGAATGGCCTTCCCAAAGTCCTGACTTAAACATGTGGACAATGCTGAAGAAAAAAGTCCATGTCAGAAAACCAACAAATGTAGCTGAACTGCATCAATTTTGTCAAGAGGAGTGGTCAAAAATTCGACCAGAAGCTTGTGGATGGCTACCAAAAGTGCCTTATTGCAGTGAAACTTGCCAAGGGACATGTAAGCAAATATTAACATTGCTGTATGTATACTTTTGCTCACATTTTCAGTAGACCCATAATAAATTCATAAAAGCACCAAACTTCATGAATGTTTTTTGTGACCAACAAGTATGTGCTCCAATCACTCTATCACAAACAAATAAGAGTTGTAGAAATGATTGGAAACTCAAGACAGCCATGACATTATGTTCTTTGCAAGTGCATGTAAACTTTTGACCACGACTGTACATTCAAAAACAAATCTGTTATTATTAATTAGATTGTTGTTGCTTATTGCACAATGTACTTCAAGGGTCACTCTAGAGCAGGGGTCACCAACCTTTTTGAAACCAAGAGCTACTTCTTGGGTACTGATTAATGCGAAGGGCTACCAGTTTGATACACACTTAAATAAATTGCCAGACATAGCCAATTTGCTCAATTTACTTTTAACTCTATGTTATTATTAATAATTAATGATATTTATCTTTGTGGAAACACTGATCATCTTAATGATTTCTCACAATAAATATATATATAGAAACAGATAAATATCAATATGCAACACTTTATTTTTATATTTTCTCTAAGTGCACATTTTTCAAATTTAAATGATCACTTCTAAGACAGTCTTGTGAAATCACAATATCCCATTTTAACTAGCTAGCCACTAACATTTTTATAAAAGAGGAGAAAACACGAAAACAAATGAAAATTAAATTTTGAAACATAGTTTATCTTCAATTTCGACTCTTTAAAATTCAAAATTCAACCGAAAAAAAGAAGAGAAAAACTAGCTAATTTGAATCTTTTTGAAAAAATTAAAAAAATAATTTATGGAACATCATTAGTAATTTTTCCTGATTAAGATTAAATTTAGAATTTTGATGACATGTTTTAAATAGGTTAAAATCCAATCTGCACTTTGTTAGAATATATAACAAATTGGACCAAGCTATATTTCTAACAAAGACAAATCAGTATTTCTTCTAGATTTTCCAGAACAAAATTTTTAAAAGAAATTCAAAAGACTTTGAAATAAGATTTAAATTTGATTCTACAGATTTTTTAGATTTGCCAGAATATTTTTTTTGAATTTTAATCATAATAAGTTTGAAGAAATATTTCACAAATATTCTTCGTCGAAAAAACAGAAGCTAAAATGAAGAATTCAATTAAAATGTATTTATTATTCTTTACAATAAATTTTTTTTTATTTACTTGAACATTGATTTAAATTGTCAGGAAAGAAGAGGAAGGAATTTAAAAGGTAAATGTGTTTAAAAAAAATCCTAAAATCATTTTTAAGGTTGTATTTTTTCTCTAAAATTGTCTTTCTGAAAGTTGTAAGAAGCAAAGTAAAAAATAAATGAATTTATTTAAACAAGTGAAGACTGAGTCTTTAAAATATTTTCTTGGATTTTCAAATTCTATTTGAGTTTTGTCTCTCTTAGAATTAAAAATGTCGAGCAAAGCGAGACCAGCTTGCTAGTAAATAAATACAATTAAAAAAAATAGAGGCAGCTCACTGGTAAGTGCTGCTATTTGAGCTATTTTTAGAACAGGCCAGCGGGCGACTCATCTGGTCCTTACGGGCGACCTGGTGCCCGCGGGCACCGCGTTGGTGACCCCTGTTCTAGAGACTTAATTACTTTTTTAATTCAAAACTACTAGCAGCAAATCTAATCTTCTGGTGTTATTATAAAATGTAGTCGTGTTTAGAGACTTCTGTCTCTCGATGTCCCTGACGAAAGAGGCAAGTGACAGCAAGCATGACGTCACACTTTCTTTGCGCTCCTCCAGTTGAACTTTCTCTTCTTAAAAACCGCCACTGTCCTCTTACTATTTGCACATTTTGTAGATGGCTGTCCGCGGTTGTACAAACCCCGTTTCCATATGAGTTGGGAAATTGTGTTAGATGTAAATATAAACGGAATACAATGATTTGCAAATCATTTTCAACCCATATTCAGTTGAATATGCTACAAAGACAACATATTTGATGTTCAAACTGATAAACATTTTTTTTGTTGCAAATAATCATTAACTTTAGAAGTTGATGCCAGCAACACGTGACAAAGAAGTTGGGAAAGGTGGCAATAAATACTGATAAAGTTGAGGAATGCTCATCAAACACTTATTTGGAACATCCCACAGGTGAACAGGCTAATTGGGAACATGTGGGTGCCATGATTGGGTATAAAAGTAGATTCCATGAAATGCTCAGTCATTCACAAACAAGGATGGGGCGAGGGTCACCACTTTGTCAACAAATGCGTGAGCAAATTGTTGGACAGTTTAAGAAAAACCTTTCTCAACCAGCTATTGCAAGGAATTTAGGGATTTCACCATCTACGGTCCGTAATATCATCAAAGGGTTCAGAGAATCTGGAGAAATCACTGCACGTAAGCAGCTAAGCCCGTGACCTTCGATCCCTCAGGCTGTACTGCATCAACAAGCGACATCGGTGTGTAAAGGATATCACCACATGGGCTCAGGAACACTTCAGAAACCCACTGTCAGTAAGTACAGTTGGTCGCTACATCTGTAAGTGCAAGTTAAAAGTCTCCCATGCAAGGCGAAAACCGTTTATCAACAACACCCAGAAATGTCGTCGGCTTCGCTGGGCCTGAGCTCATCTAAGATGGACTGATGCAAAGTGGAAAAGTGTTCTGTGGTCTGACGAGTCCACATTTCAAATTGTTTTTGGAAACTGTGGACGTCGTGTCCTCCGGACCACATCGCACTGTATGGAATGGCCTCAATCTCGTTACCTTGCGTAATGACAATAAAGCTGATTCTGATTCTGATTCTGATTCTGAAGAGGAAAAGAACCATCTGGATTGTTATAGGCGCAAAGTTGAAAAGCCAGCATCTGTGATGGTATGGGGGTGTATTAGTGCCCAAGACATGGGTAACTTACACATCTGTGAAGGCGCCATTAATGCTGAAAGGTACATACAGGTTTTGGAGCAACATATGTTGCCATCCAAGCAACGTTACCATGGACGCCCCTGCTTATTTCAGCAAGACAATGCCAAGCCATGTGTTACATCAACGTGGCTTTATAGTAAAAGAGTGCGGGTACTAGACTGGCCTGCCTGTCGTCCAGACTTGTCCCCCATTGAAAATGTGTGGCGCATAATGAGGCCTAAAATACCACAACGAAGACCCCCGGACTGTTGAACAACTTAAGCTGTACATCAAGCAAAAATGGGAAAGAATTCCACCTGAGAAGCTTAAAAAATGTGTCTCCTCAGTTAAAGTTAAAGTTAAAGTACCAATGATTGTCACACACACACTAGGTGTGGCGAGATTATTCTCTGCATTTGACCCATCACCCTTGATCACCCCCTGGGAGGTGAGGGGAGCAGTGGGCAGCAGTGGGCAGCAGCGGTGGCCGCGCCCGGGAATAATTTTTGGTGAGTTCCCAAACGTTTACTGAGTGTTGTTAAAAGGAAAGGCCATGTAACACAGTGGTGAACATGCCCTTTCCCAACTACTTTGGCACATGTTGCAGCCATGAAATTCTAAGTTAATTATTATTTGCAAAAAAAAAAAAAAGTTTATGAGTTTGAACATGAAATATCTTGTCTTTGTAGTGCATTCAATTGAATATGGGTTGAAAAGGATTTGCAAATCATTGTATTCCGTTTATATTTACATCTAACACAATTTCCCAACTCATGGAAACGGGGTTTGTATCTGCAATATATTAAAATTGTGTCCACATCACAGACATGCTGACGGTCAATCTTTCGGTACATCACTTGTCAATAGTGCACAAACAATAGGCTATATATGTACATTCATACTGTAACGACCAGCTAATGTTAATGTTTTATGTTCATGTGGCTTGGATTTGATGTCAGTTTTTCCCATCCAACACACCGCCCGTGCCCGAAAGGTGATTGGCGGAGAATGGGGAAGTGTTGTTGTCTGTCCGGAGGAGCGTGGAGTCACGAGAAGAAAATGACGTTAAAAGTGAAAAAATAGCGTCGGACATTCTTTTTGGGGCTACAATATATTATATTACTTTAATTTGTTTTCAAGTAAAACACTTATTTTCAAGGTGTGGCGATAATAAAAAAGCTGTGTCAGTCCACCACATTCACTTACATTAAGGGGAGACTCTGAGTTATCAACGTGACTCCGGCTGATTGACGGGCGAATGGACGGTGTTGGCAAAAGGTAATACAAAAGTTAATGATGTCGAGTCTTCAGCTTTATCATGGATCAAAGTAAAAGACCAACAAAGACATCAGGTGCCCAGTGTCACGGATTTGCGTTTGTTAGTGTTCTCCTGTGTTTAGTGTTAGTTCCTGTCCTGCGCCTTTCTGTTGGTGGCACTTCCTGTTGTGCTGGTGTTTTTTCGTGACCGCTTCACATCTTTCTCTGAGCACTTATTCACACATCTGCTTTCTGTTAGCAATTAGTTCTATTTAAGTTGAGTGTTTGTCAGGACTTTTGTTAAGAATGTTTAAAATTCATGTAGACACTTTGCCCCTGCCGTGAGTTTTGCTGTGTTCCAGCATTCTGTTTTTGTGCAACTTGTCAGTTTTATTTTAGTTTTTGCAAAGCCTTCCCTACGCTCGTCTTTTGTTTGTCTTTTCTTATTACGGTTATTGTGACCAAAATTATCACGGGTATCATTATTAGTATTTTTTTAAATGTTGAACATTTTCAGAAAGTACTTATTGAAGATCCTGGCCAGGATCTTCAGCTCTCACTGGTTCGGTTCGCAGCTGAGTGTGAAGCGACTGGAATGAGAATCAGCACCTCCAAGTCCGAGTCCATGGTGGAGTGCCATCTCCGGGTTGGGGAGGAGATCTAGCCCCAAGTGGAGGAGTTCAAGTACCTCGTAGTCTTCTTCACGAGTGAAAGAAGAGTGGATCGTGAGATCGACAGGCGGATCGGTGCGGCATCTTCAGTAATGCGGATGCTGTATCGATCCGTTGTGGTGAAGAAGGAGCTGAGCCGGAAGGCAAAGCTCTCAATTTACCGGTCGATCTACGTTCCCATCCTCACCTATGGTCATGAGCTTTGGGTTATGACCGAAAGGACACGATCACGGGTACAAGCGGCCGAAATGAGATTCCTCCGCCGGGTGGCGGGGCTCTCCCTTAGAGATAGGGTGAGAAGCTCTGCCATCCGGGTGGAGCTCAAAGTAAAGCCGCTGTTCCTCCACATCGAGAGGAGCCAGATGAGGTGGTTCGGGCATCTGGTCAGGATGCCACCCGAACGGTGGAGTTTAAGGCACGTCCGACCGGTAGGAGGCCGCGGGGAAGACCCAGGACACGTTGGGAAGACTATGTCTCCCGGCTGGCCTGGGAACGCCTCGGGGTCCCACAGGAAGAGCTGGACGAAATGGATGGGGAGAGGGAAGTCTGGGCTTCCCTGCTTAGGCTGCTGCCCCCGCGACCCGACCTTGGATAAGCGGAAGAAGATGGATGGATGGATACTTATTGAAGTGAAGTGAATTACATTTATATAGCGCTATTTCTCTTGTGACTCAAAGCGCTTTACATAGTGAAAGCCATTATCTAAATCTTTAAAGGGGAACATTATCACAATTTCAGAAGGGTTAAAACCATTAAAAATCAGTTCCCAGTGGCTTATTTTATTTTTCGAAGTTTTTTTCAAAATTTTACCCATCATGCAATATCCCTAAAAAAAGCTTCAAAGTGCCTGATTTTAACCATCGTTATATACACCTGTCAATTTTCCTGTGACGTCACATAGTGATGCCAACACAAACAAACATGGCGCATAGAACAGCAAGCTATAGCGACATTAGCTCGGATTCAGACTCGGATTTCAGCGGCTTAAGCGATTCAACAGATTACGAATGTATTGAAACGGATGGTTGTAGTGTGGAGGCAGGTAGCGAAAACGAAATTGAAGAAGAAACTGAAGCTATTGAGCCATATCGGTTTGAACCGTATGCAAGCGAAACCGACGAAAACGACACGACAGCCAGCGACACGGGAGAAAGCGAGGATGAATTCGGCGATCGCCTTCTAACCAACGATTGGTATGTGTTTGTTTGGCATTAAAGGAAACTAACAACTATGAACTAGGTTTACAGCATATGAAATACATTTGGCAACAACATGCACTTTGAGAGTGCAGACAGCCCAATTTTCATCAATTAATATATTCTGTAGACATACCCTCATCCGCTCTCTTTTCCTGAAAGCTGATCTGTCCAGTTTTGGAGTTGATGTCAGCAGGCCAGGGAAGCTAGGGTCGATATTCTTCTCTTGATCATCTTCGGTGGCATAAGGGACGGTGTGAGCCAAGACATCCAGGGGGGTTTAGCTCGCTCGTCTGCGGGAACAAACTGCCGCCATTCCTTGCCGTGCTACCGAGGTCCTTTGTCCCTGAATTGCTCACACACTCCGGCAGATTCAATGGGGGTCTGGCGGCAGATTTCTTTGACTTTATCGTTGGAAATGCATCTGCTTTGAGTGTCGCAGGATATCCACACATTCTTGCCATCTCTGTCGTAGCATAGCTTTCGTCGGTAAAGTGTGCGGAACAAACGTCCAATTTCTTGCCACTTTCGCATCTTTGGGCCACTGGTGCAACTTGAATCCGTCCCTGTTCGTGTTGTTACACCCTCCGACAACACACCGACGAGGCATGATGTCTCCAAGGTACGGAAAACAGTCGAAAAAACGGAAAATAACAGAGCTGATTTGACTCAGTGTTTGTAATGTGTTTGCGAAAATGGCGGATTGCTTCCCGATGTGACATCACAAATCGCTCCGAGAGCGAATAATAGAAAGGCGTTTAATTCGCCAAAATTCACCCATTTAGAGTTCGGAAATCGGTTACAAAAATATATGGTCTTTTTTCTGCAACATCAAGGTATATATTGACGCTTACATAGGTCTGGTGATAATGTTCCCCTTTAATCTACAATTAAATCAGTGTGGGGGGCACTGGGAGAAGGTGGGTAAATTGTCTTGTCAAAGTACACAATGGTGATGACTGGGATGGCGGAAGCGGGATTCGAACCTGGAACCCTCCAGTTGCTGGTACGGCCGCTGTAACACCCGAGTCAACTTATGCTGAAATTTTTAACCAAGTTTTATTTGGGAAAAAAAAAACACTCAAAATGATTTCCTTTGATGAAGAAGCGTTGTTGTAGGTAAGAACACTATTTTATGTACCGCCCATACATTTTTCTACCGCTTGTCCCTTTCGGGGTCGCGCAGGGGCTGGAGCCTACCCCGGCTGTACTCGGGTGGACGGCAGGCTACAACCCTGGACAAGTTGTCTCAAGTTGAAAATGAACGTGCATATAATAGCAATACAGGCGTTATAAACAAAGTAATGTGGCAGAAATAAAATAATAATAAATAAATAAAGATACATTATTATTAGAGATGTCGATAAATGCGTTAAAATGTAATATCGGAAATTATCGGTATCATTTCTTTTTATTATCGGTATCGTTTTTTTATTTTATTTTATTTTTTTACTATTATTAAATCAACATAAAAAACACAAGATACACACTTCTTTCTGTTATTAATAATCTGGTTCCTACATTATATATCAATATGTATCAATACAGTCTGCAAGGGATACAGTCCGTAAGCACACATGATTGTGCGTGCTGCTGGTCCACTAATAGTACTAACCTTTAACAGTTACTTTCACTAATTTTCATTAATTACTAGTTTCTATGTAGCTGTTTTTATTTTGTTTTACTTTATTTTTTATTCAAGAAAATGTTTTTAATTTATTTATCTTATTTTATTTTATTTTTTTAAAAAGTACCTTATCTTCACCATACCTGGTTGTCCAAATTAGGCATAATAATGTGTTAATTCCACGACTGCATATATAGGTTGATATCGGTATCGGTTGGCATCGGTAATTAAAGAGTTGGACAATATTGGAATATCGGATATCGGCAAAAAGCCATTATCGGACATCCCTAATTATTATACATTATACCTTATGAACATAACACATAAACAATTAAAACAAATGTAAGAATTTTGCAAGATAAAAATAGTGTTCATGTATAAGCTCTAGTCTTACACAAGTATTTGGCCACCCATCGAAATGATCAGAATCAGGTGTCCTAATCACTGGGCCCGGTCACAGGTGTATAAAATCAAGCACTTAGGCATGGAGACTGTTTCTACAAACATTTTGTGAAAGAATGGGCCACTCTCAGTGATTTCCAGCGTGGAACTGTCATAGGATGCCACCTGTGCAACAACAAATCCAGTCGTGAAATTTCTTCGCTCCTAAATATTCCAAAGTCAACTTTATTATAAGAAAAGTGAAGAGTTTGGGAACAACAGCAACTCAGCCACAAAGTGGTAGGCCACGTAAACTGGCAGAGAGGGGTCGGCGGATGCCGAAGCGCATAGTGCAAAGACTTTCTGCACAGTCAGTTGCTACAGAGCTCCAAACTTCATGTGACCTTCCAATTAGCCCACGTACAGTACGCAGAGAGCTTCATGGAATGGGCTTCTATGGCCGAGCAGCTGCATCTAAGCCATACATCACCAAGTCCAATGCAAAGCGTGGGATGCAGTGGTGTAAAGCACGTCGCCACTGGAC
This sequence comes from Nerophis lumbriciformis, assembly GCF_033978685.3. NCBI lineage: Eukaryota > Metazoa > Chordata > Actinopteri > Syngnathiformes > Syngnathidae > Nerophis > Nerophis lumbriciformis. The sequence goes on along the minus strand of NC_084573.2, from coordinate 13,414,698 downwards.
TCTAGAGCAGTGGAGACGCCTTCTCTGGACTGATGAATCATACTTTTCCATCTGGCAATCTGATGGACGAATCTGGGTTTGGAGGTTGCCAGGAGAACTCTACAGGTGTGAAATTTGGTGGAGGAGGAATTATGGTGTGGAGTTGTTTCTTCAGGAGTTGGGCTTGCTCCAGGATACCAAAACATTTCGGACAATTCCATGCTCCCAACCTTGTGGGAACAGTTCCATCATGACTGTGCATCAGTGCGCAAAGCAAGGTCCGTAAAGACATGGATGACGGAGTCTGGTGTGGATGAACTTGACTGGCCTGCACAGAGTCCTGACCTGAACCCGATAGAACACCTTTGGGATGAATTAGAACGGAGACTGAGAGGCAAACGCTTTTGGAAGAATGCTGGAAAATTCCTATAAAGACACCCCGCAACCTTGTGGACAGCCTTCCCGGAAGAGTTGAAGCTGTAATAGCTGCAAAAGGCGAACCCACATCATATTGAACCCTTAATATAGTGTATAACTGATATTTTCGTCAGTAAAGCACTGTTCATCACGACACTATTGGCTCCCACTGATTGACTTGCGCTCTATTGATTGGCGCTCCTCAGGATCCTGGTGACTCAAAGGGAAAGTCTCCCAAGCCATTCCAAGAGCCGTATCCAATTTTGCAGCCACGATCAAAACTGTCAGTGTTTTGAAGGAGACAAATGCAAATGAGACATGTCTGTACACATTACATGAGTTTATACCAACCCAATCAGGCTTCTATACGACTTGGCTGATGTGTCATTTTTTTTTTTTTTTGAAACCATCCTCACGCTGCGGAATCCAAAGGGGACTTTATGCAAAAGCGAGATAACCACTGCTAAAAGCCTTCAGTCGCACTCTGTGTGTGTGTGTCTGTCACTCCGTACCCCCTCCTGTGCTTGCTCACACTCTTGCCCACTGGTGGAAACATAGCACACGCACACGCGGCGAGAGAGAGAGAGAGGAAAAGGGTGCCATGGAAACGAGAAGCTGATGCACTTTGAATGGTAAAACCCTGACAGAGAAGACTTTCATTCACTTCAATTGCCCTGCACTGAAGGCACTGGCGACTGCTGCATTATTCAGCGTGTCACAATTACATTTGAACAGGACAGGGTCTCAAAAAGCTAACAACCCTCGTCATCACCCGCCTCTTATGTCAAGATGGCTAAAGATGGCCTCGCTTTTTTTTTTTTTTTTTTTACAAGGCCGTCATCTGAGATTCGGTCGTGTTTTTATAGAGAATGGACATTTAAAATGGCGTTAGAAGGCTCAACCACAACCCAAATCATCCCGGATTCATGGTAAAAATCATCTGAAGCACATCAAAGTACAAAACCCAAAACTAGAGATGTCCGATAATGGCTTTTTTGCCGATATCCCGATATTGTCCAACTCTTAATTACCGATTCCAATATCAACCGATACCGATATATACAGTCGTGGAATTAACACATTATTATGCCTAATTTTGTTGTAATGCCCCGCTGGATGCATTAAATAATGTAACAAGGTTTTTCCAAAATAAATCAACTCAAGTTATGGAAAAAAATGCCAACATGGCACTGCCATATTTATTATTGAAGTCACAAAGTGCATTATTTTTTTTTAACATGCCTCAAAATGACTTGGTCCTGGGTGTTTGCTTTTCCGGAATGCAGCGGAAAGTTGGCTCGGGCGAGACGGGAATGTAAATACATGATTTATTTAATATATCAAAATAAAGTACCAACGAAAAGCGCGCACAGTGGCGGAGAACAAACTATGAAACCAAAAGACTATAGCAAAAAAAGTACAAACGAAAAGCGCACACAGTGGCGGAGAACAAACTATGAAACCAAAAGACTATAGCATTAATAAACAAAACTTACTTGGCATGGACAAAAAGGAGCAGCGTGAACGATGGACATGAAAAAAGAGTCAGAAATGTGCAGAGCATAAATGTGGGGATGTCACCAGAAAGACAAACTGAAAAACAATGAACTTAAATACTACAGACATGATTAACGAAAACAGGTGCGTGACTCAAAACGTGAAACAGGTGCGTGACGTGAAAACTAATGGGTTGCTATGGTGACAAACAAGAGTGCACAATGAGTCCAAACGTGGAACAGGTGAAACTAATGGGTAATCATGGAAACAAGACAAGGGAGTGAAAAGCCAGAAACTAAAGAGTCCAATAATTAAACAAAACATGACTTAAAACAAAACATGATTACACAGACATGACACAAAACAGCAGCTTGGAATTTGGGACATGCTCTCCTTGAGAGAGCATGAGGAGGTTGAGGTAGCGGGGGGGGGGGGGGGGGGGGTGTATATTGTAGTGTCCCGGAAGAGTTAGTGCTGCAAGGGGTTCTGGGTATTTGTTCTGTTGTGTTACGGTGCGGATGTTCTCCCGAAATGTGTTTGTCATTCTTGTTTGGTGTGGATTCACAGTGTGGCGCATATTTGTAACAGAGTTAAAGTTGTTTATACGGCCGCCTTTAGTGTGACCTGTATGGCTGTTGACCAAGTATGCTTGGCATTCAATTGTGTGTGTGAAAAGCCGTAGATATTATGTGATTGGGCCGGCATACAAAGGCAGTGCTCTGTACTTCTCCTTACGTCCAAGTACACAGCGGCGTTTTAAAAAGTCATACATTTTACTTTTTAAAACAGATACCGATAATTTCCGATATCACATTTTAAAGCATTTATCGGCCGATAGTATCGGCAGTCCGATATTATCGGACATCTCTGCCCAAAACCAGTGAAAATGTCACGTTGTGTAAATGGTAAATAAAAACATAATACAATGATTTGCAAATCTTTTTCAACTTATATTCAATTGAATTGACTACAAAGACAAGATACTTAACGTTGAAACGGGAAAACGTTGTTGTTTTTTGCAAGTATTAGCTCATTTGCAATTTGATGCCTGCAACACGTTAAAAAAAAGCTGGCACAGGTGGCAAAAAAGGTGGAGAAAGTTGAGGAATGCTCATCAAACACTTATTTGGAACATCCCACATCCCACAACATCCCAGCGAAATGATACCGTAAAGGTATCATTTCGAGAAAATGCTGTAAAAAACACAGTAAATTTCACAATTTTACCATGAAATCTATTGCTACTTTTACTTTGCACAATTTGATGGATAACTTGCTTTGAAACCATTATTATTAGTATTTATTTATATTTAAAAATGGTTTGAATGTTTGATAATATATTTTTGCATAATTAGACAATAGTTAAGTTAACATAATTTGCGACTACATGGAGTACCGTATTTTTCGGATTATAAGTCGCAGTTTTTTTCATAGTTTGGCCAGGGGTGCGACTTATACTCAGGAGCGACTTATGTGTGAAATGATTAACACATTACCGTAAAATATCAAATAATACTATTTCGCTCATTCACGTAAGAGACTAGACGTATAAGATTTCATGGGATTTAGCGATTAGGAGTGACAGATTGTTTGGTAAATGTATAGCATGTTCTATATGTTATAGTTATTTGAATGACTCTTACCATAATATGTTACGTTAACATACCAGGCACGTTCTCAGTTGGTTATTTATGCCTCATATAACATACACTTATTCAGCCTGTTGTTCACTATTCTTTATTTATTTTAAATTGCCTTTCAAATGTCTATTCTTGGTGTTGGATTTTATCAAATACATTTCCCCAAAACATTTGACTTATACTCCAGTGCGACTTATATGATAAATGATAAATGGGTTGTACTTGTATAGCGCTTTTCTACCTTCAAGGTACTCAAAGCGCTTTGACACTACTTCCACATTTACCCATTCTCACACACATTCACACACTGATGGAGGGAGCTGCCATGCAAGGCGCTAACCAGCACCCATCAGGAGCAAGGGTTAAGTGTCTTGCTCAGGACACAACGGACATGACGAGGTTGGTACTAGGTGGGGATTGAACCAGGGACCCTCGGGTCGCGCACGGCTATTCTTTCTTTATTAAGCATTTTCGGTCGGTGCGACTTATACTCCGGAGCGACTTATACTCCGTAAAATACGGTACATGTATTTTTTTTATCCCGGGCCTTGAGTTTAACACCTGTGCTCTCGACTGCCACGATACCTGTGGCGGCGGGGGCGTGGTCACCATGACGTCATCGAAAAATGAACATACTGTAATCTGCTATAAGGATATGATTTTCTTTAGTGTTTTTTTTTTTTTACAATTGACTGTCCTTATTTTTATTCTGCACGGCGCTCAAAAACGACTGACAAATTAAGTAGGCTGCTTGTATTGTATTTTGTGTCCTTTTCTACTGATGTTTTTCTCACACACCGGCTACGGTGTAGGGTTGTACAGTACACCGGTACCAATAAAGTACCGCGGTACGAATGAATTGAAAACGGTACTACACTGCTTTTGAAACATACTTTAAACCTAATCAAAATAAAGCGCCATTATTTTCTTACAAGTATCATTCCTGCAGAACGAGCAACAGCAAAACATGCTTCACTCCACACCGTAGGAGGATACTATAGCTCACAGTCACCGCTAACAGCAAGCTAGCGCTCCGTAATGTAAACAAAAAGGTGGGTCTATACAATTACCAATTGTAACCATATCAAAAGCCGTATAGTCGATACTACAATGATTAAATTCAGATTTTTTTATCAACACTAAATATTTTTTTCTTGTTATTTATTATGTTCATTATACGTCTCTGATCACATGAGGACCTTTATGACCAATGTATCACCCCGTAACCACTTGGTATCGGATCGATACCCAAATTTGTGGTATCACCCAAAACTAATGTAAACTATTTGTGGTCCCATCTATTTAGAAAAGTATCGAAACATATGGTAAAACATTATCGGTACCAAAATATTAGTTTTGGGACAACCCTGCTATGTGTTGAAGTGAATTAATTAACTCATATTATGGTTTGCATGTGGTGAATGTTCATATTCATCTTGGAGAAAGCAAACCACCAAGTTTAAGTAAATAATGGTATTTGAGCACATAATGAGGTAAGGCCCCTTAATCTGACATTCGCAGGTGGATTGGATCACTTCTCGTAGGAAAGAGGCCCTAATTGGGACTTCGAAATGCAAAAGTGATAGCCGTATCCTTGAGGAGAGACTACGTGTCGAGCTCAACGCCAACGTGTAAGTTATGACTTAAAGCAGTCATTTTCCACACTGCAAAAACTGAAATCTAAGTAAGATTAAATATATCAAATAAGGGTGATATTTGCTTATTTTCTGTCTGATAAGATAATTCTTCTCACTAAGCAGATTTTATCTTAGAGTGTTTTACTTGTTTTAAGTGTTTTGGTCCTAAATGATCTCAGTAAGATATTACAGCTTGTTGCTGAGATTTGATGACCTATATTGAGTAAAACATGCTTGAAACTAGAATATCAACTGTTGCAAAGCTGTGTCATCAACACTCACAAGTATAAAACTACTTTTTTAAAGTAATAATTTCTAAGCATGAAACAAAAATCATGACGCATATCATTGTGTCAAGATAATGGCACTAGCGTGTACTTAATTTAAGAATATTTTTTAACATATTGAGCAAAAGGGTCTCTTTTTTTTTTTCTACCAAGAAAAGTGCACTTTTTATTAGTGAGAATATACTTATTTTAAGGTATTTTTGGGTTTATTGAGGTTAGCTGATTTTACTTGTTTTGGAAAGTCTTAACAAGTCACATTTTCTTGTTCTATTGGCAGATAATTTTGCTGAGTTCAAATAAACTACCCCTCATTTTTGTATTTTGTTTTCTTGTTTTTGAACACTGACTTTTTGCAGTGTGGTGACAAAGTCAAGCGATTAAGTGATACAAATAATTCATTCAATATACAAACATACATGTACACATACTGTACATATACATATACACATTCTGTACATATACAAGTACATATGCATACTTACACTCATGCACATAATCACGTTTCATCAAACATATATTAACGTTGTTGCCCTAGGGTAAACTGGATATATATCACATGGCACACGGACAAAGCTTAACCTAGTGTTACTATAACAATCTACAAGGTTAATGTATGTTGCTTCTCTTTCTCCCCCTCCATTTTTCTGCATTCTTTCGTATCTCAAGTTATCATTACATATATGTATTGTTGCATTTAAACAACTGTATTGTTGATAATAAAGGTAAAGTATTGGTATTGTTCATTATCAATAGCGCTATTTCAATTGGTATTTGAATTGCTCCATTTGTAGTGTAATAATGCTCATTGTCATTTCTGTATTAATTTTTTATTTTCGCTAAACTGCTTATTTGCTATTACCGTATTTTTCGGAGTATAAGTCGCACCGGAGTATAAGTCGCACCTGCCGAAAATGCATAATAAAAAAGGAAAAAAACATATTTAAATCGCACTGGAGCCTGGCCAAACTATGAAAAAAAACTGCGACTTATAGTCCGAAAAATACGGTACTTTTACCATCATATTTGTACATGTCGTATTTGCTGATGTTGCTCTATTGTTGTTGTTGTTTTTGTCTCTCTGTCATTAGACAGAGAGACAAGAGGGGGATTACCCCCTCTTGTCCCCACAATTTCCCCCTCTGTCTTCTTTTCTTTTCTCTTTCTATCCCCTCCTGCTCCGGCCCGGCGGCACCAAATGATAATATAAATACATTTAATAAAGTCAAATACAAATAAAGCAACAAGAGAAGTATCCTACACTTCTTTTTTGTAAAGCAAATCTGAACAGCCGACATGGGCATCTACATCAACTATATGATTTGCCTGATAAGCTGGACAGGATAAAAAAAAAAAAGAATAAAAAAAAAAAAGTGATAAAAATAATAGTTTTACATGTCTTTATCCACATTGTCTATTGAAGTGCATCATCAGATTTGACTAAACTTTGGAATATCTTATTTAGGCTAAAGGCACCATGTGTGCTCAGTCCCAAGGTCTTCCGAGGGAATACGTTCTGTAGAAACGACAATTAGTCAAGTGAGACGGTAATTAGGACCTCTCTGCACACTGTCACTTACTGTTAGCACTGACGGCTGCTAAACCCCCTCCCCGCCAACATCACCACCCTATTTCGTCTACAGTCAAGCACATTTACAAGTAGCATTGTATTTATTGGTTAATCCAGAGGTCTTCAACAGGGGTCTGCGTCCCCCTGGGGTCCGCAGAGGACCGCATTTTTTCACTAATTTCAAACTGTCAGAACGTGGAGTTTTTCGCAGCTTACTGCGAGGATTGTTCTCACAGGACGCAAACGGGCTACTCTGGACAAGGCGTGCAGTTAAAAACATGATTTAATCTTGACTCAAAAAGTGAAAACAAAAAGGCGCACAAGGCGAAGGCACAACTTAGCGCAGGATATAAAGACTAAGACTTAGGCAGAACTATGGACATGAAACAAAAAACTTGCTAACTGTGGCATGATTAAACAAAACTTACTTGGCATAGCATGAAGCGAACAATCGCATGGAAATAAATGATAAATGATAAATGGGTTATACTTGTATAGCGCTTTTCCTACCTTCAAGGTACTCAAAGCGCTTTGATAGTATTTCCACATTCACCCATTCACACACACATTCACACACTGATGGCGGGAGCTGCCATGCAAGGCGCTAACCAGCACCCATCAGGAGCAAGGGTGAAGTGTCTTGCCCAAGGACACAACGGACTTGACTAGGATGGTAGAAGGTGGGGATTGAACCCCAGTAACCAGCAACCCTCCGATTGCTGGCACGGCCACTCTACCAACTTCGCCACGCCGCCCCAAGCATTAGTCTGTGGCATGAAACGAGCATGAAACGATCAATACACAGCAATGTCGCCAGGCCGACTAACTGGCAACGACAGGCTTAAATAGTCTCTTTGATTAGAGCCAGGTGCGTGTGTCAAACGAGGCAGGTGAAACCGATGAGTCGCCATGGTGACCACACAAGGGAGCGCAAACAGGAACTAACAATAACATGATCCAGACCACAGATCATGACAAAAACCTTTACGTGTCTTTAAGGACACTTGAAGCTACACATTGAGACGACGCGCTGTCACATAGTTGAATGTAAATAAATGATATATAATCATATTCATACACCATGAATTGATTAAGGTGGACCCCGACTTAAACAAGTTGAAAAACTTATTTGGGTGTTACCATTTAGTGGTCAATTGTACGGAATATGTACTGTCCTGTGCAATCTACTAATAAAAGTCTCAATCAATCAATCAATCAATTCATGTTAGCATTTGAGTCAGCTAGATATAAGCGCTCCAGCTGTCAGCTCGCAATTAGCACTCAAGTTGCCAGCTAAGGATTAGCGCTCTCGTGTTCAGCTAGCGATTAACGGCCCAGTTGTCAGCTAGCCATTGGTGCGCTAGTTGCCAGCTAGAGATCAGTGCGCGAGTTGTCAGCAAACAATTAGCCCTGTAGTTGTACGCTGGCGATTGACACTCTAGGAAGACATCTACCTATTTGTAACCGTGATTGCGGGGCACCTGCTGATTGGGCTGGGCATTGCTCTGGTGTATCGTCAAATTCGTAAGACGATGGCAGCCACTCAAGGAGCCCAAAGGCTGTTTGTCGCAATGGAAGGTTTGGGCCGGGCTGTGGGATCACAGAATGTGGCGATTTCTGAACTGAATCGCAAGATGGATCACATCATGGAGAAGCTTGCTGAAAAGGAAAAATTGAATATGAGACCAGCCAGCATGGACGAATAGAACAGACACGTATGTCTTCTCGCGGAAAACAAAACATCCTAATCTACGATTTGACTCCCTCGAATGGCCTTGACGCTGTGAACAACAGGAACAGGCTGTTCTGAAAACACCCCCGAGGACACCTCAATGATGGACGCTTTTGACCTCCCTCCCTCCTCATCGACACCTGGAGTCGAACTTTTGCTTGCATGCAGTCTCAGTCTATGAACATTACATCATCACACCCAAGACAATGGGCACATACACACACACACCCCCCTCACTCACCCCACGCCTTCACCACCACTTGTTTCCCCTCGGGGTGATGGATGGCTGGCAGGGCTTCATAGCAGCAGTCGACCTCCAGGGCCCCAACTCCCCGCCCCTCTGTTGCGAGTGGTCATGATTAAATGTAACCTGTTTATGTGTGCGTTGCATGGAGGTTTTTTCCCCCACTCCAGACTAGGCCACCTTAGGAGCCCAGTCTAGATTGTATTTTTGTACTCATCTTCTCCCCCAGCGTTTTACCTTTTACTTATCTTTTACGAGGCGCCTTTGGCGACACATCAACGTTCCTGTTCTGTAACCCTGTGTTTGTTTGTCTAATCTTGAACGGGTTTGTGCTGAAAACATAGTTGTGTTGTACTTGTGCAATGACAAAAAAGTCCTATCCTATCCTATCCTATCCTAGTTCAGGGGTCTCCAAACTACGGCCCGCCAGCGTCCAAAATCTGGCCCGTGGGAAGTCCCAAGTTAAAAAAATAAAAAATAAAATAAAATACAATTATTAATATTTTTTTTAATCTGTCCTTTCTAATTCATTTTCTACCGCTTTTACTCTCGGTGTCTCCTAGATGCTCAGACAAATCATATTGTCTAAAATTGCATTTTCCCGACTGGCACGCTAGTTGTCAGTGAGCAATTAGTGTGTTAGTTGCCAGCTAGCAATTAGCTCTCTCGTTGCCAGCTAGCGATTAACGCGCTAGTTGCCACCTAGCAATTAATGCGATAGTTGTCAGCTAGCAATTAATGTGCCAGTTGCTAGCTAGTGATTAGCGCACTCGTTTCCAGCTAGCGATTAACATCTTAATTGCCCGTGGGCGATTAGAGTGTTAGTGGCTAGCTAGCTATTAGCAGCGTGCACAATAATGTATTATTTGAATATTGTTAGTATTGCACGATCACATTTTTTTTTTCTGTCTTGCTTCTTGGTGAGGGCGGTCGCATTTTTCTCCGCTCCCTCCTTCCCTGCTTGCTTTCTTGTGTCCTTGTCTTGTCTGAACTTTTTTGAAGCCTCTTTCTTTGCGCTGTCCTCAAATCTAAACATCAAACATGGATATGATCAGCTGGACTCTCGACGCAATTGACAAAATATTTTCGACAAGGAAAAGAGGTTCGGGGGAGCCTGGCTGTCCTGATGGAACCATTGCTGCGGGGTATGTGAGAGATTCCTGGGATAAATGGAGAATCATGTGCCTCTCAGTCCTTTCCATCGAGGACGTGGAAGACATCTACCTATTTGGAACCGTGATCGCGGGGCACCTGCTGATTGGGCTGGGCATTGCTCTGGTGTATCGTCAAATTTGTAAGACGATGGCAGCCACTCTAGGAGCCCAGAGGCTGTTCGTCGCAATGGAAGGTTTGGGCCGAGCTGTGGGAACATAGACTGGGGCGATTTCTGATTTGAATCGCAAAATGGATCTCATCTTGGAGAAGCTTGCTGAGAAGGAATAATTAAATTGAATTTGAGAGAACCAGCACGGACACACAGAGCAGGCAGGTCATTGTTTTGACTGCTGGAAGAAAACAACATCTTAATCTACGATTTGACTCCCTCGAATGGCCTTGATGCTATCAGGATCAGGCTGTTCTGAAGAACTCCCCCGAGGACTCCTCAACGATGGACACTTTTAACCTTCCTTTTTTTCAACAACAGCTGGTGTCGAACTTTGAGATCGGCCCCAGTCTCACCCAAGTTAATTGGGCATACATGCACGTGACCGCCCCTGCCCCAATCAACGCCTTCACCACTGCTTAATTCCTCCGGGGTTGTGGATGGCTGAGTAGCGCTTTATAGCGGCAGCCGGCCTCCAGGGCCCCAGGGACCCCTCCTGAGGGTCCAGCCTTAGACTGATATTTTTTTTTTTTTTTTTTTTTTTTTTTACTCTTCCCCCTTTCCCAATGTCACCTTTTTCCCACTCCTCTCTGAGCTCCCACCTTAACGTGGTAGAGGAGTTTGCGTGTCCCAATGATCCTAGGAGCTATGTTGTCCGGGGGCTTTATGCCCCCTGGTAGGGTCTCCCAAGACAAACTGGTCCTAGGTGAGGGATCAGACAAAGAGCAGCTCGAAGACCTCTATGAAGAAAACAAGCAAGGAACCCAGATTTCCCTTGCCCGGACGCGGGTCACCAGGGCCCCCCTCTGGAGCCAGGCCCGGAGGTGGGGCACGATGGCGAGCGCCTGGTGGCCGGGCCTGTCCCCATGGGGCCCGGCCGGGCACAGCACGAAGAGGCAACGTGGGTCCCCCTTCCAATGGGCTCACCACCCATAGCAGGGGTCATAGAGGTCGGGTGCAATGTGAGCTGGGCGGCAGCCGAGGGCAGGGCACTTGGCGGTCCGATCCTCGGCTACAGAAGCTAGCTCTTGGGACGTGGAACATCACCTCGCTGGGGGGGAAGGAGCCTGAGCTAGTGCGCGAGGTGGAGAAGTTCCGGCTAGATATAGTCGGACTCACTTCGACGCACAGCAAGGGCTCTGGAACCAGTTCTCTCGAGAGGGGCTGGACTCTCTTCCACTCTGGCGTTGCTGGCAGTGAGAGGCGACGGGCTGGGGTGGCAATTCTTGTTTCACCCCGGCTCAGAGCCTGTACGTTGGAGTTCAACCCGGTGGACGAGAGGGTAGCTTCCCTCAGCCTTCGGGTGGGGGAACGGGTCCTGACTGTGGTTTGCGCTTACGCGCCAAACCGCAGCTCAGAGTACCCACCCTTTTTGGATTCACTCGAGGGAGTACTTGAGAGTGCTCCCCCGGGTGATTCCCTCGTTCTACTGGGGGACTTCAATGCTCATGTTGGCAGCGACAGTGAAACCTGGAGAGGCGTGATTGGGAAGAATGGCTGCCCGGATCTGAACCCGAGCGGTGTTATGTTATTGGACTTTTGTGCCCGTCACAGATTGTCCATAACAAACACCATGTTCAAACATAAGGGTGTCCATATGTGCACTTGGCACCAGGACACCCTAGGCCGCAGTTCCATGATCGACTATGTAGTTGTGTCATCGGATTTGCGGCCTCATGTTTTGGACACTCGGGTGAAGAGAGGGGCGGAGCTTTCTACCGATCACCACCTGGTGGTGAGTTGGCTGCGATGGTAGGGGAGGATGCCGGACAGACCTGGCAGGCCCAAACGCATTGTGAGGGTTTGCTGGGAACGTCTGGCAGAGTCTCCTGTCAGAGAGAGTTTCAATTCCCACCTCCGGAAGAACTTTGAACATGTCACAAGAGAGGTGCTGGACATTGAGTCCGAATGGACCATGTTCCGCGCCTCTATTGTCGAGGCGGCTGATTGGAGCTGTGGCCGCAAGGTAGTTGGGGCTTGTCATGGCGGTAATCCTAGAACCCGTTGGTGGACACCGGCGGTGAGGGATGCCGTCAAGCTGAAGAAGGAGTCCTATTGGGTTCTTTTGGCTCATAGGACTCCTGAGGCAGCGGACAGGTACCGACAGGCCAAGCGGTGTGCGGCTTCAGCGGTCGCAGAGGCAAAAACTCGGACATGGGAGGAGTTCGGTGAGGCCATGGAAAACGACTTCCGGACGGCTTCGAAGCAATTCTGGACCACCATCCCCCGCCTCAGGAAGGGGAAGCAGTGCACTATCAACACCGTGTATGGCGAGGATGGTGTTCTGCTGACCTCGACTGCGGATGTTGTGGATCGGTGGAGGGAATACTTCGAAGACCTCCTCAATCCCACCAACACGTCTTCCTATGAGGAAGCAGTGCCTGGGGAGTCTGTGGTGGGCTCTCCTATTTCTGGGGCTGAGGTTGCTGAGGTAGTTAAAAAGCTCCTCGGTGGCAAAGCCCCGGGGGTAGATGAGATCCGCCAGGAGTTCCTTAAGGCTCTGGATGCTGTGGGGCTGTCTTGGTTGACAAGACTCTGCAGCATCGCGTGGACATTGGGGCGGTACCACTGGATTGGCAGACCGGGGTGGTGGTTCCTCTCTTTAAGAAGGGGAACCGGAGGGTGTGTTCTAACTATCGTGGGATCACACTCCTCAGCCTTCCCGGTAAGGTCTATTCAGGTGTACTGGAGAGGAGGCTACGCTGGATAGTCGAACCTCGGATTCAGGAGGAACAGTGTGGTTTTCTTCCTGGTCGTGGAACTGTGGACCAGCTCTATACTCTCGGCAGGGTCCTTGAGGGTGCATGGGAGTTTGCCCAACCAGTCTACATGTGTTTTGTGGACTTGGAGAAGGCATTCGACCGTGTCCCTCGGGAAGTCCTGTGGGGAGTGCTCAGAGAGTACGGGGTATCGGACTGTCTGATTGTGGCAGTCCGCTCCCTGTATGATCAGTGCCAGAGCTTGGTCCGCATTGCCGGTAGTAAGTCGGACACGTTTCCAGTGAGGGTTGGACTCCGCCAAGGCTGCCCTTTGTCACCGATTCTGTTCATAACTTTTATGGACAGAATTTCTAGGCGCAGTCAAGGCGTTGAGGGGATCTGGTTTGGTGGCTGCAGGATTAGGTCTCTGCTTTTTGCAGATGATGTGGTCCTGATGGCTTCATCTGGCCAGGATCTTCAGCTCTCACTGGATCGGTTCGCAGCTGAGTGTGAAGCGACTGGGATGAGAATCAGCACCTCCAAGTCCGAGTCCATGGTTCTCGCCCGGAAAAGGGTGGAGTGCCATCTCCGGGTTGGGGAGGAGATCTTGCCCCAAGTGGAGGAGTTCAAGTACCTCGGAGTCTTGTTCACGAGTGAGGGAAGAGTGGATCGTGAGATCGACAGGCGGATCGGTGCGGCGTCTTCAGTAATGCGGACGCTGTATCGATCCGTTGTGGTGAAGAAGGAGCTGAGCCGGAAGGCAAAGCTCTCAATTTACCGGTCGATCAATGTTCCCATCCTCACCTATGGTCATGAGCTTTGGGTTATGACCGAAAGGACAAGATCACGGGTACAAGCGGCCGAAATGAGTTTCCTCCACCGAGTGGCGGGGCTCTCCCTTAGAGATAGGGTGAGAAGCTCTGCCATCCGGGAGGAGCTCAAAGTAAAGCCGCTGCTCCTCCACATCGAGAGGAGCCAGATGAGGTGGTTCGGGCATCTGGTCAGGATGCCACCCGAACGCCTCCCTAGGGAGGTGTTTAGGGCACGTCCGACCGGTAGGAGGCCGCGGGGAAGACCCAGGACACGTTGGGAAGACTATGTCTCCCGGCTGGCCTGGGAACGCCTCGGGGTCCCACAGGAAGAGCTGGACGAAGTGGCTGGGGAGAGGGAAGTCTGGGCTTCCCTGCTTAGGCTGCTGCCCCCGCGACCCGACCTCGGATAAGCGGAAGAAGATGGATGGATGGATGGACCTTTTTCCCACCTTTTTTAAGGAGCGCCGTAAGTGGCTGATCCATTGTCGGTCCCGTCCCCTTGTAACGTATGTCTGCTCTTAGTGGGACTGTGCCGAAAATGAAATTTCAGTTCTTATGTGTCTTGTACATGTTAAAGAATGGACAACAATAAAGCATCTTGAATATCTTGACAAGGTACCCCTAGGACCAGTTTAAAAAAAAATACCATCATAATTTAATACAAGATACATAAATAGGAGGTCCCCGCCATGTATGTACTGTTTCCACTACTGTATATTATTCTCCCTTTACCTTCTTCTAATACACCTCCCCTTGGTAATGTGAACATGTTGTCTAATATTTTCTTCCTTTTCTTCTGGAAGAGAGAGTCCAGAGGTCAATATTTAATTCAGAAAGATTGTCTTTAATGCCATGTTTAAAAAATACGAATACTGACTGAATAAGGATATATCAATGAGGATTCCATTTAGCTTCATAACAAGGTCTGTTTAATTTGAAGACGTTAAGACAGGTGTGAAATAGAAGTTAAATACTGATAACAAGCATATAGCAGCTCATGGCATGTTGACAGACATTTATTTTCATAAATTTAATTTAGCTGCAATTACTCTGGCACCGCTAAAGCCTCTATGCCACATGGGCGCTAATTGTGCAGTAGCAGAGCAAACGTCTATGACAGGAACAACAGACTACCGTAAAACTCCGGACTATAAGCCGCTACATTTTTCCTACGTTTCGAACCCTGTGGTTTATAAAACGGTTCGGCAAATTCATGGATTTGCATTCGCTAATGGCCATAATGTGATCATTTTCAAAAATACCACGCAAACACGCTGATAAGGTGTGTTATTGTTTGTGCTATGGTGCCATCTTTTGGACGAGTTTGCTTACTGCAGTGTCCGTCCATTTAGTCCTTTCTACCAAAAGTAGAAGTCTTCTAGCCGTTCATAGCGTTTTCTGTTATGGATCGACAAGGGGGAAGGAAACGGCACGACAACAGATGATCTAGCTCAGGGGTCACCAACGCGGTGCCCGCGGGCACCAGGTCGCCCGTAAGGACCAGATCAGTCGCCCGCTGGCCTGTTCTAAAAATAGCTCAAATAGCAGCACTTACCAGTGAGCTGCCTCTATTTTTTAAATTGTATTTATTTACTAGCAAGCTGGTCTCGCTTTGCTCGACATTTTTAATTCTAAGAAAGACAAAACTCAAATAGAATTTGAAAATCCAAGAAAATATTTTAAAGACTTGGTCTTCACTAACTGACAAAGAAACAGATAACAGATTTGGTGTCCAGTTCAAAGGGTGACATGATTTATTTAAAAAATTGAGAGTTTACCGTATTTTTCGGACTATAAGTCGCAGTTTTTTTTGATAGTTTGGCTGGGCTCCAGTGCGACTTATATATGTTTTTTTCCTTTTTTATTATGCATTTTCGGCAGGTGCGACTTATACTCCAAAAAATACGGTACTTTTGTAATTTACATGAGTTATTATTTGTACAAACATGGTGCAAAGTAATTCATGATTTGTTAAAAAATTTAGTGGCTAGCTAGTTAAAATGGGATATTGTGATTTCACAAGACTGTCTTAGAAGTGATCATTTGAAAATGTTCAATTTGAAAAATGTGCACTTAGAGAAAATATAAAAATAAAGTGTTGCATATTGATATTTATCTGTTTCTATATATATTTATTGTGAGAAATCATTAAGATGATCAGTGTTTCCACAAAGATAAATAGCATTAATTATTAATAATAACATAGAGTTAAAGGTAAATTGAGCAAATTGGCTATTTCTGTCAATTTATTTAAGTGTGTATCAAACTGGTAGCATTAATCAGTACCCAAGAAGTAGCTCTTGGTTTCAAAAAGGTTGGTGACCCCTGATCTAGCTCAACGGGTTTTATTGTTTGGAAATTAACCGTATGTAAATACCGAAGGGTTTGTTGGAGTGCGTGTTGAAAGTGGCAGCGACCAAATCCAGAGGGGGAGAAGCAAAGAGGCCTGTGGTCCGAGCGGGGTCGTGGGGCAGGAGAGAGGCGTCCAGAAGTCCGAGCGTAGGGTCGAGGATCGGGGAAGGCAATCAAGGTCCGGGGGGGAAGAGCAGCAGCAGAAGCGCACAGCGAAAGCTGAGACACGGAGGATGTACACAGGGCTATGTTCCGACGAGGAGAAGTCAGCGACGAGGCTCTTTATACTGTCGCTTCTCATTAGCTCCAGGTACGTTGATTGCAGATTGCCTCCGGCTGAGGCACGGTCTGCGCATCGAGTGCGGAGGCGGTGTCTAGCGGTGCTCTCAATGGAGCTTCCAGGTGCTCCCGCATAAGAGGGAAAAGCGGCGTGCGCCGTAACAGTTTTCTACTCCTATGGATTCTCCGTTCATCACTCCAAGCAACGTTTGTAAGTTTTACAATATAACTAAAACTGTCTTTACTTACTAAATCGTCCCATGTCTGATGTCTGTAGGAGTGTTTTCATGCACATTTGTACGTGCTATCCAAATTTAACAAAGCTAGCGTTGTTAGCATAAGCTTTTATGTTATGTTTTAGAACATAACTTAAACTGTCTTTACTTACTAAATCGTCCCATGTGTGATGTCTGTAGGAGTGTTTTCATGTATATATTTACATGCTATCAAAATGTAATAAATGTTGTTAGCATTAGCTAATATGCTAACACATTTGCAATTGTCAATGTTAGTATTATTAACTTACGATAGCATTTTTTTTGTATTGTGTCAGTTTTACAAATTCCTTAATAAATTCACCAAGATGTCACCGTGGAGTTAGTGAGTCTGTTTAGCTGATTGGAGAGCTAGCTTCTGCAGCTAATGGGTCCGTGATGATGACCTCTGTTTTGTTTGATCATCCATTTTACTGCCGTGTTACAGGCACCGTTTCGAAACAATCGAGGTATGTACAAACTTCGTTACCATATGAGTTGGGAAATTGTGTTAGATGTAAATATAAACAAAATACAATGATTTGCAAATCCTTTTCAACCCATATTCAGTTGAATATGCTACAAAGACAAGATATTTGATGTTCAAACTCATAAACTTAATTTTTTTTTGCAAATAATAATTAACTTAGAATTTCATGGCTGCAACACGTGCCAAAGTAGTTGGGAAAGGGCATGTTCACCACTCTGTTACATGGCCTTTCCTTTTAACAACACTCAGTAAACGTTTGGGAACTGAAGAGACACATTTTTTAAGCTTTTCAGGTGGAATTCTTTCCCATTCTTGCTTGATGTACAGCTTTAGTTGTTCAACAGTCTGGGGATCTCCGTTGTGGTATTTTAGGCTTCATAATGCGCCACACATTTTCAATGGGAGACAGGTCTGGACTACAGGCAGGCCAGCCTAGTATCCGCACTCTTTTACTCTGAAGCCACGTTGATGTAACACGTGGCTTGGCATTGTCTTGCTGAAATATGCAGGGGCGTCCATGGTAACGTTGCTTGGATGGCAACATATGTTGCTCCAAAACCTGTATGTACCTTTCAGCATTAATGGCGCCTTCACAGATGTATAAGTTACCCATGTCTTGGGCACTAATACACCCCCATACCGTCACAGATGCTGGCTTTTCAACTTTACGACTATAACAATCGGGATGGTTCTTTTCCTCTTTGGTCCGGAGGACACAATGTCCACAGTTTCCAAAAACAATTTGAAATGTGGACTCGTCAGACCACAGAACACTTTTCCACTTTGTATCAGTCCATCTTAGATGAGCTCAGGCCCAGTGAAGCAGACGGCGTTTCTGGGTGTTGTTGATAAACGGTTTTCGCCTTGCATAGGAGAGTTTTAACTTGCACTTACAGATGTAGCGACCAACTGTAGTTACTGACAGTGGGTTTCTGAAGTGTTCCTGAGCCCATGTGGGGATATCCTTTACACACTGATGTCGCTTGTTGATGCAGTACAGCCTGAGGGATCGAAGGTCACAGGCTTAGCTGCTTACGTGCAGTGATTTCTCCAGATTCTCTGAACCCTTTGATGATATTACGGACCGTAGATGGTGAAATCCCTAAATTCCTTGCAATAGCTGGTTGAGAAAGGTTTTTCTTAGACTGTTCAACAATTTGCTCACGCATTTGTTGACAAAGTGGTGACCCTCGCCCCATCCTTGTTTGTGAATGACTGAGCATTTCATGGAATCTACTTTTATACCCAATCATGGCACCCACCTGTTCCCAATTTGCCTGTTCACCTGTGGGATGTTCCAAATAAGTGTTTGATGAGCATTCCTCAACTTTATCAGTATTTATTGCCACCTTTCCCAACTTCTTTGTCACGTGTTGCTGGCATCAAATTCTAAAGTTAATGATTATTTGAAAAAAAAAAAAATGTTTATCAGTTTAAACATCAAATATGTTGTTTTTGTAGCATATTCAACTGAAAATGGGTTGAAAATGATTTGCAAATCATTGTATTCCGTTTATATTTACATCTAACACAATTTCCCAACTCATATGGAAACGTGGTTTGTTACTTGAAATATCTGGTTTATAGGTTGAAAAAGTCCACATTTTTTTGTTTCTTTTTCGTCAACAAATATGATTTCAGAGCCTGCCGTTTTTTGATCGAAGGTGAACATCAGGCACACAACAGAAAGCCAGGTTTGATTGGTAGGAGGCCGACTATTATACGGTGTTCTACAGAGTGTAGTCTGCAGGATGTCCTTAAAGTCTGTATAATTAGGAAGCTGAAAATTGTGTGTCGTTTCGGGGTGAGACAAGTAGACATAGATAGAGAAAGGCTGATATCGAGCCATCCGTAAAGTGCAATAAAAACATTCATTCATTTGTTGGATTAACTGATCATTAAGAAATCTGTTAATGGTGTGGAATCAATTGGTGATTAATGACGGGTTGAAGCAGTCAAGGCAAAAAGGAGGGCATTACTCGGCTACAACCAGCATAGATAGATGTTAAGTCAGTCTTAACTACAAACCCCGTTTCCATATGAGTTGGGAAATTGTGTTGGATGTAAATATAAACGGAATACAATGATTTGCAAATCATTTTCAACCCATATTCAGTTGAATATGCTACAAAGACAACATATTTGATGTTCAAACTGATAAACTTATTTTTTTTTTGCAAATAATCATTAACTTTAGAATTTGATGCCAGCAACACGTGACAAAGAAGTTGGGAAAGGTGGCAATAAATACTGATAAAGTTGAGGAATGCTCATCAAACACTTATTTGGAACATCCCACAGGTGAACAGGCAAATTGGGAACAGGTGGGTGCCATGATTGGGTATAAAAGTAGATTCCATGAAATGCTCAGTCATTCACAAACAAGGATGGGGCGAGGGTCACCACTTTGTCAACAAATGCGTGAGCTATTGCAAGGAATTTAGGGATTTCACCATCTACGGTCCGTAATATCATCAAAGGGTTCAGAGAATCTGGAGAAATCACTGCACGTAAGCAGCTAAGCCCGTGACCTTCGACCCCTCAGGCTGTACTGCATCAACAAGCGACATCAGTGTGTAAAGGATATCACCACATGGGCTCAGGAACACTTCAGAAACCCACTGTCAGTAACTACAGTTGGTCGCTCCCTCTGTAAGTGCAAGTTAAAACTCTCCTATGCAAGGCGAAAACCGTTTATCAACAACACCCAGAAACGCAGTCGGCTTCGCTGGGCCTGAGCTCATCTAAGATGGACTGATACAAAGTGGAAAAAGTGTTCTGTGGTCTGACGAGTCCACATTTCAAATTGTTTTTGGAAACGTTGTGTCCTCCGGACCACAGAGGAAAAGAACCATCCGGATTGTTATAGGCGCAAAGTTGAAAAGCCAGCATCTGTGATGGTATGGGTGTGTATTAGTGCCCAAGACATGGGTAACTTACACATCTGTGAAGGCGCCATTAATGCTGAAAGGTACATACAGGTTTTGGAGCAACATATGTTGCCATCCAAGCAACATTACCATGGACGCCCCTGCTTATTTCAGCAAGACAATGCCAAGCCACGTGTTACGTCAACGTGGCTTCATAGTAAAAGAGTGCGGGTACTAGACTGGCCTGCCTGTAGTCCAGACCTGTCTCCCATTGAAAATGTGTGGTGCATTATGAAGCCTAAAATACCACAACGGACACCCCCGGACTGTTGAACAACTTAAGCTGTACATCAAGCAAGAATGGGAAAGAATTCCACCTGAGAAGCTTAAAAAATGTGTCTCCTCAGTTCCCAAACGTTTACTGAGTTTTGTTAAAAGGAAAGGCCATGTAACACAGTGGTGAACATTCCCTTTCCCAACTACTCTGGTACGTGTTGCAGCCATGAAATCCCAAGTTAATTATTTTTTGCAAAAAAAAAAAAAAAAGTTTATGAGTTTGAACATCAAATATGTTGTCTTTGTTGTGCATTCAACTAAATATGGGTTGAAAAGGATTTGCAAATCATTGTATTCCGTTTATATTTACATCTAACACAATTTCCCAACTCATATGGAAACGGGGTTTGTAGTTTGCTGAGTAAAGAAGTCCAATATGACGTCAACCTACGGGCCCTTCTACTCAATCGGCGCCATACCCTTTCCATCCTTTGTATATCCTCTCCATCCTTTGTACTAACCTTTCCATCCTTTGCTACAACCAGCATAGATAGATGTTGTTAAGTCAGTCTTAACTAGTTTGCTGACTAAAGAAGTCCAATGTGTCTGTGTTTACTAACAAGACATTTCGGGGCCGAAGCCGAGTTTCTTGCCATGGAGATATTCTCACTACTTTTCTTTTGTCGAGCACAAAGAAAAGAACATTTTAGTTAAATGTAAGTTGTGTCTTGGATCAAAGATCGTATCTACTGCCCAAAACAGCAATTCAAATCTGCTGAAACAGCTACAAAAGCAACATGCATTGACGAAGCTAGTAAAGAGAGACACACAGCGGCTAGATTTTAACGTAGGGACTGCTAGCCAGGACAACATTGATAGAGACATTGCAGCGTATGTGCTAGAAGACATGCAGGCTATTTCTAAAGCGGAGTCACCCGGTTTCAGGCAGCTGGACACAGTGGACAGTGAGTACATAAACATGGAAAGCAAGCTAAAGAAAACGCTCCAAACTCTGCCTCTGCTCATCATTCAGCACTGAAGGTACACACACTCTGTCAATTCTCTTATATACTCTTTCATTCAAGACTTCTAGAGTGTTTTGATTATCACATCACTCTAAATGTATAGACTATAAAGTTCACAAACATAAAGAGTGATCCTAGTGGGCCAGGCCAATCTTTCCTTTTCTCTAAACTAAAACTGGGGAAATGTGTAGAGTGTTCTGGGCTTCAGTACAGTGTTGATCTCATGAAGACATGATTTTATTTCACAATTCCCTGAGAGAAAAAAACGCCTGGTTAGGCGTGTGTATAGCAGTATGTGTGCTGTATATAGTGACATGACTTATAATCATGTCATGTGCGCCTTCCTTGGGTGAAGCCAGGCTTACAGCTATGTTGTGACATGTTGTTATTATGCGGTTTGTTACTTATGTATGTTATGTTGCAGCTATTTAAACTAGTTTTGTCAATTTGTTCTGGCCCAAAATAAATAAATAAACATATCTTTGTCTTTGTGTGTTGTATGTAGACCACATTGCTTAGCAGAGTTCAGTGATGCAAATGCATGTCAAGTTGATCAACAGATATATATAGATGTATTATTCTCCAGTGCAATAACAGTACTGAAATGAAGGCTAAAAGGACATTAGTGGGAGCCTTATTTATTTATTTTTTTTATAGTAACTAAATAGTTACTTTTCACAGTAACACATTACTTTTTGGTGTAAGGAACTGAGTTAGTAACTGAGTTACTTTTGAAATAAAGTAAATAGTAACTGCAACTAGTTACTGGTTTTCAGTAACTAACCCAACACTAGTCTTAACTAGTTTACTGACTAAAGAAGTCCAATATGACGTCAACCTACGGGCCCTTCTACTCAATCGGCGCCATACCCTTTGTATACTCTTTCCATCCTTTGTACTACCCTTTCCATCCTTTGTAACTGAGCTACTGTGTGGAACAATTTCCCTTGTGGATCAATAAAGTTTGTCTATGTCTAAGTTTGTCTAAGTCTAATTTGCCTTTTGAATTTCCCTCACAATAAGCTTACATTGTTGTCTTTTTTTCCAACTGTCAATCTGATAATACTTAGAACTATTCTAGGCTAACCTCCTTCAACCTCCGAGGACAAAGCTACGAACAATGGGAGACCGGGCTTTCTGCTCCGCCGCTCCCAGTCTGTGGAACGATCTCCCTGACCACCTGAGGGCACCACAGACTGTGGATGCTTTTAAAAAAGGCTTAAAAACCCTTCTTTTTTTAAAAAGCCTTTTTTTTTTAAAGATATATGCATACTAGTTCTAGCTATTAGGCTGTTCTAGTTTTTATTATTATTATTTTTTTATTTTATTATTATTATTATTTTTTTTTTAATACACTGTAGCACTTTGAGGTTGTTTACTCAATGTAAAGTGCTTTTTACAAATAAAGTCTATTATTATTATTATTATTACTCAAAGTGTGTATATGCACATTTCAGGCACTTTTATTTCATTGTCGTACAAGGTATGTAATAAAACTGAATGTAACAGGAAATAGTTTTCAGAATATAATTGGCAAATACTTGAAATATAGCCACAATAGAAGTGGACTTACCTTCGGCCTTGCAGAGGATCTGAATGATGCAACTTCCTGTGACAAAAGGGGAAATGATCAATATTGTGGAAAAAAGGTAAATCCAAGACCTCGACTGATTGCAACGAAATTGATATGGAAACGATAAAAACGATTACTGAAGAGATTTCAGAACCTTTAACATATATCAGCAACCTCTCATTTCAAACAGGCAAATTCCCAGATAAAATTAAAATAGCAAATGTCGTACCGATTTATAAGACGCGGAGACAAACACCAGTTTACAAACTATAGCAAACTACAAATTCAAGCATTTTTTCAAACCTTGAAAACACAACATTAAAATCCAAGCATTTTCAGGGTTTTTAGGCACCCATACGAACGCTGGACATTCAAGTTCTATATTTACTTTTAATAACCAAACATTCAGTACTTGATTGGTTATCTTTCCCATAGTGAATAACACATTTGAGCAGAAACTTGTCCAAAAACGAGCTCCTCATCTGCCTAAAAATCAATAGTTTTGTGTTGACACCTTAACCAACAGTGGTTGCTATGTATAGTACGCTCACATGGAGAGTGCATACTGTTCCTCTCCACAAGTCACACACTAATCTGCAGGAGAAAACAGACAGATTTGCCAAACAGATGGGTCTGAATATTGATGCCTCCGAAACCCAAGTGATGTGCATAAATCCAACGCCACATGCGCCACATGGATGTTGGGTTCTTGGGTTACCAGTGACGAGTCTGCATATGATTGCTGTCCTGAGTCCACTTCATGACGTACATAATTAGGCCCTATTGAACCTGCTTTGTTGTTATTGTGTGTGTTTTTTTGCCTTACATTTTTGGAGACTTTAACATGCATGAAAACTCACCAATGTTTGCAAACACTAAGGCTGAAACGACGCGTCGACGTAGTCAACGTCATCGGTTACGTAAATACGTCGACGTCATTTTTATGCGTCGACGCGTCGCATATTTACGTCACACTGCCGTCATGGCGGAGCGCAAAACAGACGATGCGAGCGGTGCGAGCGAGGGGGAAAAAAGCACGCCAAAAGTCGTCAAAAGTGTGGGGGTATTTCAATAAACGGCCTTATAATGTTGTAGCGGCGAACAGCTGTCTCGTCAGCTGACGCGCGAGCTCGCAACCGTGGCTGTTTAGCAACCAGCCAAACCCCACTTAATAAAATTATATTTTATCTTAGAGCACATATCCGCATCCCTATTCACCTAGGCAACCCCAGGAAATGTATATAATTCGGCATTATTTCGGCCAGTCGGCTTATATGATCAGAGCCGATCAGTTTACGTTCACGCGCAGGTATAACGCGGGGCGCTCCCGTCTCATCTGCTGGGGCACGAGCCCAGTAATTAGACCGCTGTGTCAAATCAAGGAGTACAAAAGACGCCAGCGCAGAGTGGAAAAAGGTTTAGTTCATTACAGATAACCCAGAGTTGTGACAAAAGTATGTAAGATTTAATATTTCTCTTCGTGGGTGTGGCGCACTTGTTGCGCTGGTGAGATGCATGTAGCATGCTTAGTCTGGAGGCTAAATACACACAGTGTGTTATGTAACTGTTGTTTAGTGTTGATATTCTTTGCTTAGTTTGATAAATGTTGGAGCAGTTTGCTTCATCAGGAGGGTGAAGTCGCTCAATTTAAAGTGTTGGATTTAACTGTGTTGGTGAGGGCGTAGAAAAAGGGGCATTTTTCTACCAGTAGACAGCGTTTAAGATTGAGTGTTTCACTGCTAAATTAATAATATATTTATATTGAATATGGATTTTAAATATGTATCTAAATAGGTGGTTAATTGGTTAGGTATTTATGTATTTGCATATTGGGTTTTCTGCTGCATTTATCTATTGTGTTTCTGGGTTTAAATGTATTTTATATGTATCTTGGTGCATTTATGTTGAGACAATTTATTTAAAATCTGTTTTAACTTAAAGGGAAAAGATGTGTCCATTTTCTTGCACTTGTTTAATGGTTAAGAGTTTGATAGCCTAATTAATAATTGTAAATTATGGTATTGATAATTGATTGATTTTTTTACAGCATGTTAATCTTGTGGTGTTTTGTCCTTAAAGGTTTTTCACCTACTAAAGAAGCTAAAGGCTACTAAAGGCTACTAATGACAGCTAAAGAAACTAAAGTCTACTAACACTGCTAAAGACTGCTAAAAAGACTAAAGAAGAAAAAAGAAGCTGTTTCTTCATTGGATAAACTGTTGCAAACTAAAGGAAAATAAAAGGAATAATTAACTACGGTCTGGTCTTTTGAGTGAAATCCAGAAGCCACATTCAGCATTGGTACATCCCTTCAAGTGTGGGATAAGCACAGCGAAAAAAGCAAAACACTTGACAGTTGTTGTATGCACACTGTGTCGAGCGGAAATGGCCTATCATAGCAGCACAACGGCTATGAAGGAACATTTGAAAAGAAAACACCCGACAGCGTTCTTGCCATCACCATCAACTAGTCAATCGTCCGCGTGAGTATACGTTGTCATCATTACACAAAAACATGAATGTGTCATTTGTATCTGCGTTGTAAATTCATAAACTAAAACACTGTTTCGCTCTGAGAGGCGCGTTTGGCGTGCCTGTTCAGTGTTTACAAAGACGCGCTCCTCTTTAACGCTAACGTTAACTAATTGTGCAAATACCTTTTACAACATTAACAGTTACATATACTATGTACAAACCAACAATTAACTTTCACTTTAATCATACTATCATTGTTGCATTATTAAGCAAAATAAGCAATACTTTTACTTTTGTTGAAATGTTTACACTGTTACAGAATATTTCCTTTTGCACTTTTTTGTATTGGATGTTTATCTTTATTTTTGCACATTTTAAAGCAAAATAAGCAATACTTTTACTTTTGAAATGCTTATACTATTGCAGAATATTAAGATTTGCACTGGATGTTTACTTTTATATTTGCACATTAAAAAGCAAATAAGCTACTTTTAATTTTGTTAAATGTTAAAAGTTTTAAATGTTTACATTGTTACAGAATATTTTGTCATGTTGTTGTCAATGTTGACTGAGTGGCCATACTTTTTTTTTTGTAAATAAAAGTCATGCCTTTTGAAAAAACTGGCCAACATTTATTTTTTCATCTTCATTTTAAATTAAAAAAATAATCGGTAAAAGGAAAAATAATCTATAGATTAATCGAAAAAATAAGCTATAGATTAACCGATTAATCGAAAAAATAATCTATAGATTAATCGATAGAAAAATAATCGTTAGCTGCAGCCTTAGCAAACACATAAGGTTTGGTGAGAAATTTGATAATTTAGATGTCCCAACACAAATCCACAAAACGTTCAGTATTTTCTGGACCATAGGGCATACTTGCCAACCCTCCCGGATGCTCCGGGAGACTCACGAAATTCAGCGCCTCTCCCGAAAACCTCCCGGGACACATTTTCTCCCGAAAATCTCCCGAAATTCAGGTGGACTTAGGTCCGCTTTCCCACAATATAAACAGCGTACCTGCCCAATCACGTTATAACTGTAGAATTACGGAGGGCGAGTTCTTGGTTTCTTATGTGGGTTTATTGTTAGGCAGTTTCATTAACGTCCTCCCAGCGCGGCAACAACACACAACAACAGCAGTCACGTTTTCGTCTACCGTAAAGCAGTTCGTCTGCCGTAAACAGCAATGTTGTGACACTCTGAAACAGGACAATACTGCCATCTAGTGCATTTGATGGAAGCACTTTTGTGCGTGCCACACAGCAATGCATCATCAGAGAGGGTGTTCAGCATGGTTAGAAAAATAGTGACAGAGAATAGAACAAGGATGGACAATTCAACCCTTAACTCAACAATGAGTAGATGAGTGTTATGTGTGTGTATATGTGTAAATAAATGAACACTGAAATTCAAGTATTTATATATATATATATATATATATATATATATATATATATATATATATATATATATATATATATATATATATATATAATAAAATAAATATATATTTATAGCTAGAATTCACTGAAAGTCAAGTATTTCTTGTATATATATATATATATATATATATATATACATATATGTATGTATATGAAATACTTGACTTAGTATTTCTTATTTATATATATATATATATATATATATATATATATATATATATGAATAATAAATTTCCAGGACTTATGCAGATCTCAAATACACATCAGCAGGTACCAGAAGGTAAGAAATGTTGGTTTTGCATACCGTATTTCCTTGAATCGCCGCCGGGTATATAGTATGCGCCTGCCTAGAATTACGGCCGGGTCAAACTCGTTTCGCAAAATAATTAGCGCATGCTTAGCATTACCGCCGGCTCAGGATTAACGCCGGGTCAAACCCGTTTCGCAAAATATGATTTTTATTAGCGCATTTCTAGAATTTCCGCCGGGTCAAACTCGTTTCGCAAAATAATTAGCATATGCCTAGAATTTCCGCCGACACTTCACCTGTCATCATTTTCAAAATGGAGGAGGCTGATTTCAATAATTTGAAATCGCATAAAGGGAAGAAGATTAAGAGCTATTCAGTAAGATTTAAGGTCCAAGTTATTGAATATGCTAAAAAGAACAGTACGCAGCTATGTTTTATTAATATACTGTAGCTGCGTGTGTCAAATATGAGTCATTAAATGACTCCCGCCTTCTGGTGGTAGAGGGCGCTAGTGATCCTTCTTGCGACTACTCGGCTGCAGAAGAAGTGACAACAAGCAGCAACAGTTAGCAGCGATCGTTTATGTTTTCCTCTCGCCTGCACTTTTAACATGGAGGATTACATATCTAAAATAAAACAGTTTTCTAAACTGGACTTTCAATCGAAGCAGGAGGTAATAATTAAAGGAAGATCTCCATCGAGACAGAGAGACTTTTAAAACTGAAGAAAGATAAGGAAGACTTCTATAAACAAGTTATCGATGCTTTTGGTCAGAAGGAGATGCGCATGGACTTCATTTATAAGTAAAGGTAAGACCATAATAACGTTTTTTTTTATTAAATGTGCTTTTCATGATGGTATCCTTACATCACACTCAAATTTATAAGCGCAGGCCTAAATTTACCGCATGCCTTTGGTAAGCGCCGGAGTGAGAAGAGGTTTTAAATGAATTACCGCCCTGGCGGAAATTCAAGGAAATACGGTAATATTGTGAAACAAAACGCCAGATAATATGTCTGCTAACGGGTGCCATTTTGCGGTCCTTATACACACACCATAGTAATACTTGTATCTCTGACTACGGTGGCCGTAATGGGCCGACAATCCATCAAGCGGTGCGGCTTCAAAGTCGTACTAAAACATTTTGACAGATTTTTGAGTGCCTTGTGTAATGTTATATTTTCAATGGAACATTTAAAGTTTTGGTGTTGATTACTGCCGTCATATTGCAGTCTACACGTATATTTTATGTGTGACTACCATTTACTGGTCACACTTATCATTACACCATGTACCAAATAAAATTGCTTCGAGGTCGGTAAGCACAACCAGAATTATGCCAGATATTAGGCGCAGAAAATGAAAAGATTTTAAGTACACCTTATAGTCCGAAAAATACGGTACTCATTAGCGCACCCAATTAATGAAAACAAAAATTGCCCCTGACACAATTTTCACTGATGAGATACACAAAACAATGTTCAAGAACAGGCCATTTTGGGACACAAATCAGGACCTGTATTTTGACAAACTTCTCCTACGGCCTTTGATCAAAAAGCACAAATACAAATCAGGGACACTAGACAGTTGGACAATAACAAATCATAAAAGCATTTTAACCTAGACGATGTGGGTTCCCGGTAAGGTCTATTCAGGTGTACTGGAGAGGAGGCTAAGCCGGATAGTCGAACCTCGGATTCAGGAGGAACAGTGTGGTTTTCGTCCTAGACGTGGAACTGTGGACCAGCTCTATACTCTCGGGCAGGGTCCTTGAGGGTGCATGGGAGTTTGCCCAACCAGTCTACATGTGCTTTGTGGACTTGGAGAAGGCATTTGACCGTGTACCCCGGGAAGTCCTGTGGGGAGTGCTCAGAGAGTATGGGGTAACGGACTGTCTGATTGTGGCGGTCCGCTCCCTGTATGATCAGTGTCAGAGATTGGTCCGCATTGCCGGCAGTAAGTCGGACCCGTTTCCAGTGAGGGTTGGACCCCGCCAAGGCTGCCCTTTGTCAACGATTCTGTTCATAACCTTTATGGACAGAATTTCTAGGCGCAGTCAAGGCGTTGATGGTATCTAGTTTGGTGGCTGCAGGATTAGGTCTCTGCTTTTTGCAGATGTGGTCCTGATGGCTTCATCTGGCCAAGATCTTCAGCTCTCACTGGATCGGTTCGCAGCCGAGTGTGAAGCGACTGGGATGGGAATCAGCACCTCCAAGTCCGAGTCCATGGTTCTCGCCCGGAAAA
This sequence comes from Nerophis lumbriciformis, assembly GCF_033978685.3. NCBI lineage: Eukaryota > Metazoa > Chordata > Actinopteri > Syngnathiformes > Syngnathidae > Nerophis > Nerophis lumbriciformis. The sequence continues at coordinate 13,385,327 of NC_084573.2, read as the reverse complement.
GGGTGGAGTGCCATCTCCGGGTTGGGGAGGAGATCTTTCCCCAAGTGGAGGAGTTCAAGTACCTCGGAGTCTTGTTCACGAGTGAGGGAAGAGTGGATCGTGAGATCGACAGGCGGGTCGGTGCGGCGTCTTCAGTAATGCGGACGCTGTATCGATCCGTTGTGGTGAAGAAGGAGCTGAGCCGCAAGGCAAAGCTCTCGCTTTACCGGTCGATCTACGTTCCCATCCTCACCTATGGTCATGAGCTTTGGGTCATGACCGAAAGGACAAGATCACGGGTACAAGCGGCCGAAATGAATTTCCTCCGCCGGGTGGTGGGGCTCTCCCTTAGAGATAGGGTGAGAAGCTCTGTCATCCGGGGGGAGGCTCAAAGTAAAGCCGCTGCTCCTCCCCATCGAGAGGAGCCAGATGAGGTGGTTCGGGCATCTGGTCAGGATGCCACCCGAACGCCTCCCTAGGGAGGTGTTTCGGGCACGTCCGACCGGTAGGAGGCCACGGGGAAGACCCAGGACACGTTGGGAAGACTATCTCTCCCGGCTGGCCTGAGAATGCCTCGGGATCCCCCGGGAGGAGCTGGACGAAGTGGCTAATCAGAAGCAAGTGAAAATAATCAGCACCCATAGCAACTAAGAAACACAAACCCAGGGGTGCTGAAAACAGAACTAAGGGAGTCAAACTAAAATAAAACATGATCCGGGCAACAAATCATGACAGATAGTCTGTCAATTCGATGTAAATCTTGATAATCCGCCCACAAGGGCAGATTTTAGGGTATTGAAGTATGTATCCACATTTTGGTGTTAATGTACACACTGATGCCTTTCACAGCAGAGGGCATGGACTTCATTTTCGGCCAGGATTGGCATCCGGCGTAAAGAAATAAGCCAAAACCATTCAACCAACATGCCTGACAGGGAAAAAAATGCAACAAGTGTATATCGGTCAGTTCCTGAATTAATCACAGGGTCACCAAGTGGCATACCTGTTTAATACTATTTGTAGCTGGTATCACCATTGCGGAAACTCACACATTACTCTTTTACTAAACCACATTTTAAACCTGGTCAGTGAACAAAACACTTTGAGGAGTTAACCGACAATAAAAAGGATCATTTTACAAACCGCATTATGAAGCCTAAAATACCACAACGAAGACCCCGGACTGTTGAACAACTTAAGCTGTGCATCAAGCAAGAATGGGGAAGAATTCCACCTGAAAAACTTAAAAAATTGGTCTCCTCAGTTCCCAAAGGTTTACTGAGTGTTGTTAAAAAGAAAGACAATGTAACACAGTGGTAAAAATGCCCCTGTGCCAACTTTTTACCAACATAATGCAGCCATTCAATTCTAAATTAATGATTACTTGCAAAAAAAAAAAAGAAGTTTCTCAGTTTGAACATTAAATATCTTGTCTTTGCAGTCTATTCAATTGAATATAAGTTGAAAAGGATTTACAAATCATTGTATTCTGTTTTTATTTACCATTTACACAAAGTGCCAACTTTGCTGGTTTTGTTTTTTGTACTTAATATATGTGAATATGAGAAAATAAGTGTATATCAAATCTGAAAATGATTTGTGGATAATTATACGTGCATACCAACGGGTTGAACATAACTGTGACTTAAAGGGGAACATTATCACCAGACCTATGTAAGCGTCAATATATACCTTGATGTTGCAGAAAAAAGACCATATTTTTTTTAAACCGATTTCCGAACTCTAAATGGGTGTCATGTCTGTGTAATCATGTTTTGTTTTAGTCATGTTTTGTTTTGTTTAGTTATTGGACTCTTTAGTTTCTGGCTTTTCACTCCCTTGTCTTGTTTCCATAGTTACCCATTAGTTTCACCTGTTCCACGTTTGGACTCATTGTGCACTCTTGTTTGTCACCATAGCAACCCATTAGTTTTCACCTGTCACGTCACGCACCTGTTTCACATTTTGAGTCACGCACCTGTTTTCACCAATCATGTCACTGTTATTTAAGCCTACCTTTGTTCATCACTCGTTCTGCCTGCATTGTCTTTATGCCACACCGGTTCATGTCTCTTTCTGACCAAGTAAGTTTCCTAGTCCATGCCATAGCTTCTGATCTATTTAGCAACTTCACTTGTGTTTTAGGCACGCTTGCCTTTTTTGTTGTATTTTTGTGTTTGTGGGAGTGAGTGATTTATGTTAAATAAATCCAAGCTTACCTTCACGCTGTCGTCCGGAGCCGTTTTTTGCGTTGGAAGAACAACTCCGCAGCAAGCTGCGACCCCCCCATGTGACAATGGGTGAATTTTGGCGAATTAAACGCCTTTCTATTATTCGCTCTCGGAGCGATGACGTCACAACGTGACGTCACAACGTGACGTCACATCGGGAAGCAATCCGCCATTTTCTCACTTTCGTCGGTGTGTTGTCGGAGGGTGTAACAACACGAACAGGGACAGATTCAAGTTGCACCAGTGGCCCAAAGATGCGAAAGTGGCAAGAAATTGGACAAAATTTGTTCAAAATACGAGGCTGTGGGGAAATCCGACAAAATGGTCAGTCGTTTGTTCCGCACACTTTACCGACGAAAGCTATGCTACGACAGAGATGGCAAGAATGTGTGGATATCCTGCGACACTCAAAGCAGATGCTGACATCAACTCCAAAACTGGACAGATCAGCTTTCAGGAAAAGAGAGCGGATGAGGGTATGTCTACAGAATATATTAATTGATGAAAACTTTATTCATTACTCGCGGTTTTACGTAAATTATTATACATAAACTGTGTTTACCAATAATTTAGCTTAAAAACTTTTTTTTTTTTCTTGTGTAATGCAGTATTTTGTGTCTATTTAGTTATGGTTAACCTGAGTGCTGAAATCGTGGAAAAATATATGTTATTAGCGCGCCTGAATTGGGCTGTCTGCACTCTCAAAGTGCATGTTGTTGCCAAATGTATTTCATATGCTGTAAACCTAGTTCATAGTTGTTAGTTTCCTTTAATGCCAAACAAACACATACCAATCGTTGGTTAGAAGGCGATCGCCGAATTCGTCCTCGCTTTCTCCCGTGTCGCTGGCTGTCGTGTCGTTTTCGTCGGTTTCGCTTGCATACGGTTCAAACCGATATGGCTCAATAGCTTCAGTTTCTTCTTCAATTTCGTTTTCGCTACCTGCCTCCACACTACAACCATCCGTTTCAATACATGCGTAATCTGTTGAATCGCTTAAGCCGCTGAAATCCGAGTCTGAATCCGAGCTAATGTCGCTATACCTTGCTGTTCTATCCGCCATGTTTGTTTGTGTTGGCATCACTATGTGACGTCACAGGAAAATGGACGGGTGTATATAACGATCGTTAAAATCAGGCACTTTGAAGCTTTTTTTAGGGATATTGCGTGATGGGTAAAATTTTGAAAAAAACTTCGAAAAATAAAATAAGCCACTGGGAACTGATTTTGAATGGTTTTAACCCTTCTGAAATTGTGATAATGTTCCCCTTTAAAGAGAGGTGGAGAGCTGCTGCAAAAAAGCGCCCCAAAGATTTGGCGAGTGAGTAAACAGACGAGTCGTGAGGCTAATTTTAAGATAACCGATCACGGCAGGAAGTAAAGATTGGTGTTGGTGAGTAACGTGGTGAGGTTGTTAATTGTCAAATTTGGTTCTTCCTTAAGTCGAGCTGAACATCAGACGAGACGTATGGATTTCAACAGTGTGGCGGAGAAAGCAGTCAACAGAGCTGGGTCCTGCTGAGCGCCTGATTATGGATAACAGTGTTGATTAGCAGAGAGGGAGAGGGAAAGGGGGGGGGGGGGGGGGGTTGGAACAAAACAAAAGGGGCATCACACTGCTAAAAAGACGTGTCCTGAGTAGGGGTGTTTCAGAATAGTCGCCAATTTGATTGGGAGGGGACTGATTAGACTATCAACCTTGCAGTGAAATTGTCAGACATTAAATTTTTGTTGCAGATGATATAAAAAAATTTTTTTCCTTAAGGAGTTTCACACACACAAATAGCTCGACATAGCTAATGTTAACGCAGACGAAAGCGAGATGTTTGTCACTGATTTGCTTTTGTGGCAACAAGCGTGGCACAGACGCTGCAAAGCTGTTTTTAAAAAGGCAGCAGCATAACAAACCTATTCCAGCGTCTAAAACAGAAGAATCCAGTCGACTGGGGAAAGGGTAATTCATTACAAGGCTAACGAGAAGAAACACAAAACCAGTGAATTTGGCACGTTGTGTAAATGGTAAATAAAAACAGAATACAATGATTTGCAAATCCTTATATTCAATTGAATAGACTGCAAAGACAAAATACTTAACGTTTGAACTGGAAAACTTTATTTTTTGCAAGTAGCAGCTCATTTGAAATTTGATGCCTGCAACATGTTTCAAATGATGGTACGGGGGTGTATTAGTGCCCAAGACCTGGGTAACTTACACATCTGTGAAGGCACCATTAATGCTGAATAGTACATACAGGTTTTGGAGCAACATATGTTGCCATCCAAGCAACGTTATCATGGACGCCCCTGCTTATTTCAGCAAGACAATGCCAAGCCATGTGTTACAACAGCGTGGCTTCATAGTACATCAAGCAAGAATGGGAAATAATTCCACCTGACCACCTGAAAAGCTTCAAAAATTGGTCTCCTCAGTTTCCAAACGTTTACTGAGTGTTGTTAAAAGGAAAGGCCATGTAACACAGTGGTAAAAATGCCCCTGTGCCAACTTTTTTGCACTGTGTTGCTGCCATTAAATTTTAATTTAATGGTTATTTGCAAAAAAAAAAAAAAGTTTCTCAGTTTGAATGTTAAATATCTTGTCTTTGCAGTCTATTCAATTGAATATAAGTTGTTGCAAATCATTGTATTCTGTTTTTATTTACCATTTACACAACGTGCCAACTTCACTGGTTTTGGGTTTTATAACTTGTTAGGCATGTCTGAAACAAATAAACCATACACCTGTAAACAGAACTGTGGGGGGAGGTGTAGTCAGCGCTGCCTGCAGGAGGAAAAGTCACCGCCGCTGTCCATGGCACTGAGGACGAGCGCCATCGGGCAGGGGCGGGGCATGTGCTGACGGCGAGACACAGCTGGCAGGTGATAACATTTCACAGGTGGTACGTGTTAATCTAATCATCTGTTGTCTTTAACAGTAAGCGGCAGGGAGCAGAGGAGAAGAGAGGATACGGACTTGACTGAAAAGTCACGTTCTGGGAGAGAAAACTGTTGATACTGTAAAAACATATGATCATTAAAACTTTGTTAGAACCTGCAAGCTTGGATCCTGTGAAGTGTCTGTCAGTGAGACCGCTAGGAAGCGATTTCCACAAGCACCATGAATGCAAAGGGTTTATTTTTAGATTCATGCCCCACCCCATAACAAAGTTTTAGTGGACATTTTAACATGTTTTGCATAATCATACAGTATTATTAAACATTACTGCCTCACTGGAGGTGACCATAAAAACAAGACTCATTCCTTCAAGCAACTTTAATATTTAAAAGAGTAGCGCATTTACTTTTGCCTTGCCATTGTTGTCTTTGCCGACGGACTCGTAAAACTTCCGCTGACTTGTGATGACCTTTGCTTCAAGCGTCTCCTCCTCGTCAGTATGTTGTCAAGAACGGATTGTTACCCAGCACAACACAAATCCTGCAACGCTTTGCACGGAGAAAAGTGTGAAGCGGAAAGAAAACAACTTTTGCCGCGTTGTGCTCTGGGAAGAGCTTGCGGGTTTGCATCAGTCAATCCCTGCTCTCATACGCTGCATGTAGGTGTCCTATAGCCTCTATGTACACTAATACATGTCATGGATGACGTTCACCATGCTTTATTAAAAAAGAAGGAAGGAAGTACCGTATTTTCCGGACCATAGGGCGCACCGGATTATAAGGCGTATTAAAAGGTTGGTTTTTTGGGGGTTTTTTTTCTAAATGGAAAACACTTCATTGTGGTCTACATAACATGTAACAGTGGTTCTTTGGTCAACATGTTGCCTAGATCAGTGGTCCCCAACCACCGGTCCGTGAATCGATTGGTACCGGGCCGCACAAGAAATAAAAAAAATATATATATTGTACTGTGCTTCAACATAGGAGTATTATTATGGTGTGTGTATAGGAGCAAGCAGGAATACAAATATCTCCAACTTAGGTCGGCCATTTTTACTTGTCAGTCGAGTGTGTTTGCAAGACAGACCAAATCTACTGGCTGCTTTAAACACAACTACCCTATTTTTCGGACTAGAAGGCGCACTTAAAATGCTTTAATTTTCTCAAAACTCGACAGTGCGCCTTATAACCCGGTGCGCCTAATATACGGAATGATTCTGGTTTTGCTTACCGACCTCGAAGGAATTTTATTTGGTACATGGTGTAATGATAAGTGTGACCAGTAGATGGCAGTCAAACATAAGAGATATGTGTAGACTGCACTATGATGGCAATATGACTCAAGTAAACAACACCAACATTTTATATATTCCATTGAAAATATAGAACATTTCACACGGCGCTCAAAAATCTATCAAAATATTTTAGTACGACTTTGGTAAGCTATGAAGCCGCACCGCTTGATGGATTGTACTGTGCTTCAACATACGAGTATTATTATGGTGCGTGTAAAAGGTAAGACATATTATCTGGCGTTTTGTTTCGCAATATTATGCAAAAGCAACTTTTCTTACCTTCTGGTACCTGCTGATCTGTATTTGGGATCTGCATAAGTCCTGAAAATTTGCGCGCGTCCCCGTTTGTAGTGGATAGTCTTCTTCTTTTTCTCTATCTTCTTGTTACGGGACATTCATCCTCCGCCGTTGCCATTTCTAATATAAAGTAGTGTAAAGTTCTTACTTATATCTGTCAGTAAACTCGCCATGAAAGCGCTAAAACATACCGATGTAGTGACTTTACATTAATCACCCAAGGAACCCAAGGAACTTTAGTCCTGTATATTTTATTTTTTATTTTAATTTTTTATTAAATCAACATAAAAAACAAAATACAAAATACACTCACCAACCCAAAAAACCTCCTTCCCCCATTCACACTCATTCACACAAAAGGGTTGTTTCTTTCTGTTATTAATATTTCTGGTTCCTACATTATATATCAAAATATATCAATACAGTCTGCAGGGATACAGTCCGTAAGCACACATGATTGTATTTTTTTATGACAAAAAAAATAAAAAAATACCACTCCCCCCCCACCATGGTCCGTGGGACAAATTTTCAAGCGTTGAACCGTCCGCAGTTACAAAAAGGTTGGGGACCACTGGCCAAGATGATGTTTTACAGATCATCTTCAATTCGCTTTCTGACAGTCGCTTCCGGATGCGTCGTTTTGTGGGCGGTCTTATTTACGTGGCTCACCTTCGACGGCGTCTTCTCCCCGTCATCTTTGTTGTAGCGGTGTAGCGTGCAAGGACGGGAGTGGAAGAAGTGTCAAAAGATGGAGTTAACTGCTTTAATGACATTCAGACTTTACTTAAATCAATGACCGAGCAGCATCTCCTCATCCGTGGCTCACTAGTACAACAACAAGGCAACAAAAATCATTTGACCGGAACCCTCTAATAACTAAAGTTCCTTGGGTGATTAATGGAAAGTCACTACACCGGTATGTTTTAGTGCTTTCATGGCGAGTTTACTGACAAAAATAAGTAAAAACTTTACACTACTTTATATTAGAAATGGCAACGGCAGAGGATGAATGTCCCATAACAAGAAGATAAAGAAGAAGCTTATCCACTACAAAGGGGGACGCGCGCACATTTACAGGACCTATGCAGATCCCAAATACAGATCAGCAGGTACCAGAAGGTAAGAAAAGTTGCTTTTGCATAATATTGCGAAACAAAACGCCAGATAATATGTCTTACCTTATACACACACCATAATAATACTCCTATGTTGAAGCACAGTACAATCCATCAAGCGGCGCGGCTTCATAGCTTACCAAAGTCGTACTAAAACATTTTAATAGATTTTTGAGCGCCGTGTGTAATGTTCTATATTTTCAATGGAACATATAAAATGTTGGTGTTGTTTACTTGAGTCATATTGCCATCATAGTGCAGTCTACACATATCTCTTATGTTTGACTGCCATCTACTGGTCATACTTATCATTACACCATGTACCAAATAAAATTCCTTTGAGGTCGGTAAGCAAAACCAGAATTATTCCGTATATTAGGCGCTCCGGGTTATAAGGCGCACTGTCGAGTTTTGAGAAAATTAAAATGATTTTAAGTGCGCCTTATAGTCCGAAAAATACGGTAGTTGTGTTTAAAGCAGCCAGTAGATTTGGTCTGTCTTGCAAACACACTCGACTGACAAGTAAAAATGGCCGACCTAAGTTGGAGATATTTGTATTCTTGCTTGCTCCTACACACACACCATAATAACACTCGTATGTTGAAGGACAGTACAATCCATCAAGTGGTGCGGCTTCATAACTTACCAAAGTCGTACTAAAACATTTTTATAGATTTTTGAGCGCCGTGTGTAATGTTCTATGTTTTCAATGGAACATATCAAAAGTTGGTGTTGTTTACTTGAGTCATATTGCAGTCTACACGTATCTCTTATGTGTGACTGCCATCATATTGCAGTCTACACATTTCTCTTATGTGTGACTGCCATCTACTGGTCACACTCATCATTTCACCATGTACCAAATAAAATAGCTTCGAGGTCGGTAAGCATAACCAAAATGATTCCGTACATTAGCCGCACCGGGTTATAAGGCGCACTGTCGTGTTTTAAGAAAATGAAAGGATTTTAAGTCCGCCTTATAGTCCGAAAAATACGGTACATTAACTCCACAGGCATAGTGGAAAAAAGTTGTTTACTTAAAATTAGGGGTGGCAATAATTAGTGGTATATTGGGAATTATGACGTTGCACCGATAATGCAATAACATTAAAGAAAAGCTATGGTAACCCATAAAAAAGGCTCCAATGAGGCAAGATTGATTGATTGATCGATTGATTATGGTGAACAAATCAAGCGCTCGTACCTCTCATGTGTGACTGCCATCATATTGCAGTCTGCACGTCTCTCTTATGTGTGACTGCCATCTACTGGTCACACTTACCATTTCGGCAACATTTGACACTAATGGCACAAATTCATGTAACGTATTTTTTTGCTGATGCTATTAGTGGTTATGAATGCAGCCTGTGACCAAAGGGCCGGCAAGGAATGAATAGGACAAGGGGTAGGAATAAATAAGCTCAGCTTCTCCCTACTCCTTTTCGAACTTGTTGTGGAGAGAAATGTAAATCTGTAAAGTAAATGATGTATCACTTGTAATTGCATGGATGTTCGAAATTAATTTAAACCAAACAACCGTGTACCAAATAAAATAGCTTCGAGGTCGGTAAGCATAACGAAAATTATTCCGTACATTAGGCGCACCGTGTCACGGCCAGGGCGCATTCCAATGCGCCCTCATCCTTGCCGCACCTCGGGACACGCCCACGGCTGCCAGCTGCAATCATTCAACGGCAATCAACGCACCTGCCTGTGATGCGCAAACTGCCTTCTTAAGCCTGCTCAACCTGCCATCCCGGGCCGGAATATAGTCTTCTGTACCGTAAGCCGATACCCAGCTTTATGCTCTCTCTCTCTCTCTCTCTCTCTCCGTTTCCCCCGCCGTGTTTCATTGTTCTTCCTTGTCGTCCGCCCCAGCAATCTGGCTTCGTCCCCGCGTGATCGAGCTGTGCGCCTCGACTTCTCTTTTGGACTTTGAACTGCCACCCTCGATCCTCCACCCCTCGCATGGACACGGATGTCTTGACGCCTCCCTCTCGCCCAACACAACACTAGGTAACACACACTACAGCTAATCACACACATAGCCACACACCACATACATTTTTGTATATAGTTCACACTCCATTTCCTTAGTTTATATTATGATTGTTTGATTATTATATATATATATATATATATATATATATATATATATATATATATATATATATATATATATATATATATATATATATATGGTGAATATATATATAATAAATACATACAGCTATAAAATCCCCTGGTGTCAGTTGCCGTCATCTCCCTCTGTCCAATCCATAACACACCGGGTTATAAGGCACACTGTCTAGTTTTGAGAAAATGAAAGGATTTTAAGTGCGCCTTATTGTCCGAAAAATAGGGTACTGTGCAAATTGGAGGCAATCTGCAACATCTACACTTTTTTATTACGAAACACAATCATTGTCAAATGAATTCAGCTGCACCAACAGCGTGTTGTAGCTGAATTGCATTATGGCATTCCAGTCTCTTCCATTAATCTCCCAATATTCTATGAAGGCAGTCAAGTCCTATTTATAGGCCGGGGGGATGATTAAGTAGAGAAGCACAAGTGCCACAAAGAGACCAAGGCCGTTTCCTGTCCTCTTTCTTCCTTTACACTCGCCGTCCTTTTACTGCGTTTTTACCTTCGAAATGTTTACACTCACGTATTCCACACAGATGCAAATTGTTCCTGCTCAGTAAAAGCCTCGACGGCGCCTATTAGGGCACAAAGTGGAATAAAAAAAAAAAAAAGAGCTTTGATCTTAGACTACTGCAAGGCGTCCTTGAGTGGACGCAGAGCAGCACAAAGCTCATTTCCATGTGTGCACTAATGATTAATGGGAGAGAAGTCCAGTAAATTAACCCTCATATATTTCTGTTTTTTTTGGGGGGGGGGGTTTAAAGGAAGCTTAGGGCCCACTGGCCACTGAAAGAGGATTTGTGCAAAGAGGAACGACAAAGAGCTAATTAAGAAGACATTGAATGTGCTTCATTGAGCGGCTTTGTCAGAAATTCTGTATTATTCCTCATCTCTAATTAATACAGAATAGTTGTTTTTAGGATTTCTTTAGGATCCATAGGTTTTGTCCAATATTGAAAGACATGGGGACATGTTGCTGTTTTTCACTTTTTGTTCATCAAATACTGTTAGAATAATTATGTATATATTATCATCATAACTTTATGCTTAAGGGCCGTTGATATAAATTATTGTATTTGATGCCAGCAACACGTGACAAAGAAGTTGGGAAAGGTGGCAATAAATACTGATAAAGTTGAGGAATGCTCATCAAACACTTATTTGGAACATCCCACAGGTGTGCAGGCTAATTGGGAACAGGTGGGTGCCATGATTGGGTATAAAAGTAGATTCCATGAAATGCTCAGTCATTCACAAACAAGGATGGGGCGAGGGTCACCACTTTGTCAACAAATGCGTGAGCAAATTGTTGAACAGTTTAAGAAAAACCTTTCTCAACCAGCTATTGCAAGGAATTTAGGGATTTCACCATCTACGGTCCGTAATATCATCAAAGGGTTCAGAGAATCTGGAGAAATCACTGCACGTAAGCAGCTAAGCCCGTGACCTTCGATCCCTCAGGCTGTACTGCATCAACAAGCGACATCAGTGTGTAAAGGATATCACCACATGGGCTCAGGAACACTTCATAAACCCACTGTCAGTAACCACAGTTGGTCGCTACATCTGTAAGTGCAAGTTAAAACTCTCCTATGCAAGGCGAAAACCGTTTATCAACAACACCCAGAAACGCCGTCAGCTTTGCTGGGCCTGAGCTCATCTAAGATGGACTGATACAAAGTGGAAAAGTGTTCTGTGGTCTGACGAGTCCACATTTCAAATTGTTTTTGGAAACTGTGGACGTCATGTCCTCCGGACCAAAGAGGAAAAGAACCATCCGGATTGTTATAGGCGCAAAGTTGAAAAGCCAGCATCTGTGATGGTATGGAGGTGTATTAGTGCCCAAGACATGGGTAACTTACACATCTGTGAAGGCGCCATTAATGCTGAAAGGTACATACAGGTTTTGGAGCAACATATGTTGCCATCCATGCAACGTTACCATGGACGCCCCTGCTTATTTCAGCAAGACAATGCTAAGCCACATGTTACATCAACGTGGCTTCATAGTAAAAGAATGCGGGTACTAGACTGGCCTGTCTGTAGTCCAGACCTGTCTCCTATTTAAAATGTGTGGCGCATTATGAAGCCTAAAATACCACAACGGAGACCCCCGGACTGTTGAACAACGTAAGCTGTACATCAAGCAAGAACGGGAAAGAATTCCACCTGAGAAGCTTAAAAAATGTGTCTCCTCAGTTCCCAAACGTTTACTGAGTGTTGTTAAAAGGAAAGGCCATGTAACACAGTGGTGAACCTGCCCTTTCCCAACTACTTTGTCACGTGTTGCAGCCATGAAATTCTAAGTTAATTATTATTTGCAAAAAAAAAAATAAAGTTTATGAGTTTGAACATCAAATATGTTGTCTTTGTAGTGCATTCAATTGAATATGGGTCGAAAAGGATTTGCAAATCATTGTATTCCGTTTATATTTACATCTAACACAATTTCCCAACTCATATGGAAACGGGGTTAGTAATAGGGCCCTTCCAAATAAAGAGAGGAGGCGTGCGGGCTTGACTTTTAGAACGTAGTTCGGATCTGTAACTAGAATACAGCCCAAAACAAGTGTCTCCTCGAGCTAAATTGAACTCTGTCTCTGCATGATTCCTTGCTTCTTGTCTGATTATTAGATGCCATCAGTGTTTGAACCTGACAAATACGCAAACATTAATTAAGTGTCGCTAAAGATACTGCATGCTTGGAAACACAAGTCAAACATGCAACCCAAGTAGGCTTTGTGTGGCCTATAATGGTCTTTAATATTAATTATTTACAATTACTATAGGATTACTGAATGGACACATGGGTCTATGTTTACATGCACTAACAAACTAATTATTGACTTAATTCGGTTAAAACGAAATGTTTAAAACAAATGTGAAGTATGCAGGTTGTAATGTCTCCAAAATTTTGTATGCAAAAAAACTTTAATAATGATTTTGACTTGTTAAAAATTGGATTAACGTATTTAGATTATGTGATCTTAAACCAGTTCCCTTTTACAGGTATGCACTTCCATCATCAGATTTGGCATTCTATGCACATTCAAGCCTTTCCAATGTGATGATGATCAAAAACCCCAATATATATATATATATATATATATGTATATATATACATATATATATATATACATATATATATATATATATATATATATATACATATACACATATATATATATATATATATATATATATATATATATATATATATATATATATACATATACATATATATATGTATATATATATATATATATATATATATATATATAACCAACGGGCCAATTTAGAACAGAAATACCATGGTCCGTAAACCAGGCACGGGTAGATTTTGCGCTGTGTGCAGGCGCCAAGTCCTGTTGGAACTTGAAATCTCCATCTCCATAGAGCAGGTCAGCAGCAGGAAGCATGAAGTGCTCTAAAACTTGCTGGTAGACGGCTTCGTTGACCCTGGATCTCAGGAAACAGAGTGGACCGACACCAGCAGATGACATGGCACCCCAAACCATCACCCAACCATGCAAATTTTGCATTTCCTTTGGAAATCGAGGTCCCAGAGTCTGGAGGAAGACAGGAGAGGCACAGGATCCACGTTGCCTGAAGTCTAGTGTAAAGTTTCCACCATCAGTGATGGTTTGGGGTGCCATGTCATCTGCTGGTGTCGGTCCACTCTGTTTCCTGAGATCCAGGGTCAACGCAGCCGTCTACCAGCAAGTTTTAGAGCACTTCATGCTTCCTGCTGCTGACCTGCTCTATGGAGATGGAGATTTCAAGTTCCAACAGGACTTGGCGCCTGCACACAGCGCAAAATCTACCCGTGCCTGGTTTACGGACCATGGCATTTCTGTTCTAAATTGGCCCGCCAACTCCCCTGACCTTAGCCCCATAGAAAATCTGTGGGGTATTGTGAAAAGGAAGATGCAGAATGCCAGACCCAAAAACGCAGAAGAGTTGAAGGCCACTATCTGAGCAACCTGGGCTCTCATAACACCTGAGCAGTGCCAGAAACTCATCGACTCCATGCCACGCCGCATTAACGCAGTAATTGAGGCAAAAGGAGCTCCAACCAAGTATTGAGTATTGTACATGCTCATATTTTTCATTTTCATACTTTTCAGTTGGCCAACATTTCTAAAAATCCCTTTTTTGTATTAGCCTTAAGTAATATTCTAATTTTGTGACACACGGAATTTTGGATTTTCATTTGTTGCCACTTCAAATCATCAAAATTAAATGAAATAAACATTTGAATGCATCAGTCTGTGTGCAATGAATAAATATAATGTACAAGTTACACCTTTTGAATGCAATTACTGAAATAAATCAAGTTTTTCAAAATATTCTAATTTACTGGCTTTTACCTGTATGTATATATATATATATATATATATATATATATATATATATATATATATATATATATATATATATACATACAGTATATATATATATTTTATTTTTAATTTTTATTTTTTTTAAATAATCTTTTAAAGTGAAATAAACATATATAAATATATATACACTATATTGCCAAAAGTATTTGGCCACCTGCCTTGACCCACATATGAACTTGAAGTGCCATCCCATTCCTAACCCATAGGGTTCAATATGATGTCGGTCCACCTTTTGCAGCTATTACAGCTTCAACTCTTCTGGGAAGGCTGTCCACAAGGTTGCGGAGTGTGTTTATAGGAAAGTTTCCATCATTCTTCCAAAAGCGCATTGGTGAGGTCACACACTAATGTTTGTTGAGAAGGCCTGGCTCTCAGTCTCCGTTCTAATTAATCCCAAAGGTGTTCTATCGGGTTCAGGTCAGGACTCTGTGCAGGCCAGTCAAGTTCATCCACACCAGACTCTGTCATCCACGTCTTTATGGACCTTGCTTTGTGCACTGGTGCACAGTCATGTCGGAAGAGGAAGAGGCCCGCTCCAAACTATTCCCACAAGGTTGGGAGTATGGAATGTTTTAGTATCCGGGAGCATTCAAAGTTTCTTTCACTGGAACTAAGGGGCCAAACCCAACTCCTGAAAAACAACCAATATCAAAAAAACATGTTTGATATTCTAGTTTCTTCAAAATAGCCACCCTTTGCTCTGATTACTGCTTTGCACACTCTTGACATTTCTCGACAAGCTTCAAGAGGTAGTCACCTGAAATGGTTTTCACTTCACAGGTGTGCTTGAAGCTCATCGAGAGAATGCCAAGAGTGTGCAAAGCAGTAATCAGAGGGTGGCTATTTTGAAGAAACTAGAATACGAAACATGTTTTTAGTTATTTCACCTTTTTTTTTTTTAAGTACATATGAACAGGTCCCTTTTGGATCGTAAGAGTACGTGTTTATAGTCAATCTTAAGGCTGCACAATCAACATTTATCCTTCCTGGGGAATTAAAAAAAAAAAAAAATTTGAATCCATACAGCTAATGTATAATACTGCATATATGTTCATTAAAATAATAATTCACCATATCTGTTCATCAGCTGTGACAATGCTGTATAAAAATGACACCCCTAGTAATGACTTTGCATTAGGTAAGTAACAATATTAAAATTTGATATCACGGTTATGTTGACCAAAACAATCACGGTTATCATTCTTATCGCAGCATTGTTGAATGTGCTCAAAAAATACTACACACTGAACTCTTCAGACCGAGTTTTTTTTTTTTTAAATAACAACAATAAATCGACACACTCTCAGAAAACCCACTTGTGGAGGGGGGCGCCCTCGAAGACAGCGACAGGTGAGTGGATGGCCCAGGTGGGCCTTGTTATCTAATCACCTATCGCCTTTATTAGCAGCAGCCGGGATGAGACACGTGGTGGGAGTTGGAGTTGGAGCCAGAGAGAGAGAGAGAGGGACACGAACAAAGAAAAATACATTTTGCTTTAAAGCAAAAGCCTCTCCACATTTATGAAAATAAAACAGTGTTGTACCCTGAAATTCGGGCTCTCGTAGCAGTGTGTGGTGCAGTGTTTTTCAACCTTTTTTGAGCCAAGGCACATTTTTTGCGTTGAAAAAATCCGGAGGCACACCACCAGCAGAAATCATAAACTCAGTTGACAGTAAAAAGTCGTTGTCGCAATTGTTGGATATTAATTTAAACCATAACCAACCATGCATCACTATAGCTCTTGTCTCAAAGTAGGTGTACTATCACCACCTGTCACATCACCCCCTGACTTATTTGGAGTTTTTTGCTGTTTTCCTGTGTAGTGTTTTAGTTCTTGTCTTGCGCTCCTATTTTGGTGGCTTTTTCTCTTTTTTTGGTATTTTCCTGTAGCAGTTTCATGTCTTATATTTCCCACATCTACTTTGTTTTAGCAATCAAGAATATTTCAGCTGTTTTTATCCTTCTTTGTGGGGACATTGTTGATAGTCATGTCATGTTCGGATGTACATTGTGGACGCCGTCTTTGCTCCATAGTAAGTCTTTGCTGTCGTCCAGCATTCTGTTTTTGTTTACTTTGTAGCCAGTTCAGTTTTACTTTCGTTCTGCATAGCCTTCCCTAAGCTTCAATGCCTTTTCTTAGCGGCACTCACCTTTTGTTTATTTTTGGTTTAAGCATAAGACACCTTTTTATCTGCCTTTACAAAGCCATGCCACCTACTGATATGGAAGAGTATTACACGATTACTCTGCCGAGCTCTAGACAGCACCGACACTCAACAACAACACATCATTTGCAGACTATAATTACTGGTTTGCAAAAAATGTTTTTAACCCAAATATGTGAAATTAGATAATCTCCCACGGCACACCAGACTGTATCTCACGGCACACTAGTGTGCCGCGGCACAGTGGTTGAAAAACACTGGTGTGGTGGTCCGAGGAACCCACTAGAGGGCAACCTACACATCACTATTTTGCATGTTTTAGTCTAGGTCAGGAGTGTCAAACGTACGGCCCGGGGCCGGATCAGGCCCGCAAACAGGTTTTATTCGGCCCGCGGGATGAGTTTGATAAGTATAAAAATCAACCTGAAATTTTTGAATGCAATAAACAGCTGTTCTAAATGTGTCCACTAGATGTTGCAATAGCAATTATTTGCATCTTTGTAGATGATGCTACATACGTACAAAATAAACCACATGTTATGCACCAGTCGAGGAAAATGATTAAACTACATACAGTAAATAACATCCTGTAATTAGATTTTGATATAGTTTGTTTTATATTGATAGATTGAAAATTAACACCAATGAGTTGACTGATGAACATTATCACATCATTTATTCAGAAAATATACATAATGACAAATAAAGTATATATACTATTAACCGAAACTGTAAGTGTAAAAAAAAAAGTGCTCGTTCTATTTTTAAACAAAGAAAACAATCTGAAGTTGTCTTTATTTTTAAGTTATCATGCCGTGACTTTACCAGTTGGGAGTAGATTTTTCTCCATGTGGCCCCCCGATCTAAAATGAGTTTGACATACCCTGGTCTAGGTATTTGATCTGTTTCAATGTCTAAGCATTTCTCGTTTTAAATATCGGTTTGCACTGTAGCACTTTAAGATTTATCCAAAGGAAAAGTACAGAACAAATAAAATGTATTATTATTATTATATATGTTGGGTATTGTGATCTACACTGTTCAGCAGAACACACCGTAAAAACACCTCGGTCTCTTTTCCTCTGAGGTAATAACGACCACCCTGAGAAACACTAACTAATACACTGCAAAAAGTCAGTGGTCAAAAACAAGAAAAAAATAATAATAAATTAGGGGTATTTTATTTGAACTAAGCGAAATTATCTGCCAATAGAACACGAAAATTGGGCTTGTCAAGACTTTCCAAAACAAGTAAAATTAGCTAACCTCAATGAACCCAAAATACCTTAAAATAAGTATATTCTCACTAATAACAAGTGTAGTACTACACGAGTAGGTATTTTCTATTGTTTCATTGAAAATAAAACAGCAAAGTCCATTTGGCTGTCATTCGTTTTAATTATGAAACAAAATTGCGTCAAAATCATGATTTTTTTTTTCATTCTTGAAGTAAGAAATTATTACTTTCAAAAAGTAGTTTTATACTTGTGAGTAGGGATGTCCGATAATGGCTTTTTTGCCGATATCCGATGTTCCGATATTGTCCAACTCCTAATTACCGATACCGATATCAACCAATACCGCTATACCGTATTTTTCAGAGTATAAGTCGCACCGGAGTATAAGTCGCACCTGCCGAAAATGCACAATAAAGAAGGAAAAAAACATATAAGTCGCACTGGAGCCCGGCCACACTATGAAAAAAAACTGCGACTTATAGTCCAAAAAATACGGTATACAGTTGTGGTATTAACACATTATTATGCCTAATTTGGACAACCAGGTATGGTGAAGATAAAGTTATTTAAAAAATAAATAAATAAATGAAATAAGATAAATAAATTAAAAACATTTTCTTGAATAAAATTTATTTTTTATTAAAGATTAATTATTAAATTAATTAAAACAATATTAAAACAGTTACATAGAAACTAGTAATTAATGAAAATGAGTAAAATTAACTGTTAAAGGTTAGTACTATTAGTGGACCAGCAGCACGCACAATCATGTGTGCTTACGGACTGTATCCCTTGCAGACTGTATTGATATATATTGATATTAGGGATGTCCGATAATGGCTTTTTGCCGATATCCGATATTCCGATATTGTCCAACTCTTTAATTACCGATACCGATATCAACAGATATATGCAGTCGTGGAATTAACACATTATTATGCCTAATTCAGACAACCAGGTATGGTGAAGATAAGGTACTTTTTAATTTTTTTTATGAAATAAGATAAATTAAAAACATTTTCTTGAATAAAAAAGAAAGTAAAACAATATAAAAACAGTTACATAGAGACTAGTATTTAATGAAAATGAGTCAAATTAACTGTTAAAGGTTAGTACTATTAGTGGACCAGCAGCACGCACAATCATGTGTGCTTACGGACTGTATCCCTTGCAGACTGTATTGATATATATTGATATATAATGTAGGAACCAGAATATTAATAACAGACAGAAACAACCCTTTTGTGTGAATGAGTGTGAATGAGTGTAAATGTGGGAGGGAGGTTTTTGGGGTTGGTGCACTAATTGTAAGTGTATCTTGTGTTTTTTATGTTGATTTAATAAAAAAAATAATAAAAAAAAAATAAAAAGAAACAATACCGATAACAAAAAAAAAAACGATACCGATGATTTCCGATATTACATTTTAAAGCATTTATCGGCCGATAATATCGGCATGGATTTCAGTTTTTGCAGTGTCGTACCCAGCTTCCAGGTTCATTGTACACACTGCAAAAACTGAAATCTAAGTAAGATTAAATATCTCAAATAAGGGTGATATTTGCTTATTTTCTGTCTAATAAGATAATTCTTCTCACTAAGCAGATTTTATGTTAGAGTGTTTTACTTGTTTTAAGTGTTTTGATCCTAAATGATCTCAGTAAGATATTACAGCTTGTTGCTGAGATTTGATGACCTATATTGAGTAAAACATGCTTGAAACTAGAATATCGACTGTTGCAAAGCTGTGTCATCAACACTCACAAGTACAAAACTGCTTTTTTAAAGTAATCATTTCTTATTTCAAGCATGAAAAAAAAATCATGACTTTGACACAATTGTGTCTTATAATTAAAACAGACGACAGCCAAATGGACTTTGCTATTTTATTTTCAATGAAACAATAGAAAATACGTACTCATATAGTAGTACACTTGGCACAGTACAGTAAACTGACAATTAATATTTAAACATTTAACATGTGACATTTGTAACAATTTTGAACAGAAATAGTTCATGCACATTCAGGTAAATTCCTCAAAATTACAATTAAAAAAAATGTGGCCGGGGGCCGGGCTGTATATATGCGCGCTAATTGACTGAAAGAGCACGCACTTGGTGCGATGTTGTCATGTTGTCGATGGAAAAATGCATTTTTAGACAATATGATTTGCCTGAGCGGCTAGGAGACCCCGAGAGTAACAAGCGGTTGCCTTGTTGCCTTTCCATTAAGAACAATAAATTAGTTTTTAGTATAAGTTTGCTGGTTAAAAGAAATGTAATGCCGAGCGCATATCATTATGTCAAGATAATGGCACTAGCATTTACTTCATTTAAGAATATTTTTCAACATATTGAGCAAAAAGGTCTTTTTTTTTTTCTACCAAGAAAAGTGCACTTGTTATTAGTGAGAATATACTTATTTTAAGGTATTTTTGGGTTCATTGAGGTTAGCTAATTTTACTTGTTTTGGAAGCCAAATTTTCTTGTTCTATTGGCAGATAATTTTGCTTAGTTCAAATAAAATACCCCTCATTTCTGTGTTATTAGGGACCGCAATGTCCCTTTGGGAGAGAGGACCCTATTGTATTTGTAAGGTTTTATTATTATTATTCCGCCGCCTCTTTGAGCTGTAATTTGACCCCCTTAACATGCTTCAAAACTCACCATATTTGACACACACATCAGGACTGGCGAATATTGCCATCTAATCAAAAAACCAAACCCCAAAACTCAAAATTGCGCTCTAGCGCCCCCTAGGACAAAACACAGACAAAACTGCTTGTAACTTCCGGTAGGAATGTCGTAGAGACATGAAATAAAAACCTCTATGTAGGTCATCTATTGACATCCTCCAGCAAAAATCAACAGGAAGTCGGCAATTCCCCCTTCAAAACAAAAAGTTACCGTATTTTCCGCACTATAAGGCGCACCTAAAAACCACAAATTTTCTCAAAAGCTGACAGTGCGCCTTATAACCCGGTGCGCTTTATATATGGATAAATATTAAGATTCATTTTCATAAAGTTTCGGTCTCTCAACTTCGGTAAACAGCCGCCATCTTTTTTCCCCGTAGAAGAAGCGCGCGGTGCATGCTGGGATATGTGACGTTTCATTTCCATTTGTGTGTTTATGTAAAGACCCCAAAATGGCTCCTATTAAGTGTGTTGTCTGTCTAATTATAAATAATGCAGACGAGGCGTGTTAACTGAGTTCTCAACGTTTACTCACAGCGTGCTCATAACCACATTCTAACTCCCAGCATACAACAACGCTTCTCAGGGCTACTGCGCATGCTCGTCACTATCGTTGCATGCTGGGTAGTGTAGTTGTTATATTTGCTAGCTCATAACATCACATTAAGAGACACGCTTACGCGCCTAATTCAATACTCGCCGTCATTCCGGGTGGATTGACAAAAGACCTCCAGCCGCTAGATATTGGTGTCAACAGGGCATTCGAAGCTAGACTGCTAACTGCGTGGGAACAGTGGATGACAGAAGGCGAACACACGTGACGTTCACCAAGACAGGGAGGCAGGGAGACAGCGCCAGACGACATTTTGGATCCCACATTCGCCCAACTTTTCAATTCGGACAACGAAGGAGAATAATTCGAGGGATTTATGAATGAAGAATAACTTCAGAAAGTGAGCGTTATGTTTATTTTGTGTGTTGTGACATTAACGTTCGAGCAACATTATGTTGCTATTGCTCCGCACTATTTTGAATTTTACTATGTTTGTGATTGCACATTTGCGTACATTTTGGGAGTGAACAGAGTTGTTAGAACGCTGGTTTTTAATATATTATTAAAGTTTGACTGACCTATCTGACTGTTTTTTTTTGACATTCCTTTAGCGCAGTTAGATGCGGCTTACAACACCGGGCGGCTTATAGGTGGACAAAGTTTTGAAATATGCCGTTCATTGAAGGCGCGGCTTTTAACCCAGGGCGCCTTATGGTGCGGAAAATACGGTAGTAAAAACAGTCACTTTTGCCTCTTTGAGCTGTAATTTGACCCCCTTAACATGCTTCAAAACTCACCAAACTGGACACACACATCAGGACTGGCAGAAATTGCGATCTTATAAAAAAACAAACAAACAAAAAAAAAACTCAAAATTGCGCTCTAGCGCCCCCAAGGAAGAAAACACAGACACAACTGCTCCTAGGAAGAAAACACAGACAAAACTGCCTGTAACTTCCAGTAGGAATGGCTTAGAGACATGAAACAAAAACCTTTATGTAGGTCTCACTTAGACCTACATTTCATAGATTGGCAACCTCCAGCAAAAATCAACAGGAAGTTTGCAATTCCCCCTTCAAAACAAAAGTGTTGTAAAAACCGGTCACCTCTTTTCAAACATTATCTCCTCTGAGCGCGTTTGTCGTGTCGGCTTCAAACTAGCACAGGAGAAAGATTGAATCCTTCTGATTAAAAGGTGACCAAAGAGTTTTAATTACTGCTCCGGTTTTGATTTTATGTGCCGTCAAAGTCGGTCCCGTCCATCGCTGCTTGCAGCTTTAATTTTTTTCTTGTTTTTGAACACTGACTTTTTGCAGTGCACAATTACATCGTTTAGTTGTTCAGACGGTAATGTGTTTGTAGATCGGGGTTTCTCGCAGGGAAAATAAGTTAATGTCTTTTGTTTTCATGTCCACTGTTTATCAAAGTGCAGTTATCAATCTCAGTTGTTCGGTAATTCTGATTTAAAACGGCAGTCCCAACCTTCGGGGGTTTTTTACTGCCGGTTGTCATTATTAGTGTTTATTGTTACATCCCTACTTTGCATTAAGCCCACCAACCTTTGTTCCGCTCTCCTCTTAGGAATATGAAATGTAAGGCTGAGCAGCTTAAGCTGCATAACCCCTAAGAGACAGAAATAGTTTTTGTTTTTTATTTCCCCCAGAACCATTAAAGCGAGAGAGAACAAAAACAGGCACTCTGATAAGTCATATTAGTGGGAGTCACTTTCTTTCCAGCTCCCTGAAATATAATATTTGCAGTGACAATAGCTGATCTCTTGAATGAAAACATGCTGGGGGTAATCTTGATAACCTGGATGTCTCAGTCCACCCCTAGCAACAGTGCATCAGGGTTTTGGAGCAGTGAGGTGCAAACTGAACATCAACCCTAAGTAACCCTCCCCTGCTAAACCATCCTTTGCACTATTTTAGGATGTAGGAGCAAGCAGGAATACAAATATCTCCAACTTAGGTCGGCCACAGACCAAATCTACTGGCTGCTTTAAACACCACTACCGTATTTTTCGGACTATAAGGTGCACTTAAAATCCTTAAATTTTCTCAAAAATCGACAGTGCGCCTTATAACCCGGTGCGCCTAATATACAGAATAATTTTGGTTTTGCTTAGCGACCTTGAAGGAATTTCATTTGGTAGATGGCAGTCAAACATAAGAGACATGTGTAGACTGCACTATGATGGCAATAGGACTCAAGTAAACAACACCAACATTTTATATGTTCCATTGAAAATATAGAACATTACACACGACGCTCAAAAATCTGTTTTAGTACGACCTTGGTAAGCTATGAAGCCACACCGCTTGATGGATTGCACTGTGCTTCAACATACCAGTATTTTTATGGTGTGTGTGTATAAGGTAAGACGTATCATCTGGCATTTTGTTTCGCGATATTACGCAAAAGCAACTTTTCTTACCTTCTGGTACCTGCTGATCTGTATTTGAAACCTGCATAAGTCGTGGAAATGTGCGCGCTTCCGCCTTTGTAGTCTGTGTTGACAATGTAGTCGATAAAGTTCTTCGTTTTCTCTATCTTCTTGTTACGGGACATTCATCCTCCGCTGTTGCAATAAAGTAGTGTAAAGTTCTTACTTATATCTGTCAGTACACTCGCCATGAAAGCACTAAAACATACCGGTGTAGTGAGTTTACATTATTCACCCAAGGAACTTTAGTTATTAGAGAGTTCTGGTCCGGTTTTTCACGGGACACATTTGTTGTTGTTTCCGGATGAGGAGATGCTGCTCCGTTATTTATTGAATTAAAGTCTCAATGTCATTAAAACAGTTAGTGCCATCTTTTGACACTTCTTCCACTCCCGTCCTTGCACGCTACACCGCTACAACAAGGATGACGGGGAGAAGACGCTGTCGAAGGTGAGCCACGTATATAAGACCTGCCCACAAAACGGCGCATCCTGAAGCGACTGTCAGAAAGCGGCTTGAAGATGATCTGTAAAACATCATCTATGCAACATTTTGACCAAAGAACCACCATTACATGTTATGTAGACCACAAGGAAGTCTTTTACATTTAGAAAAAAATAGAAAAATATTATGATTCCTTAGGGGCGGTATAGCTCGGTTGGTAGAGTGTCCGTGCCATCAACCTGAGGGTTGCAGGTTCGATCCCCGTTTCCGCCATCCAAGTCACTGCCGTTGTGTCCTTGGGCAAGACACTTTACCCACCTGCTCCCAGTGCCACCCACACTGGTTTAAATGTAACTTAGATATTGGGTTTTCACTATGTAAAGCGCTTTGAGTCACTAGAGAAAAGCGCTATATAAATATAATTCACTTCACTTCACTAATGCGCCTTATAATCCGGTACGCCTTATATGTGAAAAAAGATCGAAAATAAACCATTCATTGGCAGTGCGCCGTATAATCCGGTGCGCCCTATGGTCCGGAAAATACGGTATTTGCACACAATGTGCAATACTACATTTGTGTTAACAAAAGTATTTTCTTCAAGGCAGATGTATTTGTTTCCAAGAAGAAGCTTTTAATTTATGTATTTAAAAATGTAACATTATTCAAATTAGAATTTGCCAGGAGTAACACGCAGTGTCATTTCAAACTACTAGTTTTTAATAGCGATGTCCGATAATATCGGACTGCCGATATTATCGGCCGATAAATACTTTAAAATGTAATATCGGAAATTATCGGTATCGGTTTCAAAAAGTAAAATTTATGACTTTTAAAACGCCGCTGTACAGAGTGGTACAAGGACGTAGGGAGAAGTACAGAGCGCACTGCCTTTGTGTGCCGGCCCAGTCACATAATATCTACGGCTTTTCACACACACAAGTGAATACACGCATACTTGGTCAACAGCCATACAGGTCACACTGAGGTTGGCCGTATAAACAACTTTAACACTGTTACAAATATGCGCCACACTCTGAACCCACACCAAACAAGAATGACAAACACATTTCGGGAGAACATCCGCACCGTAACACAACATAAACACAACAGGACAAATACCCAGAACCCCTTGCAGCACTAACTCTTCCCCCCTCCCCACCTCAACCTATTCATGCTCTCTCAGGGAGAGCATGTCCCAAATTCCAAGCTGCTGTTTTGAGGCATGTTAAAACAAATAATGCACTTTGTGACTTCAATAACAAATATGGCAGTACCATGTTGGCATTTTTTTTCCATAAGTTGAGTTGATTTATTTTGGAAAACCTTGTTACATTGTTTAATGCATCCAGCGGGGCATCACAACAAAATTAGGCATAAAAATTTATTAATTCCACGACTGTATATTTCGGTATCCGTTGATATCGGAATCGGTAATTAAGAGTTGGACAATATCGGAATATCGGATATCGGCAAAAAAGCCATTATCGGACAGCTCTAGTTTTTAACAAATAAAAGAAAAACTTGTTATATATATATATATATATATATATATATATATATATATACATATATATATATATATATATATATATATATATATATATATATATATATATATATATATATATATATATATATACACCGTATTTTTCGGAGTATAAGTCGCACCGGAGTATAAGTCGCACCTGCCGAAAATGCATAGTAAAAAAGGAAAAAAACATATATAAGTCGCACTGGAGCCCGGCCAAACTATGAAAAAAACTGCGACTTATAGTCCGAAAAATACGGTATATATACACACATATATATAGTTTTATCTATCCATTTGTTTTTTCCATCCGTTTCTATTGCATTAATTTAAGAAATTATTTTCATGAGTATTTTTTTTATATTAATTGTATTATTATTTGCTGAGGAAGTTATATTGGAACGGCTATTTAATTTATTACACCGGACTAGCGATTTCTCCTGGACTTTCCGCAGCATTCCGGGAAATTTTGAGGATTGGAGATTGAACCACCTTATGGCATGTTATTAATGTAGTTCGTAGTGCTATACATGTCCTGTATTAAGATTCCGCAGAAACTACAAAACCATGCGACTTTGCGGGGCCAAGGAAGAAACATATGGAACAGGCTAAAAGTGCAGACCCGGGATCTTTATCCTCACGCTGTGGTTACCTTTAAGGTCAAGCATATTTCTTTGCAGAAGGCCTCGATTTCCCTCATTTACTGTTACGACCGGGTATGACTGTCCTTTGTCCAAAATCCACCTGTGCCGTGTGTGTGCGTGTGTGTGTGTGTGTGTGTGTGTGTGTGTGTGTGTGTGTGTGTGTGTGTGTGTGCGCAGCGCATATGAATTAATTGTCCTTTGAGAAGAACTGCAAGCTCCCTCTGTCTCTTCATACATCAGCATTAAACTTTGTCATCTGGAGTGGCCTGTCTAATATTTTACACTAAATTGTGCCTTTGAATGGATGCCAAAGTACAAGTGACAGAACGCAATAGACCCATTCATCATACCCACACACACACACACACACACACACACACACACACACACACACACACACACACACACACACACACACACACTTCTTTCACTGGTGGTGGATGGCGGTACTGACTAGCCTCATTCTGCTTAAATTTACATTTCACTTTAACTTCAATTAAACCTAATGGTCTTGACCAGGGGCGTCACTAGCTTTTAAGGACAGGGGGGGCTTTGCCCCCAGGAGATGCACAGGATGCGAGCGAATGTTACGCACGAGCACAAAACTTCACAAACGGCTAACAAAGACTTAGAAATTATTCATTGTTATTATTATTATTTTTTTTAAATGCACGGGACGAAATGAAATGCTCCCCGGGACGATGGCTTTTAACCATATATTTTCTTTTTCTTTTTATGTATTTATTCATTTTACATTTTATATTAAATGTCTTGGTTTTTCCTCCCTCTGAAAATCCTATTAAATGTTTAACAAGCCATCCTATAATAATAAAACAGCTATCAATGTAACAATACAATAAAACAAATATATTTAATGATATTTTTTTCATTATTTTAACAATAGGCTTATGTATATTACTTATTACTACTATATAGATTCTACAAGAAACACAAAACTTAAAAAATAAATGATTTACAATTGCACACACAAGGTTTTGTGCAGCTTCACTCATTGTAAAGGAAGATAATGTGCTTCGTACACCTGCAGGACCGCAAGCAAGGTCGCAGAGAAAATGCGGGCTGGAATTTGAGTGATGTGGGCATTTTCTATATGAACAAGTGGAATGGATTGGATACCGATGCACGAAAGGGGCTCTCTACCTTACGCTACGAAGTGAGGGGAAACTGAGTGAATAATAACAGGTTATATGATTATTTATTTAAACTCATATTTGGGCCACTTTATAATGAATATGTCGGCATTTATTTGTAAAAAACAAAACAAAAAAACACCAAATTATTTAGGGGGGCTTAAGAAGATGTTAGGGGGGCTTGAGCCCCCCTAAAATAGGCCTAACAACGCCAATGGTCTTGACTACACACACACAGAAAGAAGTTGGACTTGGAAGAAGGTCTCCATCCAGAAGCTGCGATACATACAGAATAGTGCTGCTAGGATCCTGATGAGAGTGCGGAAATATGACCATATCACACCAAATCTCAAATCCCTTCCCTGGCTTCCTGTTCCACTCAGGATTGAATTCAAAGTCTCCCTGCTAACCCACCAGTGGCTACATGGAAATGCCCCCCTCTACCTCAAAGAACTACTCACCCCCAAGTCCTCCACTCGACACCTCCGCTTCGGACAGGCTAACCTCCTCCAACCTCCGAGGACAAAGCGACGAACAATGGGAGACTGTGGAACGCTCTCCCTGACCACCTGAGGGCACCACAGACTGTGGATGCTTTTAAAAAGGGCTTCTTAAAAACCCTTCTTTTTAAAAAAGCCTTTTTTTTAGATATATGCATACTAGTTCTAGCTATTTGGCTGTTCTAGTTTTTATTTGTATTTATTTTTTATTATCTTTTTATTTTTTTAATACACTGTAGCACTTTGAGGTTGTTTACATTGAAGTCCTTTTTGCAAAAAAAATACATATTATTATTATTATTGTCTCAAAGTCAGTAAATAACGGAGATTATGTACATTTTAAGACAAGGCTGATCAATGAAGTCCTCAAACAACTGGCACACAGCTAAAAAAAAAAATTATACTGACTATAATATTAATTTCAGTTGTTCCTCGCCTTTTCGCATGCACTTCACAATTTGTGGCTTCACTCAGTCGTGCTTGATTAGAAAAATACTGTTATCTTGTTGTTGTTTTTTTAAATCATATCACAATTTCTATTATTACTAGTTAAATATATGTATATTTAAGAAGATTAACATATTTTTTTGGCTTAAATGATTTTTTTTAAGCAAACCATCCTCATCAATATCAAACTACCAGTGTTTCGGACTATAAGGCGCACTAAAATCCTTTCATTTTCTCGAAAATCGATGGTGCGCCTAATGTACGGAATAATTCTGGTTGTGCTTACCGACCTCCAAGCAATTTTATTTAGTACATGGTGTAATGATAAGTGTGACCAGTAGATGGCAGTCTACATAAGAGATATGTGTAGACTGCAATATGACGCCAAAACACCAAAACTTTAAATGTTCCATTGAAAATAAAGAACATTATACACAGCATTGAAAAATCGGTCAAAATGTTTTAGTACGACTTTGAAGCCGCACCGCTTGAGTGATTATAGGCCCATTACGGCCACCGTAGTCAGAGATACAAGTATTACTATGGTGTGTGTATAAGGACAGCAAAATGGCACCCATTAGCAGACATATTATCTGGTGTTTCGTTTCGCAATATTATGCAAAACCAACTTTTCTTACCTTCTGGTACCTGCTGATGTGAATTTGAAATCTGCCTAAGTCCTGAAAATTTGTGCTAGTCCGCCACTGTAGTCCGTGCCGACCCCCGTAGACGATAAGCTTCTTCTTTTTCACTATATTCTTGTTATGGGACTGTGGGGGGAGATGTGGCCAGGGCGCTTGCAGGAGCAAAGATCACCGCCGCTGTCCATGGTGCTGAGGACGAGCTCCATCGGGCAGGGGCGGGGCATGTGCTGACGGCAAGACACAGCTGGCAGGTGATTAGATTTCACTGGTTGTACATGTTAATCTAATCATCTGTTGTCTTTAACAGTAAGCGGCCGGGAGCAGGTGGGGAGAGAGGATGCGGACGTGACTGAAAAGTCACGTTCTGGTGGAGAAAGACTTTAATGAAATATATGTACATTAAAACTTTGTTCAACTTGGCACGCCTGGCTCCTGTGAAGTATATGTCAGTGGTAACGCTAAGAAGCGACTTCCACAGGGACATTCATCCTCCGCTGTTGCCATTTCTAATATAAAGTGGTGTAAAGTTCTTACTTATATCTCGCTATGGAAGCGCTAAAAACTGCCGATGTAGTGAGTTTACATAATTCACCCAAGGAACTTTAGTTACTTTGTAACGCGTTACTGTAACACCGTTAGTTTCGGCGGTAACTAGTAATCTAACGCGTTATTTTTTTAAATTCAGTAACTCAGTTACCGTTACTTCATGATGCGTTACTGCGTTATTTTACGTTATTTTTTTATGTAGTATCGGCTAGAAACAGAAGATCTGAGTGTGTTTTATTGGAGCGCTGCAGTGCCGTCCTTCTGTGTCACAAGGAAAAGAAAAGACGTGCTTTGCGTGGGTGGGGGCGGGGGGCAGAGGGGGCTCCCAGACCGTAGTTGAAGGGCGCAGGGGAGACGTTCCTCCAGGGCCTATGTACTTCGGGGCTAACAACCTTCACTTTACCCGCAAGTGGGTCTTTGCAGCTGAGGGTGAATGACGAGGCCGGCGGTTTGTTGCAACTTTGTAACTTTATTGGACGCAGCCATCCACCAAGCTAGAGCACCTGCACGCACTCACTGTTGCCGCTCCCTCACCTCTCTCGCCCACTCACTCACTGACGTCACTCACCTCACCTGTCATATCTTAAAGGGCCACACACACACACACACACTACTCTCATAACAACTAACAAGACATCATGGCGAAGCCAGAAGTCGAGTTTCTTAACATGGAGACATTATCAATACTTTTCTTTTGTCGAGCACAAAGAAAATAACATTTTAGTTAAATGTAAGATCCTATCTAAGTGAACGCAATGCATATTTGGTCAATAGCCATACAGGTCACACTGAGGGTGGCCGTATAAACAACTTTAACACTGTTACAAATATGCGCCACACTGTGAACCCACACCAAACAAGAATGACAAACACATTTCGGGAGAACATCCGCACCGTAACACAACATAAACACAACAGAACAAATACCCAGAACCCCTTGCAGCACTAACTCTTCCGGGACGCTACAATATACACCCCCGCTACCACCAAACCCCCCCATCTCCCGAATTCGGAGGTCTCAAGGTTGGCAAGTATGCACTATGGACTGGACTTTCACAGTATTATGCCAGACCCACTCGACGTCCATTGCACCGGTCCCCGCTAGAGCAGGGGTTGGCAACCTTTACCACTCAAAGAACCATTTTGACCAGTTTCACAAATTAAAGAAAACAATGGGAGCCAGAGAAATCTTTTGAAATTTAAAATGAAATAACACTGTATACAAAGTTTTTTTTTTGGTTTGTGCTATGTATTAACCAAGGGTCTCAGACACGCGGCCCACACCTTAATATGTAAATTGAACGTTAGTGCGGCCCACGAGTTTTACATGAATGGCGCTTGACAGCGTCATACTTGTCAACCCTCCCGATTTTTCTGGCAGACTACGAATTTCAGGGAAACTATTCTCTCGAACGTGCCGTGATGGTACAGCATTTAGCGCCCACTACAACCAGCGTGCCGGCCCAGCCACACGTTGTATGGGGCTTCGGCTTGCTCACGTAAGTGACAGCAAGGCATACTTGGTCAACAACCACACAGGTTACACTGACGGTGGCGGTATAAAAAACTTTAACACTCTTACTAATAATGCGCCACACTTTGAACCAAAACCAAACAAGAATGAAAAACACATTTCGGGAGAACATCTGCACCGTAACACAACATAAACACAACAGAACAAATACCCAGAATCTCATGCAGCCCTAACTCTTCCGGGCTACATTATACACCCCCGCTACCAAACCCCGCCCACCTCAACCGACGCACAAAGTTTGTGCAGATTGTAGAGGATGCTAAATGCTGTGCCATCATGGCACGCCCTTATTATTATTGTAAAGATGAAAATCGGAGAATATTAATCCCGGGAGTTTTCTGCGAGAGGCACTGAAATCCGGAAGTCTACCGGGTACATCGGGGCGGTCGGCAAGTATGCAGCTGAGCCGCATCAGAGTGATCAAAGAGCCGCATGCGGCTCCGGAGCCGCGGGTTGCCGACCTCTGCCCTAGAGGGAGGGGTTCACCCACATCTGCGGTCCTCTCCAAGGTTTCTCATTGCCATCCCACTGGGTTGAGTTGTTCCTTGCCCTGATGTGGGATCTGAACCGAGGATGTCGTTGTGGCTTGTGCAGCCCTTTGAGACACTTGTGATTTAGGGCTGTATAAGTAAACATTGATTGATGATTGATTTAAAGTAATGCACGGCTGACTTTCCAATATTCTCCTCCTACAACAATAAGCGCTCTGTTTAGGGAGTCGTAAATGTTGCAATAGCGTTAGTGAATCACTAGTCTACACAGCCGCCCCGGCTCACTTATTGTTATTGCATTTTATTTGACACGATTTGGATTATTTGCTTCTCCCATGAGCACATTCTAACATACAGTAAAACTCCAGAGTTATAAACTTCATAAAGCACGGTAGATTGCATATAGAGTTGTCATTACAGCCCCGCGCCGTACAGTTCATTGTCTACCCTTTGAGAGTGGATCCAGCTGTGTGAGTCCCCTACACAATAGAGCGTTGGCCTGGGGATAATTATGCAAAGTAGCGGTATATGAAAATGTGGTAAGGGCTTAATTATCACAAGAAATGAACTGGCGAGGAAGGACAAAGAGCACTTAGGAGGCATATTTCGCATAATCTGACATTTAAATGCGTCTCTCGCCGTCTGCCTCCTCTTAGGGTTGCATCAGATGCGTGAGCAAAGTTGCAGCTTACATATTTGATATTCATTATTAATGAGTGCTCGAGTGAGACGCTGGCGAGAAACAGACAAATAATTGGAGCCATTTTCCGGAAACGGCGGCAATCTTTTCCCTGGGGTTTTTTGTGAACCTTTGTGTCTTATTATCAACAGGTGTTATTAGGTCTTTTGTACATGCAAACAACTAATAGACAGTACATGATACGCTACCACAGGGTGCATTCATGTACATATACATATACATTCAATACATTAATACATTCGGATAAAATATGCATGAAAGACGACTCAATGATTTTAATCTGGTGGACAGTTTTTGTAATACACAACACACAATACTACAATATAGTGATTAAGAGATAATTTATGCATTTGGGGCAATTTGTTTATGATATATCACAGTATCTATGTAAAAACCCCAAAACCAGTGAAGTTGGCACGTTGTGTAAATGGTCAATAAAAACAGAATACTATGATTTGCAAATCCTTTTCAACTTATATTCAATTGAATCGTTCGAACTGGAAAACATCGTTATTTTTTTGGCAAATATTAGCTCATTTGGAATTTGATGCCTGGGAACATGTTGCAAAAAAGCTGGCACAAGTGGCAAAAAAGACTGAGAAAGTTGAGGAATGCTCATCACACACTTATTTGGAACATCCCACAGGTGAACGGGCTAATTGGGAACAGGTGGGTGCCATGATTGGGTATAAAAGCAGCTTCCGTGAAATGCTCAGTCATTCACAAACAAAGATGGGGCGAGGGCGTCACCACTTTGTGAACAAATGCGTGAGCAAATTGTTTAAAAACAACATTTCTCAACCAGCTATTGCAAGGAATTTTGGGATTTCACCACCGAAAGTCCGTATTATCATCAAAAGGTTCAGAGAATCTGGAGAAATCACTGCACGTAAGCGATGATATTACGAACCTTCGATCCCTCAGGCGGTGCTGCATCAAAAAGCGACATCAGTGTGTAAAGGATATCACCACATGTGCTCAGGAACACTTCAGAAAACCACAGTCAGTAACTACAGCCGGTCGCTACATCTCTAAGTGCAAGTCTATACTATGCAAAGCCAAAGCCATTTATCAACAACACCTAGAAACGCCGCCGGCTTTGCTGGGCCTGAGCTCATCGAAGATGGACTGATGCAAAGTGGAAAAATGTTCTGAGGTCTGACGAGTGCACATTTCAAATTGTTTTTGGAAACTGGACGTCGTGTCCTCCGGAACAAAGAGGAAAAGAACCATCCGGATTGTTATAGGCGCAAAGTTCAAAAGCCAGCATCTGTGATGGTATGGGGGTGTATTAATGCCCAAGACATGGGTAACCTACACATCTGTGAAGGCGCCATTAATGCTGAAAGGTACATACAGGTTTTGAAGCAACATATGTTGCCGTCCAAGCAACGTTATCATGGACGCCCCTGCTTATTTCAGCAAGACATTGCCAAGCCATGTGTTACAACAGCGTGGCTTCATAGTAAAAGAGCGCGGGTACTAGACTGGCCTGCCTGTAGTCCAGACCTGTGTCCCATTGAAAATGTGTGGCGTATTATGAAGCCTAAAATACCACAACGAAGACCCCCGGACAGTTGAACAACTTAAGCTGTACATCAAGCAAGAATGGGAAAGAATTCCACCTGAAAAGTGTTGTTAAAAGAAAAGGCCATGTAACACAGTGGTAAAAATGCCCCTGTGCCAACTTTTTTTTAAATTCTAAGTTACTGATTATTTGTACAAAAAAAATATGTTTCTCAGTTGGAACATTTAATATATTGTCTTTGCAGTCTATTCAATTGAATATAAGTTGAAAAGGATTTGCAAATCATTGTATTCTGTTTTTATTTACCATTTACACAACGTGCCAATTTCACTGGTTTTGGCTTTTGTATATATAACCTGCAATTATGGCAATAATTTGCCACTCCTAATCATAATACCGATATTTGGTCTCAGCCCAACTATAGAAGTTGCACTGTACTCTAAAAGCTCCTCTGTGTGGGTTTAGAGTGTGAAGTGTGTCTGTCAGCGCGGCCGCCATACGTCATCATTTGTCTTGCGTGCTGACAACGGTTCAATCAAACCCCCAGCCCCTGTGGGATCCGACTGGAACCCTTCTACATTGGGACACTTGTTGCCATGGCAACTGCGATAGGTATGCGACTCACCAACTGGCATGGAGATTGCAATGTTTGTGTTGTGTGTTTTGTTTTATTTCCCTCTCTTTTTCTAACCATGTTGGTGTGTTTTCCGTCTCAATGAGTTGGACGACACACACACACACACACACACACACACACACACATACTGGTAATAAGTTTTTGATCATGACTTGTGGGGACCACCCTTTCTACAGGTTGTGGAAGCATAAAAAAATGGTGTAAAATGGCCACTGCCCAGTTAGCTCATACACATCTTTAAATCTCTGGATTGATGAAGTAATGTGCTGATCATTCTTACTGGGGACCCTGGGGAAAAAGAGTTAATATGGTTCATGGGGACCAAATTTAAATAGTTTTGCATAATTCACACAAATTTGTACGTGACTACTGAGGACCATTAAAAAAAAAAAAAAAGTTCAAATTAAATATGACATGATCCTCAGAATACAGCACTCCAGCTGTCCTCTTATAGGACGTTTCACCACTTAAATGTTAAAGGCCTACTGAAATGCGATTTTCTTATTCAAACGGGGATAGCAGGTCCATTCTATGTGTCATACCTGATCATTTCGCGATATTGCCATATTTTTGCTGAAGGGATTTAGTAGAGAACATCAAGGATAAAGTTCGCAACTTTTGGTCGCTGATAAAAAAGCCTGGCCTGTACCGGAAGTAGCAGACGAGTAGCGTGACGTCACAGGTTGTGGAGCTCCTCACATCTGCACATTATTTACAATCATGGCCACCAGCAGCGACAGCGAGTCGGACCGAGAAAGCGACAATTTCCCCATTAATTTGAGCGAGGATGAAAGATTTGTGGATGAGGAAAGTGAGAGTGAATGACTAGAGGGCAGTGGGAGCGATTCAGATAGGGAAGATGCTGTGAGAGGCGGGTGGGACCTGATATTCAGCTGGGAATGACTAAAACAGTAAATAAACACAAGACATATATATACTCTATTAGCCAAAACACAACCAGGCTTATATTTAATATGCCACAAATTAATCCCGCATAACAAACACCTCCCCCGTCCCGTCCATATAACCCGCCAATACAACTCAAACACCTGCACAACACACTCAATCCCACAGCCCAAAGTACCGTTCACCTCCCCAAAGTTCATACAGCACATATATTTCCCCAAAGTCCCCAAAGTTACGTACGTGACATGCACATAGCGGCACGCACGTACGGGCAAGCGATCAAATGTTTGGAAGCCGCAGCTGCATGCGTACTCACGATACCGCGTCTGCGTATCCAACTCAAAGTCCTCCTGGTAAGAGTCTCTGTTGTCCCAGTTCTCCACAGGCCAATGGTAAAGCTTGACTGTCATCTTTCGGGAATGTAAACAATGCAACACTGGCTGTGTTATCCGGCACAACAGTCAGGGGGTGCATTCTACGGCGGGGGTGCGTTATCCGGCACAACACCTGCCACCTACAGCTTCCCACCTACAGCTTTCTTCTTTGCTGTCTCCATTGTTCATTGAACAAATTGCAAAAGATTCACCAACACAGATGTCCAGAATACTGTGGAATTTTGCGATGAAAACAGACGACTTAATAGCTGGCCACCACGCTGTCCCAAAATGTCCTCTACAATCCGTGACGTCACGCGCAGGTGTCATCATACCGAGATGTTTTCAGCAGGATATTTGGCGCGAAATTTAAAATTGCACTTTAGTAAGCTAACCCGGCCGTATTGGAATGTGTTGCAATGTTAAGATTTCATCATTGATATATAAACTATCAGACTGCGTGGTTGGTAGTAGTGGGTTTCAGTAGGCCTTTAAAGCAAATCCTGCATCTTCTGTGACATTACTGAAAACTGCTCTTCAGCAGTAATGACGTTGTCTGCAACTCCAACTACCATATATAGAAGGATGGAAAATTCCGAATGTGAATCATACTTTAAGGTAATAATTTACCAAGTACCAGCTACAGCCCGATGAGGGGGCTGCTGTGCAAATGTCTCACACTCAAACTAACCAGTAAACATGTTTTATGGGCCAAAGCTTAAAAATTACTTAGGCATGTTCAGAATAGATCTAACTATCATTTAAAAAGGTTGCTTTTTAGGGGACCTGTTTTTTTTGTCCCCATACCGTCAGAGGTCCCCTAAAGGTTTTTTAGTTTAGTTTAGTTTTTATTTGAAGGGGACAATGCACATAAACATTAAGCTCAAAGACAGATATGTTCTGTACCAGATTATAGCTTAATAGCTAATTTCCATCTGCAGTCCCTGGCTACCTAAATTAAATGGATACAAAAATCATGCAATACAATTATGACAATAAAATCATACACAAGTATTAAGAAAAAAGTCATAAAATGCCTTTTCATGGACACATACTTAATATACAATACAACCACACCTCATTTACATCATCACACAAAGACAATGCATGCTCTTGTTCACATCTGTCATCATTTGTAAAAAAACAACAACATGATTTTAACAGACACACCTCACAATTTACAACAAAAATGCTCTCATGGATAAATATAATACACATTAAGTTGACATGTCAAACAAGGTGGCCACCTTAGTGACCGTGTGAGCAGCTTTGATTGCTCCAAAGCCACTTTTTATCTTCAATTGTGAATGAAGAGTAATCTGTTAGACTTTTCAAGTTTGTTGTGAGGTCTTTCCATTCCTTTATGGCTTTATACGAAAAGGCTGATTGTGCAAAAGATGTTTTACATCTGGGTACGCTACACTGCCCCCTGCTGGAGGCTCGTGTGTTTCTAGTTGACACAGCAGATGTAAACTGGACAAAGTGCTTAAGTGGCGCTGGTGCAGTGTTATTTAGGATTCGATGGGCCATTCGTATTGATGCTAATCTTTGAATGTTAGCTACATTTAGCAATCTATATTTTTGGAGAATTAAACAGTGATGGTGGGTGTTGTGGTTTTCAGTCAAGGATTTTGAGCGAATGTTTGTGCAAAGTTTCCAATGGCCTCAGTGTCATTTTGCTTGCCTGCGACCAACATGTTATACAATAATAAAAATAAGACATAATCATTGCATTAAAATACAAACCCTGTTTCCATATGAGTTGTGAAATTGTGTTAGATGTAAATATAAACGGAATACAATGATTTGCAAATCCTTTTCAACCCATATTCAGTTGAATATGCTACAAAGACAACATATTTGATGTTCAAACTGATAAACTTATTTTTTTTTTGCAAATAATCATTAACTTTAGAATTTGATGCCAGCAACACGTGACAAAGAAGTTGGGAAAGGTGGCAATAAATACTGATAAAGTTGAGGAATGCTCATCAAACACTTATTTGGAACATCCCACAGGTGAACAGGCAAATTGGGAACAGGTGGGTGCCATGATTGGGTATAAAAGTAGATTCCATGAAATGCTCAGTCATTCACAAACAAGGATGGGGCGAGGGTCACCACTTTGTCAACAAATCCGTGAGCAAATTGTTGAACAGTTTAAGAAAAACCTTTCTCAACCAGCTATTGCAAGGAATTTAGGGATTTCACCATCTACAGTCCGTAATATCATCAAAGGGTTCAGAGAATCTGCAGAAATCACTGCACGTGAGCAGCTAAGTCCGTGACCTTCAATACCTCAGGCTGTACTGCATCAACAAGCGACATCAGTGTGTAAAGGATATCACCACATGGGCTCAGGAACACTTCAGAAACCCACTGTCAGTAACTACAGTTGGTCGCTACATCTGTAAGTGCAAGTTAAAACTCTCCTATGCAAGGCGATAACCGTTTATCAACAACACCCAAAAATGCCGTCGGCTTCGCTGGGCCTGAGCTTATCTAAGATGGACTGATACAAAGTGGAAAAGTGCTCTGTGGTCTGACGAGTCCACATTTCAAAATGTGTTTGGAAACTGTGGACGTCGTGTCCTCTGGATCAAAGAGGAAAAGAACCATCCGGATTGTTATAGGCGCAAAGTTGAAAAGCCAGCATCTGTGATGGTATGGGGTGTATTAGTGCCCAAGACATGGGTAACTTACACATCTGTGAAGGCGCCATTAATGCTGAAAGGTACATACAGGTTTTGGAGCAACATATGTTGCCATCCAAGCAACATTACCATGGACGCCCCTGCTTATTTCAGCAAGACAATGCCATGCCACGTGTTACATCAATGTG
Organism: Nerophis lumbriciformis; assembly: GCF_033978685.3. NCBI lineage: Eukaryota > Metazoa > Chordata > Actinopteri > Syngnathiformes > Syngnathidae > Nerophis > Nerophis lumbriciformis. The sequence goes on along the minus strand of NC_084573.2, from coordinate 13,346,952 downwards.
GCTTCATAGTAAAAGAGTGCGGGTACTAGACTGGCATGGCTGTAGTCCAGACCTGTGTGGTGCATTATGAAGCCTAAAATACCACAACGGAGACCCCCGGACTGTTGAACAACTTAAGCTGTACATCAAGCAAGAATGGGAAATAATTCCACCTGAGAAGCTTAAAAAATGTGTCTCCTCAGTTCCCAAACGTTTACTGAGTGTTGTTAAAAGGAAAGGCCATGTAACACAGTGGTGAACATGCCCTTTCCCAACTACTTTGGCACGTGTTGCAGCCATGAAATTCTAAGTTAATTATTATTTGCAAAAAAAAAAATAAAGTTCATGAGTTTAAACATCAAATATCTTGTCTTTGTAGTGCATTCAATTGAATATGGGTTGAAAAGGATTTGCAAATCATTGCATTCCGTTTATATTTACATCTAACACAATTTCCCAACTCATATGGAAACGGGGTTTGTGTGTTTGAGCTAAAGGTGACTGTGTAAACAGAGCGATGTCCCCATTAAGTAAGCATTGCCAGAACACACACACACACACTACAAGGCTTCTCCCGTCATTGTTGGAACCCGGAAAAGCTCCTGCAGTGGTTCTCTGCAAGGCCGCGCGGAGGTTCGTGTCAGACATGATGATAAATGGAGACAAATTTCATCAAAAAGATGCATGAGCGCGTGCTCTTTTCCAGAATTAGACGCAGATATATTTTTTTTTATTTTTTTTTCCGCCCCCAGTTTCTGGCCGTACTGTAATTACACTCAAAGTTGCAGGCAGTCTCCGTGATGGATTGCATGCGCATGGAATTATTTCCGGGCCCGTACTCCGAAACGCCGCTGCCCCGCAGCAGCAATCACCCGGCGCTTCTCGCCAGCAAGGAGCCTACTTGCTATTTTTACTTGACATCCTCTTTTCTCTGAGCGTAATTAAAGGGAGCGTTTGGGCATGGGCAATGACAGGAGGTCCACTGAGATAGCCAGTGGTCTAATTAGCAGCGCATATCGCCATTCTTCTCTATGAAAACATTAGTCACTGCTGCTTTTACACCAGCTGTGATTTAAGCATCCTGCTGCGGGATTTGTCTTTATTGGGCGCCGAAAGACTTCTTGCAAACAAGGCATCACTCGGGAGAATGAAGGCGTTTTGGTTTTTTTTACACTTCAGCGTTCTTTCCAACAACAACAACAACAAAAAAAAGATGATTAATCGCCACGCCGTGCTGCAGAAGTGTCTCCCAAACAACAAACGTGCAATAACATATGGTCCGAGCTCGGGATGGATGCTGGTTCATCACATCGAGGCAGGCGGATGAAATATTAACCAGGGTGAATAATTATGCGTGCGTTTTCATTTATGCCCAACAGGCTTGTGTTGTCAAGGAAGTGCTACGTACTGATTCATTACACAACAGGATGGTGTTTACTCAGCTCAGATCGGCGGCGTTTCTATTGTGCGGCGCCCGCCGTGTTGCCTTCGACGTTGCCTCCCGCTGACAATTGGCACTCTGGCAGAAGGTAGCGGTGTGCCATCTTAGGCATCGCACGATTCAATTTGTATACGATTACAACCACCAAAAATTATGGATAGGGATGTCTCACTATTGTATTCATCTTTCTGTATTACAATGTAAACGTGACACTATGTGCCCTTCTTTTTGGTTTCAAACTGTTTTTTATGCCATCCATCTTCTTCCGCTTATCCGAGGTCGGGTCGTGGGGGCAGCAGCCTAAGCAGGGAAGCCCAGACTTCCCTCTACCCAGCCTCTTCGTCCAGCTCTTCCCAGGGGATCCAGAAGCGTTCCCAGGCCAGCCGGGAGACATAGTCTTCCCAACGTGTCCTGGGTCTTCCCCGTGGCCTCCTATGGGTCGGACGTGCCCTAAACAGCTCCCTAGAGAGGCGTTCGGGCGGCATCCTGAGCAGATGCCCGAACCACCTCACCTGGCTCCTCTCGATGTGGAGGAGCAGCGGCTTTACTTTGAGCTCCTCCCGGATCACAGAGCTTCTCACCCTATCTCTAAGGGCGAACCGGGAGCTCATTTCGGCCGCTTGTACCCATGATCTTGTCCTTTCGGTCATAACCCAAAGCTCATGACCATAGGTGAGGATGGGAATGTAGATCGACCGGTAAATTGAGAGCTTTGCCTTCCGGCTCAGCTCCTTCTTCACCACAACGGATCGATACAGCTTCTGCATTACTGAATCCGCCTGTCGATCTCACGATCCACTCTTCCCTCACTCGTGAGCAAGACTCCAAGGTACTTGAACTCCGTCACTAGGGGCAAGATCTCTTCCCCAACCCGGAGATGGCACTCCAACCTTTTCTGAGTGAGAACCATGGACTTGGACTTTGAGGTGCTGATTCTCATCCCAGTCGCTTCACACTCAACTGTGAACCGATCCAGTGAGAGCTGAAGATCCTGGTCAGATGGCTGAGTAGAACTGCACCGGCATCTCGGTCGGCACCTTAAGTTTCCTCAGCTGCCGCAGGAAGTCCATCCTCTGCTGGGCCTTCTTGATGAGGGAGCTGATGGTCGGCTCCCACTTGAGGTCCTGGGTGATGGTGGTGCCCAAGAAACGGATGGAGTCCACAATGGAGACGGGGATGGGAGAGTCAATCAGGGTGAGGGGGTTCCAAGACCTCTTCAATTATTTTTTTATCGTTTCCATATCAATTGTATTACAATTGAGGTCTTGGATTTGCATTGGATTTGGATTTCATAGTTATTTTTTTCGGATCCACTTTCGATCCACTCTTCCCTCACTCGTGAACAAGACTCAGAGGAACTTGAACTCCTCCACTTGGGGAAGGGTCTCCTCCCCAACCCGGAGATGGCACTCCACCCTTTTCCGGGCTGTTTGTTAGTTAGCTAGTTTGCGGACGACCCTCATTGGGCTCATCTTGGATGGCGACGAGTCCGCCTACAGGAGAGAGGTGGACCGGCTGGCGTCCTGGTGCAGCCTCAACAACCTGGAGCTGGAGATGATCTTGGACTTCAGGAAAGTCAAAAGCCCCACCAAAGCCCCACCATCCCCCCTCACCCTGATTGACTCTCCCATCCCCGTCTCCATTGTGGACTCCATCCGTTTCTTGGGCACCACCATCACCCAGGACCTCAAGTGGGAGCCGAGGATGGACTTCCTGTGGTAGCCGAGGAAACTTAAGGTGCCGACCAAGATGCCGGTGCAGTTCTACTCAGCTATCATCGAGTCCATCCTCACCACCTCCATCACCGTGTGGTTCCCTGGCGCCACAGTCCGGGACAAGCATCGACTGCAGCGTATGGTACGTGATGCTGAGAAGGTTATTGGCTGTAAACTCCCATCCTTCCAGGACCTGGTCTCCTCCAGGACCAGGAGGCATGTGGGTCGGATCACAGCTGACTCTTCTCACCCTGAACACAAACTATTCTCCCCTCTCCCCTCAGGGCAGGAGACTACGGTCCATCCAGACCCACACCTCCCGCCACCTGAACAGTTTTTTTCCCCTCGGCCATCAGATACATGAACAATAACAAGATCTGATAGCTCAGTTACAGCTCATGTTATTCTATTCTGTGTTTTATGTTGCACGATTGCACCAAGTAAAATTCCTAGTTTATGAACCCGTTCTCAAACAATGGCAATAAAAAGTACCGTATTTTTCGGACTATAAGTCGCAGTTTTTTTCATAGTTTGGCCGGGCTCAGGTGCGACTTATATTAGTTTTTTTCCTTTTTTATTATGCATTTTCGGCAGGTGCGACTTATACTCCGGTGCGACTTATACTCCGAAAAATACGGTATTCTGATTCTGATGTCTGTACTGCACTTTGGCCAACTGGGGTTGTTTTTAAATGTGCTATATAAATAAACAAACTGAACTGAACTGAACTGTCCCAATCCGCTTGCATGTAAAATCTCAGATAGAAGTTTACAGTGATGCAGGCCTCGAATTTTAACTTTTTAAGGTCAAGGCAAGTGTTGCCTTAAAGGAGGGCTCATATTTTAGGGCAGTGGTTCTCGACCTTTTTTCAGTGATGTACCCCCTGTGAAATTTTTTTTAATTCAAGTACCCCCTAATCAGAGCAAAGCATTTTTGGTTGAAAAAAAGAGATAAAGAAGTAAAATACAGCACTATGTCATGAGTTTCTGATTTATTAAATTGTATAACAGTGCAAAATATTGCTCATTTGTAGTGGTCTTTCTTGAACTATTTGGAAAAAAAGATAGGTTTTTATTTATATTTATAAAGGATTTTTGAATTGTTGCTATTTTTAGAATATAAAAAAAAAAATCTCAAGTACCCCTTGGCATACCTTCAAGTACCCCCAGGGGTACGCGTACCCCCATTTGAGAACCACTGTTTTAGGGCACCAAGGCAAACATTATTTTCCTTCAAGGAAGGGGCTCCAAATATTTATATATATTTATATATATATAGATAGATATATAAACTTATTTAAATTCATTATTAGTATCAACTTGTCAACTTTTTGTCATTACATGATGCCTTTATCACTATTTTTACATTTTGATGGTGGGTGGTATTTATTTTTTATTTTTTTATTATTATTTATTAATTTTTTTAAGTTATGTATTTATATTAGGGCTGCAACAACTAATCGATTAAATCGATTAAAATTTATTATAAAAAATACTTGGCGATTAATTTAGTCATCGATTCGTTGGATCTATGCTATGCGCATGCGCAGAGGCAATTTATTTATTTATTTATATGTTTTTATTTTTATAAACCTTTATTTATAAACTGCAACATGTACAAACAGCTGAGAAACAATAATCAAAATAAGTATGGTGCCAGTATGCTGTTTTTTTCAATAAAATACTGGAAAGGATAAAAATGTAGTTTGTCTCTTTTATCCGATTATTAATCGAAGTAATAATCAACAGATTAATCGATTATCAAATTAATCGTTAGTTGCAGCCCTAATTTATATGTACATGTAGATGCGGTATCGGGACATATCCATTAAGAGTTTGAGCAAAACTATGTCGTATAGGAATTAACTATGCACAATAACACATGAACAAAAAAGCTGTGTCAAACGAATGGTTTTTAAAGTAATACCGTTGTGACATGAAAAAAACACAAGTAAAGTAAAAAAAACCTGGTGTTTACTTTTTTATATTAATATAAAACTCAAAGCGGTTTGGCTAATGAAGATGAAGTTGTCACGTGCGGGGAGCCGCAGCTTAATGCGGGGTTCGTTTCCCCCGGGATGCAGACGGACAACTCCGGACAAGGCGTGCAGGTAGGAACATGATTTATTCCTCAAAAATCAAAGAAGTACAAAAACAGAAAATAAGCCGAAAGGCCACCGTGCCGATTGCACTGGACGCAAAAGCTAACACTTGGCATAGACTAGAGATAAGGAATACTCACGTAACTGTGGCATGAAACAAACAATGAAGCCAGGCCGACTGACCGGCAAAGACAGGTTTGAATAGTCCCTCTGATTAGTGCTCGGAAAACAGGTGAGCGTCCCGAGCACCAATCGGAGACAGGTGGAAACAATAAGCACCCATGGTAACTAAAAACAAACAAGGGTGCACAAAAACAGGAACTAAGGGAGTCCAAAACTAACAGAATATAACCAAAACATGATCCGGGCCACGGATCATGACAGAAGTCTAATAAACAAGCTTTGTTCTTCTCCAGCAACGCCCCCTTGTGGTTCAGTGCAACAGTTTGGCCAACAAAATTAAAGAGGAGTGATACCTCTCACATCGAATACACAATCTTCAAAGCCTGCGTTCAGTTTGATGAGATCACAAAACATTTTAGCTAGTATTGATGTTATTTGAACACTGATCCAGTTTGCAGTTGAATAAAGGACAAGTGAACATCCCAGTCAACAAAGTAAAGACATTATAAACAAGTTGTAACAACGTTCACGACACATCGCCTGCTGCATGTTTCCTCAACTCATTAACTTTCAGTCACAGCAGCTGATGAGCGCTGTGTTGAGAAAATAAAAGCAACATCCAATAGTTTTCTCCTTCGCTGTGTACTTTTAGTGTGGGGACAATTGTGTCTGTCTCCATGGCTAAAAAAGTCTCAGTCAACTCAGGTTTAATTACATGTTATGTCGACCACAAGGACGCGTTTTAAATGTAAAAAACCCTAAAAATCATAAACACATTATGATCCCCTTTATTGAGCCTTATATGGTCTGAAAAATAAAGTAAAAGATTTTTGGTGAGAAAACGGCCTGAAGATGGTCTGTAAGACATAATCTATGCAAAATGTTGACCAAAGAACCACAATTACATGTTATGTAGACAACAACGACACTTTTTTTAAAGTAAAACTTTTTTTTTATCATAATATCACATTATGACCCCTTTTTTGAGCCTTATACGGTCTGAAAAATACAGTAAAATATTTTTGGTGAGAAAAAGGCTTGAAGGTGGTCTGTAAGACATAATCTATGCAAAATTTTGACCAAAGAACCCCCATTACATGATATGTAGACCACAAGGACGCGTTTTAAATGTAAAAATCAATAAATAAATAAATAAATCATATCACATTATGACCCCTTTATTGAGCCTTATATGGTCTGAAAAATACAGTAAAATATTTTTGGTGAGAAAACGGCTTGAAGATGATCTGTAAAACAATATATGCAAAATGTTGACCAAAGAACCACCATTACATGTTATGTCGACCACAAAGACGCTTTTTTAAAAGTAAAAATTTTCTTTAAATCATAATATCACATTATGACCCCTTTTTTTAGCCTTATACGGTCTGAAAAATACAGTAAAATATTTTTGGTGAAAGAACGGCTTGAAGATGGTCTGTAAGATATAATCTATGCAAAATGTTGACCAAAGAACCACCATTACATGTTATGTCCACCACAAGGACGCTTTTTTAAAAGTTTTTTTTTTTTTTAAATCATAATATCACATTATGACCCCTTTTTTGAGCCTTATATGGTCTGAAAAATACAGCAAAATATTTTTGGTGAGAGAACGGCTTGAAGATGGTCTGTAAGATATAATCTATGAAAAATGTTGACCAAAGAACCACAAGTACATGTTATGTCGACAACAAGGACGCTATTTTAAAAGTAAAACATTTTTTTTAATAATAATATCACATTATGACCCCTTTTTTGAGCCTTATACGGTCTGAAAAATACAGTAAAATATTTTTGGTGAGAAAAAGGCTTGAAGATGGTCCGTAAGACATCATCTATGCAAAATGTTGACCAAAGAACCACCATTACATGTTATGTCGACCACAAGGACGCGTTTTAAATGTAAAAAAAAAAAAATCATATCACATTATGACCCCTTTTTTGAGCCTTATACGGTCTGAAAAATACAGTAAAATATTTTTGGTGAGAAAAAGGCTTGAAGATGGTCCGTAAGACATCATCTATGCAAAATGTTGACCAAAGAACCACCATTACATGTTGTGTTGACCACAAGGACGCTTTTTTAAAAGTAAAACTTTTTTTTTTTTTTAATAATATCACATTATGACCCCTTTTTGGATCCTTATATGGTCTGAAAAATACAGTAAAATATTTTTGGTGAGAAAACGGCCTGAAGATGGTCTGTAAGACATAATTTATGCAAAATGTTGACCAAAGAACCACCATTACATGTTATGTCGACCACAAGGACGCGTTTTAAATGTAAAAAAAAAATAAAAAAAATAAAATAAAAAATAAAAATCATATCACATTATGACCCCTTTATCGAGCCTTATATGGTCTGAAAAATACAGTAAAAGATTTTTGCGTATCAGTCCGACAAGATTTCGGTGAAAATATTGTTAATTTTAATTATCAAAGCAAGTAATTCGGTATGATTAATGATAATTAGTGTGAATAATCAGATTTTTTGTTTTTGTTTGTTTGTCTGAATGCACTAATACAACTAGCCGGATGTACTACTGTATACACACATTTGTATACAGTATGTCATCCAAAGGCCAAAATACAGAGTTGGCTTTGCAAAGTCACGCAAAAGTTAACCTCTCCCTCCGAGAATCAAGTGTCAGGGGAAAAAAAAAAAAAACAATTCACCAATAATTTTTAGAGACAGTTCTGTTGTTGTGGCGCATCCTGCAGCAAGGACTCTTGAGTTCAGTGCATTCACCTTAATAAGGCCTTGCCACCCTTGCATTGGGTGAAGCTTTTCTGTCCTGGAAAGGCGAACACACTCACATTAACTTTTAGTCAAATCCATCGCCTCTCTTTTGGGCACATACTGGGTGTAATAAGTACACAAAGAACACACACACACGTTTTTAGTAGTAACCTTGCAAGCTCATGTTTCAGCTCAGTGACAGCAGAACGTCTCACTCCAGGGATGCAGAATTGCATTGTCAGAGCTGTGTGATAGATATTAATGTCATGGAGGAACGTGATGGATGGAATTCCTGTGTGATGCTGCTTCCTATCTCCCGCTCTGTCTCTTACGGCTCGGCATGACTCCGACAGCCCTTTTAATGAGCTCTGGAAGCATCTGTATCCGCTGACAGCCTAAAAGCGGTCCCATGGGCATGCGACTCCCCTGGAGGTGGAGTAACCGACTGGGGTGGGATCGAGTCATGGGGATTTTTTTCATCAAAAAAAAAAAAGCAAGGTTGTACAAACCCCACAAAGCAGTGAAGTTGGCACGTTGTGTAAATTGTGAATAAAAAAAGAATACAATGATTTGCAAATCCTTCCGTTCTATATTCAATTGAATAGACTGCAAAGACAAGGTACTTAACGTTCGAACTGGTGAACAAATACAAACCCCGTTTCCATATGAGTTGGGAAATTGTGTTAGATGTAAATATAAACGGAATACAATGATTTGCAAATCATTTTCAACCCATATTCAGTTGAATATGCTACAAAGACAACATATTTGATGTTCAAACTGATAAACATTTTTTTTTTTTTTTGCAAATAATCAATAACTTTACAATTTGATGCCAGCAACACGTGACAAAGAAGTTGGGAAAGGTGGCAATAAATACTGATAAAGTTGAGGAATGCTCATCAACACTTATTTGGAACATCCCACAGGTGAACAGGCAAATTGGGAACAGGTGGGTGCCATGATTTGGTATAAAAGTAGATTCCATGAAATGCTCAGTCATTCACAAACAAGGATGGGGCGAGGGTCACCACTTTGTCAACAAATGCGTGAGCAAATTGTTGTACAGTTTAAGAAAAACCTTTCTCAACCAGCTTTTGCAAGGAATTTAGGGATTTCACCATCTACGGTCCGTAATATCATCAAAGGGTTCAGAGAATCTGGAGAAATCACTGCACGTAAGCAGCTAAGCCCGTGACCTTCGATCCCTCAGGCTGTACTGCATCAACAAGCGACATCAGTGTGTAAAGGATATCACCACATGGGCTCAGGAACACTTCAGAAACCCACTGTCAGTAACTACAGTTGGTCGCTGCATCTGCAAGTGCAAGTTAAAACTCTCCTATGCAAGGCAAAAACCGTTTATCAACAACACCCAGAAACGCCGTCGGCTTCGCTGGGCCTGAGCTCATCTAAGATGGACTGATACAAAGTGGAAAAGTGTTCTGTGGTCTGACAAGTCCACATTTCAAATTGTTTTTGGAAACTGTGGACGTCATGTCCTCCGGACCAAAGAGGAAAAGAACCATCCGGATTGTTATAGGCGCAAAGTTGAAAAGCCAGCATCTGTGATGGTATGGGGGTGTATTAGTGCCCAAGACATGGATAACTTACACATCTGTGAAGGCGCCATTAATGCTGAAAGGTACATACAGGGTTTGGAGCAACATATGTTGCCATCCAAGCAACGTTACCCTGCTTATTTTAACAAGACAATGCCAAACCACGTGTTACATCACGTGCGGGTACTAGACTGGCCTGCTTGTTGTCCAGACCTGTCTCCCATTGAAAATGTGTGGCGCATTATGAAGCCTAAAATACCACAACGGAGACCCCCGGACTGTTGAACAACTTAAGCTGTACATCAAGCAAGAATGGGAAAGAATTCCACCTGAGAAGCTTAAAAAATGTGTCTCCTCAGTTCCCAAACGTTTACTGAGTGTTGTTAAAAGGAAAGGCCATGTAACACACTGGTGAACATGCCCTTTCCCAACTACGTTGGCACATGTTGCAGCCATGAAATTCTAAGTTAATTATTATTTGGGAAAAAAAAAAAAGTTTATGAGTTTGAACATCAAATATCTTGTCTTTGTAGTGCATTCAATTGAATATGGGTTGAAAAGGATTTGCAAATCATTGTATTCCGTTTATATTTACATCTAACACAATTTCCCAACTCATATGGAAACGGGGTTTGTATGAGCTTATTTGGAATTTGATGCCTGTGACACGTTTCCAAAAAGCTGGCACAAGTGGCAAAAAAGACTGCGGAAGTTGAAGGAATGCTCGTCAAACACTTATTTGGAACATCCCCCCAGGTGAACAGGCTAATTGGGATTGCCATGATTTGGTATAAAAGCAGCTTCCATGAAGTGCTCAGTCATTCACAAACAAGGACGGGGCGAGGGTCACCACTTTGTGAACAAATGCGTGAGCAAATTGTCGCACAGTTTAAGAACAGCGTTTCTCGACGAGCTATTGCAAGGAATTTAGGGATTTCACCATCTACGGTCCGTAATATCATCAAAACGTTCAGAGAATCTGGAGAAATCCCTGCACGTAAGCGGCAAGGCCGAAAACCAACATTGAATAGCCATAATCTTCGATCCCTCATGCGGTACTGCATCAAAAACCGACATCAATGTGTAAAGGATATCACTACATGGGCTCAGGAACACTTCAGAAAACCACTGTCAGTAACGACAGTTTGTCGTTACATCTGTAAGTGCAAGTTAAAACTCTACTATGCAAAGCCACAGCTATTTATCAACAACACCCAGAAATGCCGCCGGCTTCGCTGGGCCCGAGCTCATCTAAGATGGACTGATGCAAAGTGGAAAAGGGTTCTACGGTCTGACGAGTCCACATTTCGAATTGTTTTTTGAAAACTGTGGACGTCGTGTCCTCCGGACCAAAGAGGAAAAGAACCAGCCGGACTGTTCAAAAGTGATGGTATGGGGGTGTATTAGTGCCCAAGGCATGAGTAACGTACACATCTGCAAAGGCACCACTAATGCTGAAAGGTACATACAGGTTTTGGAGCAACATATGTTGCCATCCAAGCAACGTCCTTTTCATGGACGCCCCTGCTTATTTCAGCAAGACAATGCCAAGCCACATTCTGCACGTGTTACAACAGGGTGGCTTCGTGGTAAAAGAGACTAGACTGGCCTACTGTTTTTTTTTACAGAAAATTCTGGCAAATAAAATGACAGTTGTTTTTTTTTTACCATTATCGGTTTTACAGTGTATCAACGGTACCAGAGTTTTTCAAAATAGAAAATGCAAGCGATTGAGCTGAAGTGGTTTTTTTTACTGTAAAATATATGGTTGTTGTTTTTACAGTAAAATTCTGGCAACAGAGTTGATAGTTTTTTTGTTTTGTTTTTACCGTAAGACCTAAGATTGTTGTTTTTACAATGTGTTACTGTAAATGAAAAAAAAAAGGTACCACTGTTTTTTGTGGTAAAATTCTGGTGACTAAGCTGCCAATTTCATACTGTAAAATCTTTATTTTTACAGTGTACCAAATGATGAATAACTTGCTTTAAAATTAGAAGTAAAGCAAATAGTTAGGTATTTTTATTTTAATACAATATTATGTGGAAAAAGTGTAAAAATAAGTTAACCATTGTTATTAGTACAATGTGTAAACACACAATAAAATAATCAACCTTAATTTTGATTACAAGTGATAAAATGTGTAATGATGCTGAAGTTTTCTGATATGCTGTATCAATTACATTATTATATGGGATAGCACGCCCTCTAGTGGCCCAAACGCATTTTAAGCCAGATAGATAATCACGTGACTGGGTACATTCCATTATGCTGATCATGATCTCCCTCCTCATGATGACACATGACAGGTAATTAGATGACAAGCACAGCCTGATGAATATCTTAATATTAATATCTATCAGCAGCACGTCTTGCTCTGTCTAATTAGAGTCTCGTCTTGCAACATCAGTGGCCTTTGACCTCTAATATTTCCAAAGTGGTGAAGCTATTATCCTTACAAACTGTGTATTCTCTACCAAATTATAGTTACAAACTCTACATTTCTTTACCATAATAAAGTTACACACTCCATATTTTCTACCATGTTATATTTACAAACCTCCATATTTTCTACCATATTATAGTTAAAACTCCATATTTTCTACCATGTTATAGTTACGAACCTCATATTTTCGACCATGTATTGGTTACAAACTTCCATATTTTCAACCATTAAATAGTTACAAACCTCCATATTTTCTACCATGTTATAGTTACAAACCTTCATATTTTCTACCACATTATATTTACATATCTCCCTATTTTCTACCATATTATAGTTAAAACTCCATATTTTCTACCATGTTATAGTTACGAACCTCATATTTTCGACCATGTATTGGTTACAAACTTCCATATTTTCAACCATTAAATAGTTACAAACCTCCATATTTTCTACCATGTTATAGTTACAAACCTTCATATTTTCTACCACATTATATTTACATATCTCCCTATTTTCTACCATATTATAGTTAAAAACCTCCATATTTTCTACCAAGTTCTATTTACAAACCTCCATATTTTCGACCATGTATTGGTTACAAACCTCCAGATTTTCCACCATGTTATAATAACAAACCTCCATATTTTCTACCAAGTTATATTTACAAACTTCCGTATTTTCTACCATATTATATTTACAAACTTCCATATTTTCTACCATATCATAGTTAAAACTCCATATTTTCTACCATATTATAGTTAAAACTCCATATTTTCTACTACCATGTTATAGTTACGAACCTCATATTTTTTACCATGTATTGGTTACAAACCTCCATATTTTCTACCATATTAAATTTACCAACCTCCATATTTTCTACCATATTATAGTTACAAACTTCCATATATTCTACCATATCATAGTTAAAACTCCATAATTTCTACCATATTATAGTTAAAACTCCATATTTTCTACCATGTTATAGTTACGAACCTCATATTTTCTACCATGTATTGGTTACAAACTTCCATATTTTCAACCATATTATAGTTAAAACTCCATATTTTCTACCATGTTATATTTACATATCTCCCTATTTTCTACCATATTATAGTTACAAACCTACATATTTTCTACAAAGTTCTATTTACAAACCTCCATATTTTCTACCATATTATAGCTACGAACCTCATATTTTTTACCATGTATTGGTTACAAACCTCCATATTTTCTACCATATTAAATTTACCAACCTCCATATTTTCTACCATATTATAGTTACAAACTTCCATATATTCTACCATATCATAGTTAAAACTCCATATTTTCTACCATATTATAGTTAAAACTCCATATTTTCTACCATGTTATAGTTACGAACCTCATATTTTCTACCATGTATTGGTTACAAACTTCCATATTTTCTACCAAGTTATATTTACAAACCTCCATATTTTCTTCCATGTTATATTTACATGTCTACTTATTTTCTAACACATTATAGTTACAAACCTACATATTTTCTACAAAGTTCTATTTACAAACCTACATATTTTCTACCATATTATAGTTACAAACCTCCATATATTCTACCAAGTTATATTTACAAACTTCCATATTTTCTACCATATTATAGTTACAAACTTCCATATTTTCTACCATATCATAGTTAAAACTCCATATTTTCTACCATATTATAGTTACGAACCTCATAGTTTTTCTACCATGTATTGGTTACAAACTGCCATATTTTCAACCATAATATAGTTACAAACCTCCATATTTTCTACCATATTATAGTTACAAACCTCCATATTTTCTACCAAGTTATATTTACAAACTTCCATATTTTCTACCATATCATAGTTAAAACTCCATATTTTCTACCATATTATAGTTACAAACCTCATAGTTTTTCTACCATGTATTGGTTACAAACTGCCATATTTTCAACCATAATATAGTTACAAACCTCCATATTTTCTACCATGTTATAGTTACAAACCTCCATATTTTCTTCCATATTATATTTACATATCTCCCTATTTTCTACCATATTATATTTACATATCTCCCTATTTTCTACCATATTATAGTTACAAACCTCCATATTTTCTACCAAGTTATATTTACAAACGTCCATATTTACTACCATATTATAATTACAAACCTCCATATTTTCTACCAAGTTATATTTACATATCTCCCTATTTTCTACCATATTATAGTTACAAACCTCCATATTTTCTACCAAGTTCTATTTACAAACCTCCATATTTTCTACCATATTATATTTACAAACCTCCATATTTTCTACCATATTATAGTTACAAACTTCCACATGTTTTACCATATCATAGTTAAAACTTCATATTTTCTACCATAGTATAGTTAAAACTCCATATTTTCTACCATGGTATAGTTAAAACTCCATATTTTCTACCATGTATTGGTTACAAACCTCCAGATTTCCCACCATGTTATAATTACAAACTTCCATATTTTCTACCATATCATAGTTAAAACTCCATATTTTCTACCATATTATCGTTACGAACCTCATAGTTTTTCTACCATGTATTGGTTACAAACTCCCATATTTTCAACCATATCATAGTTAAAACTCCATATTTTCTACCATATTATAGTTAAAACTCCATATTTTCTACCATGTTATAGTTACGAACCTCATATTTTCTACCATGTATTGGTTACAAACCTCCAGATTTTCTACCATGTTATATTTACATATCTCCCTATTTTCTACCATATTATAGTTACAAACCTCCATGTTTTCTACAAAGTTCTATTTACAAACCTCCATATTTTCTACCATGTATTGGTTACAAACCTCCATATTTTCTACCATATTATATTTACCAACCTCCATATTTTCTACCATATTATAGTTACAAACTTCCATATGTTCTACCATATCATAGTTAAAACTCCAAATGTTCTACCATATTATAGTTAAAACTCCATATTTTCTACCATGTTATAGTTACGAACCTCCATATTTTCTACCTAATTATAGTAACAAACCTCCATATTTTCTACCATGTATTGGTTACAAACCTCCATATTTTCCACCATATCATAGTTACAAACCTCCATATTTTCAACCATATTATAGTTACAAACTCCATATTTTCTACCAAGTTATATTTACAAACTTCCATATTGTCTACCATATTATAGTAACAAACCTGCATATTTTCTACCATGTATTGGTTACAAACTTCCATATTTTCCACCATATCATAGTTACAAACCTCCATACTTCCTACCATATCATAGTTACAAACCTCCATAGCTTCTACCACATTGTTAACAAACAATCACATTTTCAACTTTTGCGTTGCCTGTATTTTTTTGCAATCCCGCGTTGCCGCAACTCATCAATTTCTGTCCTCTTGATATTCATGTCAAGGCGTCCTTCTCCTCATTCAACTCGCAACTATTGTCTCCGCTTCCTGTGAATCATGACTGATAAAGGTGGCGGTGGTGCTGTTTTCTAAATGAATCCCAGCCAGCACCGCCATCCCTGTAAATAACTTTGATGAGACAGTTTCCTCATTCCCAATACGCTTCTTTGTTGTATTTGAAACCACTGCTTGGTGCCGTGCATGGCCTTTACAACGCCTGTTCGGAGAATAAAAACGAAATAAATAACTGAAACACTGCAATTAAAACATCTATTTATTAACAAAACTAATTACCGTTAGGGTTGGTATTAGGCAACCTCCTGATAGTTTATTTCCATAAACTCTACAAGAGTTACATTTGAAGTATCATGAGTGGTCAGCATCCAACAACTTGATCTACCTCTGCAGGCAAAACTTTGCATAATGTTGTTTAAGATGACATCATCAGCACTATTAATGCCAGCTCAGCAGTTTGCTCCTTGTCGCTATTACAACATTGGTTCTGTTGCAATAAACATGTCCTTTTTGCAGGTAAATATGCTATAATTATAACTATGTATGGCTGGCTAATAATCAGGTTTTAGGTGTGTCAACACTCCAATGTTGTAAAATCCTTCTTCTCATTTTTTTTTATAATTAATACAGCAACTATTGAAATTATAAATCACACTGCATATTTTCTACCACATCATAGTTAAAACTCCATATTTTCTTCCATATTATATTTACATATCTCCCTATTTTCTACCATATCATAGTTAAAACTCCATATTTTCTACAATATTATAGTTACAAACCTCATAGTTTTTCTACCATGTATTGGTTACAAACTCCCATATTTTCAACCATATCATAGTTAAAACTCCATATTTTCTACCATATTATAGTTAAAACTCCATATTTTCTACCAAGTTATATTTACAAACCTATACATCTTCTACCATGTTATAGTTACAAACCTCCATATTTTCTACCATGTGTTGGTTACAAACTTCCATATTTTCTTCCATGTTATAGCTAAAAAACCTCCATATCTTCTACCATATTATAGTTACAAACCTCAAGATTTTCCACCATGTTATAGTTACAAACCTCCATATTTTCTACCATATTATATTTACATATCTCCCTATTTTCTACCATATTATAGTTACAAACCTCCATATTTTCTACCATATTATATTTACATATCTCCCTATTTTCTACCATATTATAGTTACAAACCTTATATTTTCTACCATGTATTGGTTACAAACTTCCATATTTTCTTCCATGTTATAGCTAAAAAAACCTCCATATTTTCTACCATATTATAGTTACAAACCTCAAGATTTTCCACCATGTTATAGTTACAAACCTTCATATTTTCTACCATATTATATTTACATATCTCCCTATTTTCTACCATATTATAGTTACAAACCTCCATATTTTCTACCATATCATAGTTAAAACTCCATATTTTCTACCATATTATAGATACAAACCTCATAGTTTTTCTACCATGTATTGGTTACAAACTGCCCTATTTTCTATCATATTATAGTTACAAACGTCCATATTTTCTACCATATTATATTTCCATATCTCCCTATTTTCTACCATATTATAGTTACAAACCTCCATATTTTCTACCATATCATAGTTAAAACTCCATATTTTCTACCATATTATAGTTACAAACCTCATAGTTTTTCTACCATGTATTGATTACAAACTGCCCTATTTTCTATCATATTATAGTTACAAACCTACATATTTTCTACAAAGTTCTATTTACAAACCTCCATATTTTCTACCATATTACAGTTACGAACCTCATATTTTCTACCATGTATTGAACCTCATATTTTCTACCATGTATTTATGTAATTAATGCCTCTTTAATGACTGCATTTACAAACCTATACCTAATTAATACAGCAACTATTGAAATTATAAATCACACTGCATATTTTCTACCATATCATAGTTAAAACTCCATATTTTCTTCCATTTATATTTACATATCTCCCTATTTTCTACCATATCATAGTTACAAATCTCCATATTTTCTACCATATCATAGTTAAAACTCCATATTTTCTACCATATTATAGCTACAAACCTCATAGTTTTTCTACCATGTATTGGTTACAAACTGCCATATTTTCTATCATATTATACATAAAACTCAATATTTTCTACCAAGTTATATATACAAACCTATACATCTTCTACCATGTTATAGTTACAAACCTCCATATTTTCTACAAAGTTTTATTTACAAACCTCCATATTTTCTACCATATTATAGTTACAAACCTCATATTTTCTACCATGTATTGGTTACAAACTTCCATATTTTCTTCCATGTTATAGCTAAAAAACCTCCATATTTTCTACCATACTTTGTAGAAAATATGTAGGTTTGTAACTATAATATGATAGAAAATAGGGCAGTTTGTAACCAATACATGGTAGAAAAACTATGAGGTTTGTAGCTATAATATGGTAGAAAATATGGAGGTTTAACTATGATATGGTAGAAAATATGGAGATTTGTAACTATGATATGGTAGAAAATAGGGAGATATGTAAATATAAATGGAAGAAAATATGGAGTTTTAACTATGATATGGTAGAAAATATGGAGGTTTGTAACTATAATATGGTAGAAAATAGGGAGATATGTAAATATAATATAAATGCAGTCATTAAAGAGGCATTAATTACATAAAGAAATGCATGCATCTGGAGCTGCAGACAAGCGGTCTCTCCTGTGCAAGGTTTTTTTTTTTTTTTTAAGACTGCAGTGACATCTAGTGGTAGAAATACGATATTGCATCCAGTCCTTTTCTCAGTTGATGCTTAATATTTTGGAGTATTTCATTAATAATGAAGTAAATTAATAAATAACCGATTTTAATTAGCGCAAGAAATGCTCCTAATATTTAACAAATGAAAAGAATTGAATTTATATAGCGCTTTTCTCTAGTAACTCACAGCGCTTTACATAGTGAAACCCGTGATCTAAGAAGTCACGTTTAAACCAGAGTGGGAGGCACTGGGAGCGGGTGGGTATCTTGCCCAAGGACACAACGTCAGTGATTAGGATGGCGGATGCGGGGATCGAACCTGAAACGCTCAAGTTCCTGGAACGTTCTATATATTTTTTTTTAGACCTTTAACATCAAAACTGTCGCCGCCATTATGATGTGCAATGCTGTTTTTAAATGACCGTAAGACTTGAACTATAGAAAGTATTTCAATGGTTGAAACAGAGCCGGCCCAAGGCATAAGCGTACTAAGCGCTTGCTTAAGGCCCCGCGGCCACCAGGGGGCCCCCAAAAGCAATTAACAAAAAATTCTTATTTTTTATTTTTTGCATGTACGAGTCTGACTGATGATTTCTAAATGATCAAAGATATATTATTGTACAAAAACACAATTTTAGGTCAACAGAGTGCTGCTGCTGATCTAGGCCAAGTGATTCTTCCTGCCTCTCTTTAAATGTAAAGCTGCCTCTGCTGCACCTGTGACGTTTGACGCCTGCCGTGCAATGCCAGTGCGCACTGGGCATCAAAAGCGCAGATAGAGGCAAAACAATGTCACAAAAAAGGACATATCCTTCAGGTGCAGAAAAAAAGGAAGAAGAAGAAAGTGGAAGAAGAGAAAAATGCCATGATAAAGGTATGTTTGCATGACTTGGTAATAAAAAGTTTATCAAAGAGATTTGTAGCTGTAATTAGCTTTAGCTATGTGACGTTAGCTAGCTAACGCGGTGCTAGCAATATGTTTTTAGCATCAGGTTACTAGTGAGATATGTTGTTTGCACAAATTGTTTGCAGCAGAGCACGGTAATTTATGTGAGTAAAATAAACATTATTTTTTACATCAACTCATAAGTTATGTGAAACTTCCCCAGGAGCATTGTTAAAATACTTTGGAGGCACAGAATCAGCCCAGAGCCAGTCTACATCCTCAGGCTCAACTGTGAGTGATGAATCAGGTGAGGAAAAGACTGTCACCATACAGTATACATTTAATTTCTTAGTATAAACATTACACCTGAAGGGAAATTAATATAGTCAAAGTATCTCATTAATATGTGTGTCTATATGTATGTATGTATGTATTTCATCTTAGGTCCATCTCCATCCTCTACAGTGCTCTCTCACACACCTCCATCCTCTGTGCCCACTGTCCCCTCCATGTCTGAAACCACAGCTGATTTGTCTAGTAAGTTAACTGCAAAACACTCTTTATAATTGCTCATTGTACTGCAGAACATTCTGAGATTAATAATTATGTCCAACAGTGCAATTTAATGACCTTATAGGTCCTTCTTTTTTAGTCATTGTCTTTCTCTGGTCACTTCCTCAGCAACTTCCACCACAACGTCCCCTTCACACCATGGACCATCATCAGCTCCGCCAGTTGACCCAGCTGAGTGGCCTTCTTTCCTCTCAGATTCAGACAGGACTGAGCAGGTGATCAGAGGACCACTGTCTATTAAGGAGAACTTTTCATTCCCCAAACGGCATGATGGCCGAAGTTTTCATTATCATTATACCGACAGACAGCTAGTCAATGGGGAAAAAGTCAAGCGTAGCTGGCTGACTTATTCAAGAAGTAAAGATGCAGTCTATTGCTTTTGCTGCAAATTATTTTCCAAAAAGTCCTTAAAACTGGCAGCCGAGGGACAGCGGGATTGGGTCAACATAGGTGCACTGCTGAAACAGCATGAAAACAGTGAAGATCATTGTAGCAACATGGTGAAATGGAAGGAATTTGCCTTGCGTCTTTCAAAGGGGAAAACTATTGATGAATTTAACTTCAGTAGACTGCGCTGTCTTTGTACAAAGTAAACATTAAATATGAACAATTAACTAAAAATATAAACTAGTAATTAAAGACTAATATGTACAAGACTGATGAGACAAGATGACACTTTTACTGTAAATACAAAGCTTTATCACTTGGACTGTTCAACCCCAGGCCACTCTTGTAGCTGAATGTTTTCTACATTTTAAGATTAGGAACCATATGTGGCACTCTGGACATCATTCGTTCATTCATTGGTATTATTTATGTTCTTAACTGGGCCACCCCCATATCTTTATAAATGACATGTCATTTGTAAAGACATGCCAGGCTGACAATAGGATAATGTAAACAACACTGCCAGAGCCGCAATGAGTTTATAGTAGGTGTGTGACTGATCAACAATCAATATTATTGGCAGAAATAGAGGGCCCCAAAATCAAATTTTGCTTAGGGCCCCATGGAGGCTTGGGCCGGCACTGGGTTGAAATCTGCGCTTTTGGGTGTTATAGGAGTTATTACGGTAATCTACGTTAGTGTTTTTCACGGCACACTAGTGTGCCGCGAGATATTGTCTGGTGTGCCGTGGGAAATTATGCAATTTCACCTATTTTTCACCAATTTTTTGCTTTTTACGGAAAGTTCTGACGACTGAGACAGGGTTTGTTTTTTAAACCATATTAAATCTATGGTTGTTTTTACAGTGTGTTACTGTAAATGGAAAAACTATATGATTGTTTTTTTACAGATAATTCTGGCCAAAAAATGACCGCATAATGACTCACGTAAAATTACATACAATATATTGTTGTTGTTTTTTTTCCAAAAAAATGTTTGTTTGCTTTTAACCGTAAAATCCATTACTGTTTTTTTTTACTGTACATGGAAAAACTGTACAATAGATATATTGTTTTTACAGTGTATTATTGTAAATGTAAAAACGATACCACTTTTTTTTTCCCACAAAAAAATGTCTGTTTTTAACCGTAAAATCTATTACTGTTTTTTTTTGTTTGTTTTTTTACTGTAAATGGAAAAACTGTACAATAGTATTTTTTACGGTAAAATTCTAGCAGCTAAGCTGACAGTTTTTTACTATACTATATAGCGTCACTGTAAATGGAAAAACTGTATGATTGTTGTTTTTTTACAGATAATTCTGACAAAAAAATTACCACATAATGACTCACGTAAAATTACATACAATATATTGTTTTTACAGTGTATTATTGTAAATGTAAAAACCATACCAATTTTTATTTTTTATTTTTTTATCCGTAAAACCTATTATTGTTTTTTGGGTTTTTTTTTAATGTAAATGGAAAAAACTGTACAATGGTATTTTTTACGGTAAAATTCTAGCAACTGAGCTGACATTTTTTTACTGTACAATTTACAGGTTTTTTTTACAATGTATTACTGTAATGGAAAAACGGTATTACTGGGGTTTTTTTACATAAAATTCTGGAAAATAAAATGACATTGGATACCATAGTGGATTTTTTTAAATAAATTATTAATTTTTTTTAGAATATTTTAATTTTTTATGCTTGGGGAAATATGTTGACATGAGTTTTTCTATCATTTTTGTTTTTTTACGAAAAGTTCTGACGAAAGTTCTGACTGTTTGTTTTTTAAACCATTAAATCTATGGTTGTTTTTACAGTGCGTTACTGTAAATGGAAAAACTGTACGATTTTTTTTACAGATAATTCTGGCAAAAAAATGACCGCACAATGACTCACGGAAAAAAAAATACATACGATATATTGTTTTTACAGTGTATTATTGTAAATGTAAAAAAAGATACCACTTTTTTTTTTTTTTTTACAAAAAAGGTTTGTTTTTGTTTTTTTTAACCGTAAAATCTATTATTGTTTAGTTTTTTTTTTACTGTAAATGTAAAAACTGTACAATAGTATTTTTTACGGTAAAATTCTAGCAACTAAGCTGACAGTTTTGACTGTACAATATACAGGTTTTTTTTTTTACAATGTATTATTGTTTATTGTTTATTGAATGGATCCCCATTAGCTGACGCCAAGGCGACTGCTAGTCTTCCTGGGGTCCATATAGGAGCATACAAAATTAAAATACAAAGAATACATGCATTCCCAAACATTATACAAAGGAAAAATACAACATAAGATAAAAAAGCTAGTTAAACCCAGTATTAAAAATTTACGTCATGTGGTCAGGTGTATCTTCAAAGCTGTCTTGAATGACAATTTACTTTGTGAGAGATTAATGTGAGATGGCAACCAATTCCAGAATGATATACATCTATACATGACTGTATGTTTGAGGAGATTGGTGCTGGGAGCCACCAAATAGCCATTGCTGGCATTCCTAGTGTCATGAATATGTGTTAGTTGATTTTAAAAAACTGTTTGTAAAAGTAATCTGGTGATTGATCTAACATGATAGTTCTAAAGAACATAAGGAGACTACAATGCATCTTTTGTTCAACAGACAACCAGGACAGGCGTGAATGCATAAATGAAATATTAGTGCGCAAAGAACATTTAAGTACCAGTCTAGCCGCTCTGTTCTGAACAAGTTGCAGTTTGTTCAGATCAGACTTAGTCGTAGCGGACCATATTATAGGACAGTAATGAAGATGACAGAAAACCAAGGACTGTATGACTTGACCCATTGTTGAGGATGTCAAGAAGGTGGAGCACTTCCTGACCATGGCTAAACCGCTTCCCATTTTCATTAAAATACCATCAATATGATCGGACCATGACAGTTGACTGTCTAATAGCACACCATACAGTTTTGCTTTTTTAACCTGCTCAATAGGTATATCTGACATTGAAATATGAAGCTGAGGGTCATCAACAAGCATATGCCTGGATTCAAAAAGAATGCTTTTTGTTTTGTCAATATTCACAGTGCCATCTCCGGGTTGCGGAGGAGACCCTGCCCCAAGTGGAGGAGTTCAAGTACCTCGGAGTCTTGTTCACGAGTGAAAGAAGAGTGGATCGTGAGATCGACAGGCGGATCGGTGCGGCGTCTTCAGTAATGCGGACGCTGTATCGATCCGTTGTGGTGAAGAACGAGCTGAGCCGGAAGGCAAAGCTCTCAATTTACCTGTCGATCTACGTTCCCATCCTCACCTATGGTCATGAGCTTTGGGTTATGACCGAAAGGACAAGATCACGGGTACAAGCGGCCGAAATTAGTTTCTTCCGCCGGGTGGCGGGGCTCTCCCTTAGAGATAGGGTGAGAAGCTCTGCCATCCGGGGGGAGCTCAAAGTAAAGCCGCTGCTCCTCCACATTGAGAGGAGCCAGATGAGGTGGTTCGGGCATCTGGTCAGGATGCCACCCGAACGCCTCCCTAGGGAGGTGTTTAGGGCACGTCCGACCTGGGAACGCCTCGGGATCCCCCGGGAAGAGCTGGACAAAGTGGCTCGGGAGAGGGAAGTCTGGGCTTCCCTGTTTAGGCTGCTGACCCCACGACCCGACCTCGGATAAGCGGAAGAAGATGGATGGATGGATGGAATATTCACAACAAGTTTACTATCATTTACCCAGCGTGACACTCTCTCCAGGTCCTGATTAAAGTTATTTTCTAGGTCATTTAAGGTAGAGGCAGTACTGTACAGAGTTGTGTCATCTGCATACATAACCATATTGGTGTTTGTTGTAACACAGGGAAGATCATTAGTAAAAATAATAAAAGTTAAAGGACCTAAGCAGCTTCCTTGAGGCACGCCGCAGTAATTGTACTTGCGTTTGGATAGGCTACCATTAAAACACACTTTCTGTGATCTTCCTGATAGATATCTCAACATCCAAGAAAGTGACATACTATTAAAACCATATTTTCTCAGTTTGGAGATCATTATGTCGTGATCTACGACATCGAATGCCGCACTAAAGTCAACCAGGCCAGTACCAACCATCTTCTTGACATCCATTTGTGACAGCCAGTCATCAGTCAGCTGAGCTAGAGCAGTAGATGTGGAGTGACCTTGCCTATAAGCATGCTGGGAACTCCACATCAGTTTGTTGTAGGAAAAGTCATCTTGAATTTGTTTAAAAACAACTTTTTCCATCAATTTACTAAGAACAGGAAGTATGCTTATTGGTCTACTGTTTTTACCAGTAAAAATCTTTATTTTTGTCCTTGGGTAGAGGGATGACCTTGGCCTCCTTCCAAACCCCAGGACAGACTCCATATCTTAATGATGTATTAAATATATGACAAATCAGAGTTGATACATGGCATGCCGCAATTCTTAACAATTTGCCATCTAGCATGTCCGTCCCAGCAGGTTTATCAGATGGCAGTGATGACAACAATTTCTCAATATCAGAACTACTAACTGGTACAAAATAGAACCTGCAGTTTTTACCCTTGATTACCGTATTTTTCGGAGTATAAGTCGCACCGGAGTATAAGTCGCACCTGCCGAAAATGCATAATAAAGAAGGAAAAAAACATATATAAGTCGCATTTTTGGGGGAAATTTATTTGATAAAACCCAACACCAAGAATAGACATTTGAAAGGCAATTTAAAATAAATAAAGAATAGTGGACAACAGGCTGAATAAGTGTACGTTATATCACGCATGAATAACCAACTGAGAACGTGCCTGGTATGTTAACGTAACATATTATGGTAAGAGTCATTCAAATACCTATAACATATAGAACATGTTATACGTTTACCAAACAATCTGTCACTCCTAATCGCTAAATCGCATGAAATTTTATACGTCTAGTCTCTTACGTGAATGAGCTAAATAATATTATTTGTTATTTTAGCATGGTGGAAGAGGGGTTAGTGCGTCTGCCTCACAATACGAAGGTCCTGAGCAGTCCTGGGTTCAATCCCGGGCTCGGGATCTTTCTCTGTGGAGTTTGCATGTTCTCCCCGTGACTGAGTGGGTTCCCTCCGGGTACTCCGGCTTCCTCCCACCTCCAAAAACATGCACCTGGGGATAGGTTGATTGGCAACACTAAATTGGCCCTAGTGTGTGAATGTGAGTGTGAAAGTTGTCTGTCTATCTGTGTTGGCCCTGTGATGAGGTGGCGACTTGTCCAGGGTGTACCCCGCCTTCCGCCTGATTGTAGCTGAGATAGGCTCCAGCGCCCCCCACGACCCCGAAGGGATTAAGCGGTAGAAAATGGATGGATGGATGGATATTTTACGGTAATGTGTTAATAATTTCACACATAAGTCGCTCCTGAGTATAAGTCGCAACACCGGCCAAACTATGAAAAAAACTGCGATTTATAGTCCGAAAAATACGGGATGGCGTGGCGCAGTGGAAGAATGGCCGTGCGCGACCCGAGGGTCCCTGGTTCAATCCCCACCTAGTACCAACCTCGTCATGTCCGTTGTGTCCTGAGCAAGACACTTCACCCTTGCTCCTGATGGGTGCTGGTTAGCGCCTTGCATGGCAGCTCCCTCCATCAGTGTGTGAATGTGTGTGTGAATGGGTAATTGTGGAAGTAGTGTCAAAGCGCTTTGAGTACCTTGAAGGTAGAAAAGCGCTATACAAGTACAACCCATTTATCATTATCATTTATATGATTTTCTATTAGCCATCAGAAGGCGTCATATTTACTCTCAGATTTTCCACTTTGTTTGTGAAGTAATTATTCAAATATGTGGAAATTTCCATTGGCTTAGTCAGGTAAGCTCCATCAACTTCTATAAACAAATTTGTTTTACATGTTGCTGATCTTCCCATTATTTGATTTAAAATGTTCCACAATTGTTTTCCATCATGTCTAAAGTCATAGATCTTTGTCTGATAATATACCTTTTTATTACCTCTATTTATTTTAGTAACACGATTTCTTAATTTACGATAGGTCATCTCATCAGAAAGTAGGCCAGAAGAGTCCGCCAACTTTTTAGCCTGGTTACGTTGCTTCATAAGTGCTTTGAGCTCATTTCCTAACCAGGGGGCGCCATTTGCCCTGACAGTTATTTTCCAGCATGCTTATCTGCAATCTGCAAAAATAACTTCATGAATGTGCTCAAAGCAGCTTCAGGATCCTCCTCCAGACACACAGTTTCCCAGTTAACATGTTTCACATTACCTCATTAAAATATTTATAAGACCTTTTATGTATAGCCGCACTAGGAGCTTTGGAGAGCTTGGTCTTCCTCCTTATTGCAATTAAGTTGTGGTCTGTAAAGCCAAGAGCTATTGATACTGTTTTAGTGCATTTATCAGGAACATTGGTGAATAGGTGGTCAATGCATTTGGATGACTTTAGCCCATTTCTATTTATAGTTGGTCTGGTTGGTAGTGTAATGGTCTGTGTGAGGTTACAGGCATTAGCTACAGCAATATGTTTCTTTTTCAGCGGGCACATAGCAGACCAATCAATGTTTGTGTCCCCAGTAAAATATATCTCTCTGTTCTCATCACTAGATTTATCCAACATATTGCATATTAAATCCAGGTATTGTATATTGGCACTAGGTGGTCTATAGCAGCACCCCACCAATATGGGTTTGGTCTGTGGCTGGTGAACCTGGATCCACAGGGCCTCAATATCAGCCAACATTAAATCATATCTTCATTTCACAGGAATGTGACTCTGCACATACACAGCTACACCTCCACCATATCTTGTTCTATCCTTCCTAAAAATGGTGTATCCATCTACAGCTAAATCAACATCCTCAAAAGAGGAGTCAAGATGGGTTTCAGATATTGCCATAATGTGTATATCATGAGACTTCATTATCGTGGCGAAGTTGGTAGAGTGGCCGTGCCAGCAATCGGAGGGTTGCTGGTTACTGGGGTTCAATCCCCACCTTCTACCATCCTAGTCACGTCCGTTGTGTCCTTGGGCAAGACACTTCACCCTTGCTCCTGATGGGTGCTGGTTAGCGCCTTGCATGGCAGCTCCCGCCATCAGTGTGTAAATGTGTGTGTGAATGGGTGAATGTGGAACTACTGTCAAAGCGCTTTGAGTACCTTGAAGGTAGAAAAGCACTATACAAGTATAACCCATTTATCATTTATTTATCATTTATCATACATAAATTAGGGATTTTATTTCTTAAGCTACAGATATTCAAGTGAGCTATCAGCAGGCCGGGTAGTTTAAGATTGTATGAAACCATGATGAAGAGAGAGAGCGATTGATGACTTATATTAGGGCTGGGCGGTATGGCCTTTTTTTTAATATCGCGATATTTTAAGGAAAAATCGGGACACACGATATATATCTCAATATTTTGCCTTAGCCTTGAATGAACACTTGATGCATATAATCACAGCAGTATGATGATTCTATG
The DNA here is from genome assembly GCF_033978685.3 of Nerophis lumbriciformis. NCBI lineage: Eukaryota > Metazoa > Chordata > Actinopteri > Syngnathiformes > Syngnathidae > Nerophis > Nerophis lumbriciformis. The sequence continues at coordinate 13,319,332 of NC_084573.2, read as the reverse complement.
TGTCTACATTAAAACATTCTTCTTCATACTGCATTAATATATGCTACTTTTAAACTTTCATGCAGAGAAGGAATTCACAACTAAAAAAATTACTATTTTTTTCATACGGTGTTGATCTGGAAATGTTTGCCTTGGCATTTCAGTGTTTCCCACAGGACAGGCATCTATATGTGGTGGTGTGGTCGGGGGGTGGCGGCGGCAGCGGCGATGACCAAGAAGAACGCGGAGTTGGAATATAATTACAACATTTTATGTACATATTTATATACAGATTTGAACAATTAGTGATTCACTGAAATATATTTATTAATTGTGGTTCTTACAAAAAATATATCTTATAAAATATAAAAGCTAAAATGTCTCTTAAAGCTCTGCCCCTTTAATTAGTGAATACTAAATAATTTAACTTTAGCCTACTACTACAACCATATTATTTACCAGCAACATGAAGTGAAACAGAGACAGAGGTGTCCTGCCACAGTCAGTCAACCTCCTCCTCCTCCTCCTGCTGCTGAACAGGTCGCACCTGTGGTCCGGACTGTAGGCCTACCTCCTCTCCAAGTCGAGCCCTTTTCGGCCGTTGAAAATATTTTTCTATACTCATCTGTGTGAAGGAGTGAACATCCAACATTAGAATTTATTACTAACGAGTAGAACCGCTCTATGTACAGTGCCGTCTAACCTTAAGCGGCAGCAGCTCAACACATGCAGGGTTCAACGTTAAGGTTTTTTTCTACTTGCCCGACTTCTCAAATCTACTTGCCCCAATATTTTTACTTGTCCTGCCTAGGTTTTTTTCTGGCTGTGTAGTGCTCATGGCTTATATCTTACTAAAATTCTTCCCGTTGACTATTTACAACACTACACAGTATTTATTATTATTATTATTGTTATCTATAATTACATTTAAATGGCATTGCATACATGTAAAATTAAATGCTATTTCACATTATTTGACCAGTAGCAGTTACACCCATCTGAACAGGTCAGCCACCTGTTTAAAGCCCGATCACAGTTGAAATCTTGAAATGAAGGGCCTTTAATGGCCAAAACATTAACCTGGACAACATTTTAACAGCTGGTTGGCTCAGATTTTATTATTTTCATTGCATTCACATGCTGCAGTGGACAGTGGACAATTTAGCTTCAGTCCATGTGTGTTTATTGACAACAGGGTTATAACCTGGACACGTTAGCTCGTCGGTATGAAAACAGGTGACTGTTACTACGTGCGTCTGCCCCGGCCCCAGAGTCAAACAGCGGCGGTGTTAATGAAGCAGCGTCAGGCTGCTCACCGTCAGTGAAACGCTCGGTGAAATCGCGGATTAATGTTAAATATATGACGAGCCGCGAGCGATGCAGCTATAACCTATCTACCTATAACCTATATTACCCTCGTATTTTGATCCCGTCCGTCCGTCCCTCTTCTTCTTCTTCTTCTTCTTCTGGCCCACCAGGTGAATTAAGTGCTATTGGCGGAGTTACAATTCATAGTAGGCTACCGCCACCTACTGCACCGGAGTTGTAACTACAAGCAACATTCACAGACAGTCCCATTGCTTTTATGAGCGGTCGAGCGAGTCAAAAGCCGAAAAATCCATTTGTGGCGGACGTAATTCTTTCGTGGCGGGCCACCACAAATAAATGAATGTGTGGGAAACACTGCATTTTGATGGTGTGGACGTGTGGCACCAAACGGAGATATTGACGTGCGGAGTAAGCCCTCTTCATTGTCTAGCGGGTGACTTTTCAAATGATGCTACATATTAGCAGTGTAGCCGTGTGTCCTGGGTTCGCCTATACAGTGTACTTATCTAATAAAATAATAAAAGGTAGACATTAGAGCAGGTTCGGTAGCCACCGCTTCTTTAATGTCAACATCACACACCTCCTTCCACAACCACACACACCCTACGTCACAGCCCTACGGCAACTCTGGAGGTACAAAACTCCTCCTCCTTACCTAACACACTACGGTGACTTGGGACACCCTGAACTGTTTGTTACAGCAGTAATGCTACTTTTTATAGCAACGCTTTTGCCCCACACTTGACAAATTACAGTTGTCTGTTCGACATATTCCCACTTGAAGCCAAACCACCGCCAGACGATGGACCCCTGCTGTTTTTCTTAGGAATTAATTATTCCTTCATTTGTTACCAGATTCGCACCTTCTTTCTCTTGTATTAGCGCTCGCACCGCTCCGCTAGCATCACAGCTAACATTAGCCATGCTGCTATCTCTCTGCCCGGGAGGGCGTATATACGTATGTGACGTATGACGTGACAGTATGTGACGTATGTAAGAAGGTGCGCTTGCTGTCTGTGAGAAGGACAGACAAGACAGAGTGAGAAGAGCCTGTAGTGTAATGTCCGCAGCTAAAAGCAACTGCGTGAGAACGTATACTTGATATCACGATATAGTCATTTTCTATATCGCACAGAGACAAACCCGCGATATATCGCGTATATCGATATATCGCCCAGCCCTAACTTATATTGCTTTTAACAATTGACCCAGAAACACAGTAGTGTAGGCCTGCTTTGAGGCATAAAAAGCCGTAAAGGTAGACATATATAACAACGCCCAACTAGTACATAGGCATGATATCTGCAACTGCAGCAAAAAACTAAAGAATAAAAAAAACTAAAGAATAAAAAAGGGAAACAATGAGTGACAGTCATTATGTCATACTTGCCAACCCTCCCAAATTTTCCGGGAGACTCCCGAATTTCAGTACCTCTCCCGAAAATCTCCCGGGACAACCATTCTCCCGAATTTCTCCCGATTTCCAGACGGACAACTATATTGGGGGCGTGCCTTAAAGGCACTGCCTTTAGCGTCGTCTCTCACCTGAAAAGGAGACTATTTTGTATGTCTCCGTTATCCATAGGTTTATCTATAACCCATAAAGTAGGCAGGCACGGAGCTATTTCTCAGCGTGTGTTTATACCAGCCGGCACGTTAATACACTGACACACAAAATCCGGATTCCCATCATGCATTGCTTCAAAACTACGGCAAGTAGTAATGTCCAAAATTTCCAACCGGACAAACAATATTGGGGGCGTGCCTTAAAGGCACTGCCTTTAGCGTCCTCTCACCTGAAAAGGAGATTATTATATGTCTCCGTTATCCATAGGTTTATCTATAGAGGCTAATCTTTCCTGTGATAAAATGGCAACCAAGGTAATCAAAAAGGTCAACCAACAAACAAGATTTCTCAATAGAATCTCCTCTCTGGTCAACAAAAGCACCATGAGGATTCTAGCGGGAACTCTCGTTCAACCCTTTTTCGATTACGCATGCACCTCCTGGTACCCTAGCACCTCCAAAACCCTCAAATCTAAACTCCAAACATCCCAGAACAAGCTAGTCAGATTACTTCTAGACCTTCACCCCAGATCCCACCTCACTCCTACCCACTTCTCCAAAGTGGGCTGGCTCAGGGTGGAGGACAGAGTAAAACAACTTGCACTGAGCCCAGTCTATAAAATCCGCTACACCTCCCTGATACCGAAGTACATGTCAAACTACTTCCTTAACGTAAATGACCGCCATAACCACAACACCAGGGGGAGCTCCACTAACCACGTTAAACCCAGATTCCGATCTCACAAAGGTCTTAACTCATTCTCTTTCTATGCCACATCAATGTGGAATGCGCTCCCAACAGGTATAAAAGAAAGAGCATCTCTATCCTCCTTCAAAACCGCAATAAAAGTACACCTCCAGGCAACTTTAACCCTAAACTAACACCCTCCCCGGATTGTTAATAATCAAATGTAAACAATCAAATGTAGATACTTTTCTTTTGCCTTCTGATCTCTCTCTTTCTCTCTCTATGTCCACTACTTACTGTACATATCCTACCAAGTCAGACCCAACACTGTTCCAATATCAATTTCTCTGTTCTCAATTGTTGATGACTGATGATAACAACCAAACCTAACCCCCCCACCCTCCACACCCTGAATTGTAAATAATGTAAATAATTCAATGTATACACCCTGATGATTATCTTGTGTGATGACTGTATTATGATGATAGTATATATGATGGTATATATCTGTATCATGAATCAAATTAAGTGGACCCCGACTCAAACAAGTTGAAAAACGTATTCGGGTGTTACCATTTAGTGGTCAATTGTACGGAATATGTACTTCAATGTGCAACCTACTAATATAAGTCTCAATCAATCAATCAATCAATCAATCAATCAATCAATAACCCATAACACGGTGGCCGAATGGATATAGACACTCATGAACGGTCAGAGAAGCACAAGGCGACGGCAACGCAGTATTATGGGCTACCTTGCAAGCAACATCCCGTTCTCATTTGCGGATGTTTTCAACAAATACGTGAAGGATATGTAACCGGATTCAGAGATCGCTCGCCAGTACTCAAATGGCAGAACAAAGGGTACTCAAATAGTGAAAGGTAAGTGTTGTTGTTTTTTTAAAGAGGAACATTATCACCAGACCTATGTAAGTGTCAATATATACCTTGATATTGCAGAAAAAAGACCATATATTTTTTTAACCGATTCCCGAACTCTAAATGGGTGAATTTTGGCGAATTAAATGCCTTTCTAATATTCGCTCTTGGAGCGATGACGTCACAACGTGGCGTCACATCGGGAAGCAATCCGCCATTTTCTCAAACACCGAGTCAAATCAGCTCTGTTATTTTCCGTTTTTTCGACTGTTTTCCGTACCTTGGAGACATCATGCCTCGTCGGTGTGTTGTCGGAGGGTGTAACAACACGAACAGGGACGGATTCAAGTTGCACCAGTGGCCCAAAGATGCGAAAGTGGCAAGAAATTGGACGTTTGTTCCGCACACTTTACCGACGAAAGCTATGCTACGACAGAGATGGCAAGAATGTGTGGATATCCTGCGACACTCAAAGCAGATGCATTTCCAACGATAAAGTCAAAGAAATCTGCCGCCAGACCCCCATTGAATCTGCCGGAGTGTGTGAGCAATTCAGGGACAAAGGACCTCGGTAGCACGGCAAGCAATGATGGCAGTTTGTTCCCGCAGACGAGCGAGCTAAACCCCCTATCGACCCTAGCTTCGCTGGCCTGCTGACATCAACTCCAAAACTGGACAGATCAGCTTTCAGGAAAAGAGCGCGGATGAGGGTATGTCTACAGAATATATTAATTGATGAAAATTGGGCTGTCTGCACTCTCAAAGTGCATGTTGTTGCCAAATGTATTTTATATGCTGTAAACCTAGTTCATAGTTGTTAGTTTCCTTTAATGCCAAACAAACACATACCAATCGTTGGTTAGAAGGCGATCGCCGAATTCGTCCTCGCTTTCTCCCGTGTTGCTGGCTGTCGTGTCGTTTTCGTCGGTTTCGCTTGCATACGGTTCAAACCGATATGGCTCAATAGCTTCAGTTTCTTCTTCAATTTCGTTTTCGCTACCTGCCTCCACACTACAACCATCCGTTTCAATACATTCGTAATCTGTTAAATCGCTTAAGCCGCTGAAATCCGAGTCTGAATCCGAGCTAATGTCGCTATAGCTTGCTGTTCTTTCCGCCATGTTTGTTTGTGTTGGCTTCACTATGTGACGTCACAGGAAAATGGACGGGTGTTTATAACGATGGTTAAAATCAGGCACTTTGAAGCTTTTTTTAGGGGTATTGCGTGATGGGTAAAATTTTTGAAAAAAACTTCGAAAAATATAATAAGCCACTGGGAACTGATTCTTAATGGTTTTAACCATTCTGAAATTGTGATAATGTTCCCCTTTAAGTAAGCAGCAAGTACAGAACAGTTAGTAGAACAACTGTGTTTTCATTACTGTGTACTGTACTATATATATATATATATATATATATATATATATATATATATTTGGAGGTCTCAAGGTTGGCAAGTATGCGTTATGTGTGTGTGAGAAAGTGTCCATGAGTAGACACAGGGGTCCTACCTCGCCGCAGATAGTTCCTCAGACATCGAATTTGTCCAGATCACTGATGTTGTTGATGACCATGACTTTCTCCTCTTCTGGGGTCGTACCATTCAGCTTGATAAAAACACTTTACAGCTGGCAGTCCATGCAGACTGAATTTTGCATTGCTTCCTCAGGATCTCACCATTCCTTTTGGTGAGGTGTTCGTTAATGTACACACCTCCGTTCCTTTTCATTTGCGACCCTGTTTTTGGGATCGCGATCTTGTTCTTTCTGTTGGTGAAGCGAATGATAATCGCCGGCCTCGCTCCTTTGGTTCTCGTAGGCAGGGGTGTGGCAGGCTTCAATGTCGCCTCCGTGGGTTCCGTCTCCGACTCCGATTGAACTCCCTACCGCCCTGCGGGGCCGTTCTCCCGGGCTGCTACACATGGCGTAAGACCGATGTTTGATCTTCAGTCCGCCGACATTCACGTTGTCCATGCGGGAGTACTGCTCCAAGTCGGCCACGCGACATTCCAAAACTTTTAGTGGCCTAGTGGTTAGAGCGTCCGCCCTGAGATCGGTAGGTTGTGAGTTCATACCAAAGACTATAAAAATGGGACCCATTACCTCCCTGCTTGGCACTCAGCATCAAGGGTTGGAATTAGGGGTTAAATCACCAAAAATGATTCCCGGGCGCGGCACCGCTGCTGCTCACTGCTCCCCTCACCTCCCAGGGGGTGATCAAGGGGATGGGTCAAATGCAGAGGACAAATTTCACCACAACTAGTGTGTGCGTGTAACAATCATTGGTACTTTAACTTAACTTTCTTATAGCTTTGTCTTTCTCCGTGTTTCTGATCGTCACCCATCAGATCCACAATTTTCTTTTGCTTGTCAGCAATTGTTGCGATCTCAGCCGAGAAAGAACTCAAGAGATTCCTTAATTTCCTCCATATCGTCCTCAAAGGGGCGAACCGCTCTCCTTGGCTTCGGACCCATGCTAACCTACCTGGGCCACGGCTGAAGGCGAGCCTAGCCCGGCTAGAAACTAGACTAGAAACGAGCCACACCAACGTAGACATTTAGCGACGCTGGAATGGACTATTTCACCGGGCACTCAAGGGGCTACTGCCCGCCCCAGTGGCACAGCACACGCCGCTCTGGTCGCTCCGTTGCTGCACGCCGTGAGAAAGTTTCGCCCTGCTTCCTTGCTTGCAGGTAACTAGCAAAGCGGTAACAGCCAATCAAAATGTAAATGGAAACACGCTATTACTGTTTTTTTTGGGGGGGTTTTTACAGAAAATTCTGGCAAATAAAATGACGGTGGATACTATAATGTATTTTTTTAATAAATTATTTTTTGTTGTTGAATATTTAAAATTGTTTATGCTTGGAGAAATATGTTGACATTAATTTTTCTATCATTTTTGTTTTTTGTTAAACCATTACATGTATGGTTGTTTTTACAGTGCGTTACTGTAAATGGAAAAACGATACCACTTTTTTTCCCCCGAATAATTTTTTTTGGGTTTTTTTTAACCGTAAAATCTTAGGGTTTTTTGTTTGTTTGTTTTTTTACTGTAAATGGAAAAACTGTACAATAGTATTTTTACGGTAAAATTCTAGCAGTTTTTTTTTACTGTACAATATACAGTTGTTTTTACAACTTATTACTGTATATGGAAAAACGGTATTACTGTTTGTTTTTTACAGAAAATTCTGGCAAATAAAATGACGGTAGATATTATAATATATGTCTTTAATAAATTACTATTATTTTGATTTGATTTTAAATTTTTTATATTTGGGGAAATATGTTAAAATTAGTTTTTCTATAATTTTTGTTTTTTACGGAAAGTTCTGACGACTGAGCCGACAAGGTTTGTTTTTTAAACCATTGAATCTATGGTTGTTTTTACAGTGCGTTACTGTAAATGGAAAAACGATACCACTTTTTTTTTTTCCCAAAAAAATGTTGTTGTTTTTTTAACCGTAAAATCTATTAGATTTTATTTTTTTGGTTGTTTTTTTTTACTGTAAATGGAAAAACTGTACAATATTATTTTTTACAGTAAAATTCTAGCAGTTTTTTGTACTGTACAATATACAGTTGTTTTTACAGTGTGTTACTGTAAATGGAAAAACGATACCAATTTTTTTTCCCCCAAAAAAAGGTTTTTTGTTTTTTTTAACCGTAAAAATCTTAGTTTTTTTTTTTGTTTGTTTGTTTTTTGTTACTGTAAATGGAAAAACTGTACAATAGTATTTTTTACGGTAAAATTCGAGCCGACAGGGTTTGTTTTTTTAACCATTAAATCTATGGTTGTTTTAACAGTGTGTTACTGTAAATGGAAAAACGATACAACTTTTTTTTTTTTTCAAAAAAAAATGTTGTTTTTTTAACCGTAAAATCTATCAGTTTTTTTTGTTTTTGTTTTTTTACTGTAAATGGAAAAACTGTACAATATTATTTTTTACGGTAAAATTCTAGCAGGTTTTTTTTACTCTACAATATATAGTTGTTTTTACAACTTATTACTGTAAATGGAAAAACGGTATTACTGTTTTTTTACAGAAAATTCTGGCAAATAAAATGACGGTAGATATTATAATATATTTCTTTAATAAATTACTATTATTTTTATTTTATTTTAAATTTTTTATGCTTGGGGAAATATGTTAACATGAGTTTTTCTATCATTTTTGTTTTTTACGGAAAACCATTAAATCTATAGTTGTTTTTACAGTGCGTTACTGTAAATGGAAAAACTGTGCGATTGATTTTTTTTACAGATAATTCTGGCAAAAAAATGACCGCATAATGACTCATGGAAAAAATTACATGCGATATATTATTTTTACAGTGTATTATTGTAAATGTAAAAACCATACCACTTTTTTTTTTTTTTTTTTTTTATGGAAAAGTTGTTTTGTTTTTTTTAACCGTAAAATCTATTATTGTTTTTTTGTTGTTGTTTTTTTACTGTAAATGGAAATATTGTACAATAACATTTTTTACGGTAAAATCCTACCAGTTTTTTTTTACTGTACAATATACAGTTGTTTTTACAATGTATTACTGTAAATGGAAAAACGGTATTATTTTCAAAATACCTACCCAGGTTCGAGTCCCACATGTCCCGCCGCCGGCCGCGGGGGGGGGGGGGGTTTACAGAAAATTCTGGCAAATAAAATGACGGTGGATACCTTAATGTATTTTTTTATTTTTTTTTTAATATTTAATATTTAACTTTTTTTATGCTTGGAGAAATATGTTGACATGAGTTTTTCTTTCATTTTTGTTTTTTATGGAAAGTTCTGACGACCGAGCCGACAGGGTTTGTTTTTTAAACCATTACATTTATGGTTGTTTTTACAGTGCGTTACTGTAAATGGAAAAACGATACCACTTTTTTTTCCCCCAAAAAAATGTTTTTGTTTTTTTTAACCATAAAGTTTATTAGTTTTTTGTTGTTGTTGTTGTTGTTGTTTTTTTACTGTAAATGGAGAAACTGTACAATAGTATTTTTGATGGTAAAATTCTAGCAGTTTTTTTTTACTGTACAATATACAGTTGTTTTTACAATGTATTACGATTGATTTTTTTTTCTCCAGATTATTCTGGCAAAAAAATTACCGCATAATGACTCATGGAAAAAATTACATATGATATATTGTTTTTACAGTGTATTATTGTAAATGGTTTTTTTTGTAAGTTTTTTGGGTGTTTTTTTAACCGTAAAATCTATTATTGTTTTTTGTCGTTGTTTTTTTTACTGTAAATGGAAAAACTGTACAATAGTATTTTTTACGGTAAAATTCTAGCAGTTTTTTTTTTACTGTAAAATAGACAGTTGTTTTTACAACGTATTACTGTAAATGGAAAAACGGTATTACTGTTTGTTTGTTTTTTACAGAAAATTCTGGCAAATAAAATGACAATGGATACTAAATGTATTTTTTTTAATAAATTATTATTTTTTTTAGAATATTTAAAAAATTTTATGCTTGGGGGAAATATGTTAATATGAGATTTTGCACCAGTACAGTGTTTATATGGATAATAAACATGGGGCTGTACTAACTTAGGACACAAGAGGGCGCCATTGCGCAAGGTGTCAGTTTGTCACAGAACAACTGAGGCCTTGCTACTGCTGAATAGCTTACTTAAAAAGTAAAAGAAAAAGAAAAGAAAATGATATACACTTGTCATGTGAGTCAAATAAGTCATCTCCGCTCGGTTATTATTATGTGCTATTAAGAATTCAGACCCAACTTGAGGAGAAACCCTTCCCCGTTGGAGATCAGCGAAAGCCCGCGACTCCTTCCCGTCCTGCAGGATATCAACATCTGCGTCGTCGAACGGGTGAAATCATCCACTTCCGGCGAGTGCCCTCACCGACATTCCCCGGCGTTTATTGTTCATCGGCGATGTGCAGCGGCGTGCGTCCCACAATGTCTGCGCTTCCCCGGCTGACCCTGCAGTCAAACATGTGCATATTTACCTGCCGAGACGGCGTTCAATTCTGGGTAAAGAGCAAAGCTTAATGGCGGCATTGGAGGGACGGCCGACGTCTGTTGGTGTGGAAGTGATGGCTGCAGGAAGGCGGCGACACGCACGACATTCTCCATGGCGGTGTCGCAACAATGCATCCTACAGTCGCTTCATTCCATGACTGAATAGCAGCTACTACCATCATTGTAGGCCAGACCTGGGCAAATTAAGGCCCGTTAAAATTTTCAATCTGGCCCGCCGGACATTCCCAAATATTTTTTTTAGATCTTTAAGATGGAAAGTGTAGCTGCCATTATGATGTGCAGTGATGTTTTCTAATGAGCGTTAGTCTTGAACTAGCATGTCACCTTTTGCCCAGGAGAGGAACAAACGACAAGCCGAGCGTAGTCCTGAGATTTGTAAACAGAAAGCACAAGATCGCGTTGCTAAAACAGGGAAGAAAGCTAAAAGGAACAAACGTGTATATGAACGACCATTTGACCAAACGAAATGCTGATATAGCCCGAAAAGCACGCCAAATGAGGAGAGAGAAGAAAATTCTACAAACTTGGACTGCGAACTGTAAAGTATTCATCAAACTCAACGGTACTCCGGAGAACGCCAAAGTGCTGGTGATTAGAAACATCGAGGATCTGAACGAATATGACGTTTGAACTGGACTGTAAGGTAAAAGTGATTAAACACAATCATGACACACATTGACAATACGCAAGATGACACTAGCCACATAATTCAGTTGGTAAGTGAATATGACAATGTACAGTTGAAAGCATCTCAATACACTGAGCACCACCTACAAGACTTGGAACATGATATAGACCCGGACAATCATTTCCTCCTCAATATCAATGAGAACTGCTGCTACTACACCAATGAACAGTACAACCAGAATATTATTACTAAAGGCAAATTGTCCATTATCCATTTTAATAGTAGAAGCCTAAACAGGAATTTCAAGGACATCAAGGACTATTTACACACCTTTTCACAACCATTTAACATAATTGCAGTATCTGAAACTTGGATTAACAGTGAAAAAGTGACAGATTTTGAACTGGATGGTTATGACTTTATTAATATGAATAGACAAAACAAGGGGGGTGGAGGGGTGGCAATCTATGTGGATAACACCTTGAGATTCAAACGTCTGGATGATATGACAACTGTGGTTGATAACCTACTTGAATGTCTAACAGTTGAAATTTGTATGGAAAAAAGTAGAAATGTCATTATTAGTTGTATATACAGATCGCCAGGTACAAGCATTGAATGTTTTACAGATTGGATGGAATGCTTGTTTTCAAAGAAGAGTAATGTTAATAAAGCTGTCTTCATTTGTGGAGACTTTAATATTGACATGTTAAATCCCAGTAAAAATAATGATATAGATAATTTCATTGACACAATGTACAGTATGAGTCTATATCCCAAAATCACCAGACCCAGTCGAATTACGTCCCACTCTGCCACTCTAATCGACAACATATTCACTAATGATATTGAGAATAAGACCGTAAGTGGGCTATTGATCAAAGATATCACTGACCACCTCCCAGTTTTTCTGATATTTAATGGAAACTACAGGACAAAAAAATTAGAAAAGCCAACCCAATACAGAAGAACGAGATCAGAGGAATCTATTAGTTCATTTAAACATGATTTACTGGAGCAGAATTGGGATGTAATTTATGAAAATGGTGATGTTAATAGCGCTTACAATATATTCTTGAGAATATTTAGGTCAGTATATGATAAAAATTGCCCAATAAAAGAATGCACCAGTAAAAAAAAATATACTAATTGTCCTTGGATCACAAAGGGATTGCAAAATGCTTGCAAAAAGAAAAACACTCTTTACAGAGAATTTATAAGATTGAAAACAAAAGAAGCAGAAAATAAATATAAAAAATATAAAAACAAATTAACTCATATTATAAGGTCAAATAAGAGAGAGTATTATAAGAAATTACTAGATGATAATAAAAACAATATCAAAGGAATATGGAATTTATTAAACAGTATTATAAGAAACAGTACCTCTTCAATTAACTATCCAACGTATTTCACGAATGATGGTAAAGAAAATGATAATATGGAAGATGTGGCTAATGCCTTCAATAAATTCTTTGTAAGTATTGGACCCGAACTTGCAAAAAAAATCCCAGATCCACGGACAACTGGTAAAAATATGGAGGGATTGTTGGAGAGAAATCCCAATTCTATGTTTTTAAATGCAGTGGGTGAAGAAGAAGTGTTGGATATTGTAAACAAATGTAAAAACAAAATGTCCACTGACTCCAATGACATTAGTATGGCATTGGTAAAAAAGGTCATTACAGGGATATCAAAACCATTAACATATATCTGTAATTTGTCATTTCAAACCGGCGCATTTCCAAATGAAATGAAAATAGCTAAAGTTATACCTCTGTTTAAAACTGGGAGCAAGCACCACTTCACAAACTATAGACCCGTCTCTTTACTTCCACAATTCTCTAAAATATTAGAAAAACTATTTAATAACAGGTTAGATGCATTTATAGAAAAACATAAATTACTCTCTGACTGTCAATATGGGTTTAGATCAAACAGATCTACATCAATGGCAATAGTTGAAACAATAGAGGAAATCACAAATGCCATAGAAAAGAAACAATATGCAATGGGAATATTTATTGATCTAAAAAAAGCATTTGACACAATTAACCACAATATATTAATCAATAAAATGGAAAAGTATGGAATTAGGGGAGTTGTACTAGATTGGCTTAAAAGTTACTTAAATAAGAGACAACAGTTTGTGAAGTTGGGGGATTGCTGTTCATCGTGTTTGGATATTGTTTGTGGTGTCCCCCAGGGGTCAGTGTTGGGGCCAAAACTGTTCATCCTATATATCAATGATATATGTAAAGTGTCTACATTATTGAAATTAGTGTTATTTGCTGATGACACTGATATTTTTTGTTCAGGGGATGACTTAAATCAATTGCAAGAAGTCATTATGGAAGAAATGAGTAAACTAAAAACTTGGTTTGACTACAATAAATTGTCATTAAACCTGACTAAGACTAAGTTAATGCTGTTTGGAAAGAGGACACATGAAACAAAGGTGCAGATACAAATAGATGGGGTGGATATTGAAAGGGTTTTTGAAATAAAATTCCTTGGAGTTACAATTGACGATCAAATTAACTGGAAATCACATATAAAACATGTACAATCTAAGCTGTCAAGAAGCATCTCAGTAATAAATAAAGCAAAGCAGGTTCTGGATTACAAATCACTCCACATTCTTTACTGTTCATTAGTTTTACCATACTTAACCTACTGTGTGGAAGTCTGGGGGAATAATTATAAAAGCTCATTAAATTCAATAACTACACTTCAGAAAAGAGCTGTACGCATCATCAACAAGGTTGGATATCTGGACCATACTCACTCACTATTCTTACAGTCAAAAATATTAAAATTTAATGATATTATTTTGTATCAAACTGCACAAATAATGTATAAAGCCAAAATAAATAAACTCCCGGGAAGCATTCAAAAATTGTTCAGCATACGAGAGGGCGGTTATAATTTAAGGGGGAATTTAAATTTCAAAATGCTTAGTTATAGAACGACCATTAAAAGTTTTTGTCTTTCAATTTGTGGAGTGAAATTATGGAATGGTTTGAATGTGGAGTTAAAGCAATGTCCAAACATAAACCAGTTTAAAAAGAAGTATAGGTACATGGTATTCCAGAGGTACAGAGATGAAGAAGGGCTTTGATATTGGCTTGTTTATGTTACAGAAGAGTGTGGGGCTGCCCATTGAGGCAGTGGTGTTGCTGTGGTGGCATGATACCATTTCCATGATCACTAGTGGTAATGGTGTGGCTATGTATGTGTGTAGTGTGCATATGTATGTATATATCTATAATTTATGTATATACAAGTTCATTAAGTTTGTACATTGAGTGAACAGGTAGTTCTAACTCAGAGTAATTTATGATTTAAAGAAAAGGGGTGGGATTAAATAAGTGTAAACTTCTTCTCACTCCTTTTCAAATATGTAAAAAAAAAAAAGAAAGTCCAATGCTCATTTGTTTTTGTTTTTTCTTTTCCATTGTTTTCATTTTGTTATAATGTATGTTAAGGCTATAGCACTGTATTGGATCAGGTTTGCTCTTGTTTTTATGCATATTTGAAATAAAAATATATCAATCAATCAATCAAAAACTATACATAGTATTTCAATGCTTGGACTCTGCATGATATACTAGTTACTATGGTAATCTAATTAGTTACTATGGTCATCTAATTAGTGGGTTATGGTCATCTAAGTCACAGCAGCTCTGACCAAGCACCAAGCAGTGTGGGTGGGGAGCGTTTCCACAGAGTGTTTCCAGAGCCAGCCTGAAATGCGGGTGTTAGGGACCGATTTTTAGTTCTAAAGTTCTAAAGCTTAGTGATGTATCAGATACATCAGGTTGTTATTGTTACAAACTCCACTTTTTTTTTTACCATAATATAGTTACACACTCCATATTTTCTACCACATTATAGACTTAGACTTCCTTTTTATTGTCATTCAAATTTGAACTTTACAGCACAGATAAGAACAACATTTCGTTACATAAGCTAATGGTAGTGCAGGATAAAAAAGCAATAAAGTGCATATATAAATAAATAAATATATATAAATAATACATATAATATATATATAAAATAAATAAATATAAATAAATAGATTACTGTACAAATAAATATATTGCACTTTTTCACATGCGTCCACGTTTATGGATGTATGTTATATTGTCTTTTTTATTCCAGCGAGTTAATCCATTTTGGGGGGGAGTTGAGGGGATAATTTAATTATGATGTGTTCAAGAGTCTTACGGCCTGAGGGAAGAAGCTGTTACAGAACCTGGAGGTTCTGTAACAGTTTTACAGAGTTACAAACCTCCATATTTCCTACCATATTATAGTTAAAACTCCATATTTTCTACCATGTTATAGTTACAAGCCTCCATATTTTCAACCATATTCTACTTACAAACCTCCATATTCTCTATCAAGTTATATTTACAAACATCCATATTTTCTACCATAATGGTTACAAACCTCCATATTTTCAACCATATTATAGTTACAAACCTCCATATTTTCTACCATTTTATAGTTACAAACTGCATATTTTCTACCATATTATAGTTAAAACTCCATATTTTCTACCATGTTATAGTTACAAACCGCATATTTTCTACCATGTTTTAGTTACAAACCAGCATATTTTCTACCATGTATTGGTTACGAACCTCCATATTTTCTACCATATTATAATTACAAACCTCAATATTTTCTACCATACTTTAGTTAAAACTCCATATTTTCTACCATGTTATAGTTACAAACCGCATATTTTCTACCAAGTTTTAGTTACAAACCGCATATTTTCTGCCATGTATTGTTTACAAACTTCCATATTTTCGACCATATTACGGTTACACACTCCATATTTTCAACCATTTTATAGTTACAATTCTCCATAGTTTCTACCAAAATACATTTAAAAACCTCCATATTTTCTACCATATAATAGTTACAAACCTTCACATTTTCTACCATATTATAAATAAAACTCTATATGTTCTACCATGTTATAGTAACAAACCTCTATATTTTCTACCATATTATATTTAAAAACCTCCATATTTTCTACCATATTATAGTTAAAACTCCATATTGTCTACCATGTTATAGTTACAAACCGCATATTTTCTACCATGTTTTAGTTACAAACCACCACATTTTCTACCATGTATTGGTTACAAACTTCCATATTTTCAACCATATTACAGTTACAAACCTCCATAGTTTCTACCAAGTTACATTTAAAAACCTCCATATTTCTACCATATAATAATTACAAACCTCCATATTTTCTTCCATGTATTGGTTACACACTTCCATATTTTCAACCATATTATAGTTACAAACCTCCATATTTTCTACCAAGTTATATTTACAAACCTCCATATTTTCTACCATATTATAGTAACAAACCACAGTATTTTCTACCATGTATTGGTTACAAACTTCCATATTTTCTACCATGTATTGGTTACAAACTTCCATATTTTCAACCTTATTATAGTTACAAACCATCCAGATTTCCTACCATATTATAGTTAAAACTCCATATTTTCTACAATGTTATAGTTACAAACCTCCATATTTTCTACCATATTATAGTTAAAACTACATATTTTCTACCATGTTTTAGTTACAAACCACCATATTTTCTATCGTGTATTGGTTACAAACTTCCATATTTTCGATCATATTACGGTTACACACTCCATATTTTCAACCATATTACAGTTACAAACCTCCATAGTTTCTACTATTTTGTTTGCAAACCACCATATTTTCAACCATATTATAGTTACAAACCTCCATATTTTCTACCATAATGGTTACAAACCTCCATATGTTCTACCATATCATAGTTAAAACTCCATATTTTCTACCATGTTTTAGTTACAAACCACCATATTTTCTACCGTGTATTGGTTACAAACTTCCATATTTTCGACCACATTATAGTTACAAACCTCCATAGTTTCTACCATTTTGTTTGCAAACCTCCATATTTTCTACCATGTATTGGTTTCACACTCCATATTTTCAACCACATTATAGTTACAAACCTCCATATTTTCTACCATATTATTGTTAAAACTCCATATTTTCTACCATATTATTGTTAAAACTCCATATTTTCTACCATATTATTGTTAAAACTCCATATTTTCTACCATGTATTGGTTACAAACCTCCAAATTTTCTACCATGTATTGGTTACAAACTTTCATATTTTCTATCATATTATAATTACAATACTCCATATTTTCTACCAAGTTATATTTACAAACCTCCATATTTTATACCATATTATAGTTACAAACCTCCATAGTTTCTACCATATTATAGTTAAAACTCCATATTTTCTACCATGTTATAGTTAAAACTCCATATTTTCTACCATGTTTTAGTTACAAACCACCATATTTTCTACCATGTATTGGTTACAAACTTCCATATTTTCGACCATATCACAGTTACACACTACATATTTCAAACATATTATAGTTACAAACCTCCATAGTTTATACCATTTTGGTTACAAACCTCCATATTTTCTACCAAGTTACATTTAAAAACCTCCATATTTTTTACCATATTATAATTACAAACCTCAATATTTTCTACCATGTATTGGTTACAAACATCCATATTTCAACCATATTAGAGTTACAAACCTCCATATTTTCTACCATTATGGTTACAAACCTCCATATTGTCTACCATATTATAGTTAAAACTCCAAATTTTCTACCATGTATTGGTTACAAACTTCCATATTTTCTACCAAGTTATATTTACAAACCTCCATATTTTCTACCATATTATAGTTACAAACCTCCAAATTTTCTACCATGTATTGGTTACAAACTTCCATATTTTCGACCATATTATAGTTAAAACTACATGTTTTCTACCATGTTTTAGTTAGAAACCACCATATTTTCTACCATGTTTTGTTACAAACTTCCATATTTTCGACCATATTATAGTTACAAGCCTCCATATTTTCTATCAAGTTACATTAAAAAAAAACTCCATATTTTCAACCATATTATAGTTACAAACCTCCGTATTTTTTACCATGTTATAGTTAAAACTCCATATTTTCTACCATGTTATAGTTACAAACCTCCAAATTGTCTACCATGTATTGGTTACACACTTCCATATTTTCAACCATATTATTGTTAAAACTCCATATTTTCTACCATGTATTGGTTACAAACCTCCATATTTTCTACCATATTATAGTTACAAACCTCCATAGTTTCTACCATATTATAGTCAAAACTCCACATTTTCTACCAAGTTATATTTAAAAACCTCCATATTTTCTGCCAATGTATATTTAAAAACCTCCATATTTTCAACCATATTATAGTTAAAACTCCATATTTTCAACCATATTTTAGTTAAAACTCCATATTTTCAACCATATTATAGTTAAAACTCCATATTTTCTACCATATTATAGTTAAAACTCCATATTTTCAACCATGTTATAGTAACAAACCTCTATATATTCTACCATGTATTGGTTACAAACTTCCACATTTTTTTTTCACCATAAAGTTACAAACTTCCATATTTTCTACCATATCATAATTAAACATTTATATTTTCTACCATGTTATAGTTACAAACCTCATATTTTCTACCATGTATTGGTTACAAATTTCCATATTTCCAACCATTTTATATACCTACACACTCCATATTTTCAACCGCGGAAGGAGATTTTTACAACAAAGTTCTAAAGCTTAGTGATATATCAGATGTATCAGATTGTAGGTGTTTGTTTGTTTTTACTAGGGATGTCCGATAATGTCTTTTTTATTGATATCCGATATTCCAATATTGTCCAACTCTTAATTACCGATACCGATATCAACCGATACCGATACATACAGTCGTGGAATTAACACATTATTATGCCTAATTTGGACAACCAGGTATGGTGAAGATAAGGTCCTTTAAAAAAAAAATAAAAATTAAAAAAGATAAATAAATTAAAAACATTTTCTTGAATAAAAAAGAAAGTAAAACACTATAAAGACAGTTACATAGAAACTAGTAATGAATGAAAATTAGTAAAATTAACTGTTAAAGGTTAGTACTATTAGTGGACCAGCAGCACGCACAATCATGTGTGCTTACGGACTGTATCCCTTGCAGACTGTATTGATATATATTGATATATAATGTAGGAACCAGAATATTAATAATAGAAAGAAACAACCCTTTTGTGTGAATGAGTGTAAATGTGGGAGGAAGGTTTTTTGGGTTGGTGCACTAATCGTAAGTATATCTTGTGTTTTTTATGTTGATTTAATAATTTAAAAAAATAAATAAAATAAAAATAAAAAACGATACCGATAATAAAAAAAACGATATGATAATTTCCGATATTACATTTTAAAGCATTTATCGGCCATCTCTAGTTTTTACCCTTCGTGTTCATATTTCGCTGTGTTTTTTGCATTTTTGTTGATTGTAAAATATGTCGATATATGTATAAAATATGTTGTCAATATTCAGGGTTTTATCGTTCATAGTTAATATTGTAAATCCCACATTCTATATGTTCATGCACATTCTGGGTGTATCATTCAGTAAAAAAAAAGTAAAATTCCATTTCGTTTTTTTTAAGGCGGTCTGTCATAACGTTTTTAGCATTCAATCGGACATTATTGTGAGGTTTTGTATTAGTGTTCCTAAAAATAGATATACCGGCCCCCAGAAACATTTTGTTCTCCAAATTTGGCCCCCGAATCAAAATATTTTCCCAGGCCTGTTGTAGTCCCTGCAAAATGGTGTTATCACCATTTCTAAAAACAGCGGGAATCTAACACTCGTAAGTTCCTACACTTTGGAATTCTACCAAGAATTGACAAAAACACATTTCTAAAATCCCTTTAAATTCCAAAATTAAAATATTTTTCATTTTTTTCTTTTACCACAGAAAGAAACGATTTTGATAACGGAACATAAGAAAGCAATAAACAACCATGTGTCCTCGAGCAGTGATTTTCAAACTGCTGCTACGCCAAATAATTACTTGATTAAAGTACAGTGTTTTATATACATATTCAAACACAGTGTTACTGTTGAAACTGTGTGGGATTTTACAATGGCCTACAATATTAAATACACTTGTTGAATAAAACCTCATTTTAATGAATACTTAAGGCTACTACGCAACTGATCTAGACATTAGTGTATAATAGTACATGATTGCCCCGGCCTAAATGCCGAAACAGCTTTTTTTTAAAGTTACCATGTTTTGAGGCGTTTTTTTGTTTTGTTTTCAATAATATTAAATCAACTTGGGATTTTATGAATTATTTCTTTAATCAATGTATTAAATCAAATTTTTGTTTAAATATTTTTTTTTTTACATTTTCTCCCCCAATTTTTCCACAAATGTAAATGTCTTTAAATTCACACAAAAACACTGTCATGTAGTTGAATAAATAATAACATTTAACATGAATAAATACTCATATTACTATATTTGTTGGAATTTAAACGAGCATTAGCATTGTAATTGCCAACTGGCGATAAGCGCTCTACTTGTCAGCTAGCAATCGTGAAATTTCAAATAGAGTTGAGAATGTCTCCCAAATTCCAATTCCATGCATTTGAATGGCAGTTTCAAACAGGAAGTATAATTGTACCGTATTTTTCGGACTATAAATCGCAGTTTTTTTTATAGTTTGGCCGGGCTCCAGTACGACTTATATATGTTTTTTTCCTTTTTTATTATGCATTTTCGGCAGGTGCGCCTTATACTCTGGTGCGACTTATACTCCGAAAAATACGGTAATTCAAATTCAAATGGAACGAAGGAATATCGCAGTTTTACCTTTACATTTTTGGCCTAAATTAAGCATTTTAAGCATACAAATGGCTGAATGAACTACAGAGATTGGCTCAGCCTCATGCAGTATTACTATACTGTGTAAAGTTGACTAAAGGGTTTTCTTTTAAGTCTAGAAGGCTCACATAATGTTGAAAAATGTACCAAACCCAAAACCAGTGAAGCTCGGACCCAAGCGGCGTTTCTGGGTGTTGTTGATAAATGGCTTTGGCTTTGCATAGTAGAGTTTTAACTTGCACTTACAGATGTAGCGACAAACTGTAGTTACTGAAAGCGGTTTTCTGAAGTGTTCCTGAGCCCATGTGGTGATATCCTTTACACACTGATGTCGATTTTTGATGCGGTACCAGCCGAGGGATCGAAGGTCACGGGCATTCAATGTTGTGCACGTGCAGCGATTCAGGATGCGCCGTTTTGTGGGCGGTCTTATTTACGTGGCTCACCTTCGACAGCGTCTTCTCCCTGTCATCTTTGTTGTAGCGGTGTAGCGTGCAAGGACGGGAGTGGAAGAAGTGTCAAAAGATGGAGCTAACTGTTTTAATGACATTCAGACTTTACTTCAATCAATAACGGAGCAACAACAAGGCCGGAAATGTGTCCCGTGAAAAAACGTCCGACCGGAACTCTCTAATAACTAAAGTTCCTCGGGTGAATAATGTAAACTCACTACACCGGTATGTTTTAGTGCTTTCATGGCGAGTTTACTGACAGATATAAGTAAGAACTTTACACTACTTTATATTAGAAATGGCAACAGTGGAGGATGAATGTCCCATAACAAGAAGATAGAGAAAAAGAAGAAGCTTATTGCCGCGGACTACAATGGCGGACATGCGTACATTTTCAGGACTTATGCAGACCCCAAATACAGATCAGCAGGTACCAGAATGTAAGAAAAGTTGCTTTTGCATAATATTGCGAAACAAAACGCCAGATAATATGTCTTACCTTACACACACACCATAATAATACTGGTACGTTGAAGCACAATACAATCCATCAAGCGGTGCGGCTTCATAGCTTACCAAAGTCGAACTAAAACATTTTGATAGATTTTTGAGCGCCGTGTGTAATGTTCTATATTTTCAATGGAACATTTAAAGTTGTGGTGTTGTTTTACTGGCGTCATATTGCAGTCTACACGTATCTCTTATGTGTGACTACCATCTACTGGTCACACTTATAATTACACCACGTACCAAATATAATTGATTCGAGGTCGGTAAGCACAACCAGAATTATTCCGTACATTAGGCGCACCGGGCTATAAGGCGCACTGTCGATTTTTGAGAAATTTAAAGGATTTTAAGTGCGCCTTATAGTCCGAAAAATACGGTCCTTCTGATTGGATCCCCTTCATGCTTTCATGCAACTGTGATGGACTATTTTGTTTGATCCACTTCGAGACAAAATTAAACGTGATTGGATCTCGTCTCTGTCGACGTTTTCGTCTCGTTTTATTTCGCTGGCTAAATTGCCAATTAATTTTGTCAATATTGAAGTCAACGTGCTTTTGTTTTCATTTGTTATTGTCCTAAGTTTGTCAAAAGGAAATAAGTCGATGGTAACAAAAGACCAATTTTATTTATATGGTAATTATTATTCTTGCTTGTTTGCTTATTGATGCTTTTATTTGTTTCTGTTTTATTTAGTTATATTTATAATCTTTTTCTTGTAATTGTATTGAGTTTGTGGAACCCAGGAAAACTAGTGGGTTTTCGTGGCAACCAGCTAACGGGGATCCTTAATAAAAATCAAAATCAAACCAACAGTTTTAGTCTACAGAATTAAAACTGGTACCGTATTTTCCGGACTATAAGGCGCACTTAAAATCCTTTCATTTTCTCAAAACTCGACAGTGCACCTACGGAATAATTCTGGGTGTGCTTACCGACCTCGAAGCAATTTTATTTGGTACACGGTGAAATGATAAGCGTTACCAGTAGATGGCAGTCACACATAAGAGATAAGTGTGGACTGCAATATGACGCCTGTAAACCAACACAAATGTTTTAAATGTTCCATTGAAAATGTAGAACATTACAAAATCTATCAAAATGTTTTTTGTACGACTTTGGTAAGCTATGACGCCGCGCCGCTTGATGGATTGTACTGTGCTTCAACTTACGAGTATTATTATGGTGTGCGCATGAGTGTGGCAATATGTCTCAAGTAAACAACACCAACATGTTAAATGTTCCATTGAAAATATAGAATATTACACACGGCGCTCAAAAATCTATCAAAATGTTTTAGTACGATTTTGGTAAGCTATGAAGCCGCACCGCTTGTCGGCACATTAAACATACGAGTACTATTATGGTGTGTATATAAGGTAAACCATATTATCTGGCGTTTTGTTTCGCAATATTATGCAAAAGCAACTTATTTTACCTTCTGGTGCCTGCTGATCTGTATTTGGGATCTGCATAAGTCCTGAAAATTTGCGCCAGTCCGCCTTTGTAGTTGATAAGCTTCTTCTTTTTCTCTATCTTCTTGTTATGGGTCATTCATCCTCCAAAACGACTGGGGGACCCTTTTCTGCTGCAGCCTTCTTCCGCCATCGCAGCCGTTGTGGTAGTTCTTAAATCTACCGCCCAGGACCAAA
Organism: Nerophis lumbriciformis; assembly: GCF_033978685.3. Lineage (NCBI taxonomy): Eukaryota > Metazoa > Chordata > Actinopteri > Syngnathiformes > Syngnathidae > Nerophis > Nerophis lumbriciformis. The sequence goes on along the minus strand of NC_084573.2, from coordinate 13,295,777 downwards.
AAAAACATATGTACAGCTACCCTTGCAATTAACAAGCAGAGTGTTCAGGTCTGTATCCAGGGGGGGGGGGGGGGGGGACTGTCATGTTCCAAAAAGAAAGTCTGCCTTCTCCCAATCAGCCTTTTCATATCAAGCCATCAAAGAATGGAATGGTCTTCCAGACAATCTAAAGAACAACTCTAGTTTCTCACAGGCAATCAAAGACTGGCTTTCAGACCACCAGTCCTGCTCACATTAGCAACACCAGGCAGGTAGTTGACCATCAGATAATCATCATCATCAACGGTCATTCGAACGAGTATGACGTTCCTCCTGGTAGGGGTGTATCCCTTTATGGAGGATGCCTGTGCGTGACTTAGTTTAACGTGGGGAGACTGGTGCACGGACAGTCACCACACGATCCTTGACAGACTCAGGTCAGGGTCCAGTGGCATGGAGTCCAAAACGACTGGGGGACCCTATTCTGCTGCAGCCTTCTTCCGCCATCCAGCCGTTGTGGTAGTTCTTAAATCTACCGTCTTCCGCCTGCTCCGCCGTTGAGGTCTTCACCGTATCCCTGGCTAGGGGGCAGTCAGGTACTAGGCCTTTGCCAAGGGCCACCTGGGGTAACAGTAGTAAAGGGGTTAACCAGGTTAAGTGCCCCACATAATGTTGAAAAATGTACAAAACCCAAAACCAGTGAAGCTCGGACCCAGCGGCGTTTCTGGGTGTTGTTGATAAATGCCTTTGGCTTTGCATAGTAGAGTTTTAACTTGCACTTACAGATGTAGCGACAAACTGTAGTTACTGAAAGCGGTTTTCTGAAGTGTTCCTGAGCCCATGTGGTGATATCCTTTACACACTGATGTCGATTTTTGATGCGGTACCACCCGAGGGATCGAAGGTCACGGGCATTCAATGTTGTTTTTCGGCCTTGCCGCTCACGTGCAGCGATTCAGGATGCGCCGTTTTGTGGGCGGTCTTATTTACGTGGCTCACCTTCGGCAGCGTCTTCTCCCCGTCATCTTTGTTTTAGCGGTGTAGCGTGCAAGGACGGGAGTGGAAGAAGTGTCAAAAGATGGAGCTAACTGTTTTAATGACATTCAGACTTTACTTCAATCAATAACGGAGCAACAACAATGAAATGTGTCCCGTGAAAAAACGTCGGACCGGAACTCTCTAATAACTAAAGTTCCTTGGGTGAATAATGTAAACTCACTACACCGGTATGTTTTAGTGCTTTCATGGCGGGTTTACTGACAGATATAAGTAAGAACTTTACACTACTTTATATTAGAAATGGCAACAGTGGAGGATGAATGTCCCATAACAAGAAGATAGAGAAAAAGAAGAAGCTTATTGACTACGGTATTGCCACAGACTACAAAGGCGGACATGCGTACATTTTCAGGACTTATGCAGACCCCAAATACAGATCAGCAGGTACCAGAAGGTAAGAAAAGTTGCTTTTTGATAGATTTTAACTTCTAGGGGTTAACCAGGTTAAGTGCCCCAAGACCCCATAGAGGAGCCTCCACTTTAACGTCATGCCCGGTATACTCGCCATGAAAGCGCTAAAACATACCGGTGTGGTGAGTCAAATTGGTACAAGTCCGGGCTATGACGAAGCAAAAAAGCACAGTCGGCACTTTCTCAGAACCTAAGGTGGGTTTTCCTCTCAGGAAGACAGGAACACTCCAGGTGCTGGAAGCAAGGGGAGGACTAGGGGGGTGTAAATATTTGTCTTGCGGGTCCTCCTTGGTAAGAAAACTGTCTCCCACACCCGGGGCGGCCGAAAGCAAACAACGCCGCCTGAGCTCGGCCACCGAACACGAGCGGGCTTGTTTGTTCAGACACGGAGGAACACTGGGAAGGCAGAAGACTGATGAAGGGCAGAGAGTTGAAGAAGAGGAGGCGGGCGCTCTTTCATGAGATAGAGGATGGATGGCGGACCTAACGGCACCACAGATGGTGCGCTTGTCCAATTCCCAAAGCTTTGCTCTGTGCAGACACGGGTCAAACAGTATTTAAAGCTAATCTTTAGCACATGTCCTAACCGGCGTCACAAACAGAATGCACCGCAGAGGACGACGGCCGGGGAAGACACAAGGGGGCTCACAAATACTGGCAGAATATTCCACAGTAGTTACGCGATTCTGGGAATTGATACCGAGACATGGACGAGTGCTTTGTCCTCCCTCATCACTTTGAAAATGGCTCGCCTGTTTATAGGAGGACGTCAGATCTTGTGTCTTATGTTAAACTAGGGATGGGTACCGTTCACATTTCAAACAACACCCATTCCTGGTACGTGGGAAGCAATACCGTTACTCAGTGGTACCAATTGTCAGTACTGGTACTTTTGTCTGTGTTCAAATGAGTTGATAAATACTTCTGAGTCTCATTTGCATGTGAATATAATTCCAAGACTCTAGATGTACAAAACCCAAGACCAGTGAAGTTGACACATTGTGTAATTCATCAATACAAACAGAATATAATAATTTGCAAATCCTTTTCAACCTATATTCAATTGAATAGACTGCAAAGGCAAGATATTTAATGTTCGAACTGAGAAACTCAATTTTTTTGCCTTTTGAACTTTGCGCCTAGAACAATCCGGATGGTTCCTTTCCTCTTTGTCCCGGAGGACACGACGTCCACAGTTTCCAAAAACAATTAAAATTGTGGACTCGTCAGACCACAGAACATTTTTCCATTTTGCATCAGTCCATCTTAGATGACCTCGGGCCGGTGGCGCTTCTGAGTGTTGTTGATAAATGGCTTTCGCTTTGCATAGTCGAGTTTTAACTTGCACTTACAGATGTAGTGGCACACTGTAGTTACTGACAGTGGTTTTCTGAAGTGTTTCTGAGCCTATGTGGTGATATCCTTTGAACACTGATGTCACTTTTTGATGCAGTACCACCTGAGGGATCCAAGGTCACTGGCATACAGTGTTACATGCAGTGATTTCTCCAGATTCTCTGAACCTTTTAATGATATTACGGTCCATAGATGGTGAAATCCCTAAATCCTTGCAATAGCTTGTTGAGAAATTTCTTAAACTGTTGGACAATTTCCAAAAATTGCAAAAAATAACAACGTTTTCAAGTATGAACGTTAAGTATCTTGTCTTTGCAGTCTATTCAACTGCATATAGGTTGAAAAGGATTTGCAAATCATTGTATTCTGTTTTTATTTACCATTTACACAACGTGCCAACTTCACTGCTTTTGGGTTTTGTAGAACACCGGGGTCCCCCATTACATATATATATATATATATATATATATATATATATATATATATATATATATATATATATATATATATATATGTATAATATAATAATACAAAAATATCAGATTATACCTTAAGAAATTACTTTTAAATCTTATATTACTATTTTATTGTAGTAGAATTTAAAAAAAAATTCATGTAATAGTATAATTTTTTTCTCATAATTATGTGACTTTTATTATTGTGTAAAATAATTGTATTTTGCAATGTATTAAGGGAATAAATAAATATTTCTAATTGTATTTACAAACCCCGTTTCCATATGAGTTGGGAAATTGTGTTAGATGTAAATATAAACGGAATACAATGATTTTCAAATCCTTTTCAACCCATAGTCAGTTGAATGCACTACAAAGACAAGATATTTGATGTTCGAACTCATTAACTTTTTTTTTTTTTTTTTGCAAAAAATAATTAACTTAGAATTTCATGGCTGCAACACGTGCCAAAGTAGTTGGGAAAGGGCATGTTCACCACTGTGTTACATGGCCTTTCCTTTTAACAACACTCAGTAAACGTTTGGGAACTGAGGAGACACATTTTTTAAGCTTCTCAGGTGGAATTCTTTCCCATTCTTGCTTGATGTACAGCTTAAGTTGTTCAACAGTCCGGGGGTCTCCGTTGTGGTATTTTAGGCTTCATAATGCGCCACACATTTTCAATGGGAGACAGGTCTGGACTACAGGCAGGCCAGTCTAGTACCCCCACTCTTTTACTATGAAGCCACGTTGATGTAACACGTGGCTTGGCATTGTCTTGCTGAAATAAGCAGGGGCGTCCATGGTAACGTTGCTTGGATGGCAACATATGTTGCTCCAAAACTTGTATGTACCTTTCAGCATTAATGGCGCCTTCACAGATGTGTAATTTACCCAGGTCTTGGGCACTAAATACACCCCCATACCATCACAGATGCTGGCTTTTCAACTTTGCGCCTATAACAATCCGGATGGTTCTTTTCCTCTTTGGTCCGGAGGACACGACGTCCACAGTTTCCTAAAACAATTTGGAAATGTGGACTCGTCAGACCACAGAACACTTTTCCACTTTGTATCAGTCCATCTTAGATGAGCTCAGGCCCAGCGAAGCCGACGGCGTTTCTGGGTGTTGTTGATAAACGGTTTTCGCCTTGCATAGGAGAGTTTTAACTTGCACTTACAGATGTAGCAACCAACTGTAGCTACTGACAGTGGGTTTCTGAAGTGTTCCTGAGCCCATGCGGTGATATCCTTTACACACTGATGTCGCTTGTTGATGCAGTACAGCCTGAGGGATCGAAGGTTACGGGCTTAGGTGCTTACGTGCAGTGATTTCTCCAGATTCTCTGATCCCTTTGATGATATTACGGACCGTAGATGGTGAAATCCCTAAATTCCTTGCAATAGCTGGTTGAGAAAGGTTTTTCTTAAACTGTTCAACAATTTGCTCTCGCATTTGTTGACAAAGTGGTGACCCTCGCCCCATCCTTGTTTGTGAATGACTGAGCATTTCATGGAATCTACTTTTATACCCAATCATGGCACCCACCTGTTCCCAATCAGCCTGTTCACCTGTGGGATGTTCCAAATAAGTGTTTGATGAGCATTCCTCAACTTTATCAGTATTTATTGCCACCTTTCCCAACTTCTTTGTCACGTGTTGCTGGCATCAAATTCTAAAGTTAATGATTACTTGCAAAAAAAATTTTTTTTTATCAGTTTGAACATCAAATATGTTGTCTTTGTAGCATATTCAACTGAATATGGGTTGAAAATGATTTGCAAATCATTGTATTCCATTTATATTTACATATAACACAATTTCCCAACTCATATGGAAACGGGGTTTGTACTTTAAAATAAGTATATTCTCACTAATAACAAGTGCACTTTTTTTGGTAGAAAAAAAAAATAGACCTTTTTGCTCAATATGTTGAAAATGATTATTAAATGAAGTAAATACATACATACATACATGTAACTTAGATATTGGGTTTCACAATGTAAAGCGCTTTGAGTCACTTGAGAAAAAGCGCTATATAAATGTAATTCACTGTCACTGTCACTAAATGCTAGTGCCATTATCTTGAGATAATGATATGCGCTTGCTATCATGATTTTTTTTTTCATGCTTGAAGTGAAAAATTATTACTTTAAAAAAGTAGTTTTATACTTGTGAGTGTTGATGACACAGCTTTGCAACAGTTGATATTCTAGTTTCAAGCATGTTTTACTCAATATAGGTCATCAAATCTCAGCTACAAGCTGTAATATCTTACTGAGATCATTTAGGACCAAAACACTTAAAACAAGTAAAACATTCTAACATAAAATCTGGTTAGTGAGAAGAATTATCTTATCAGACAGAAAATAAGCAAATGTCACCCTTATTTGAGATATTTAATGTTACCTAGATTTCAGTTTTTGCAGTGTATTTGCGCAAAAAAAAAAAAGGTTTCTCAGTTCGAACATTAAGTATCTTGTCTTTGCAGCCTATTCAATTGAATATAAGTTGAAAAGGATTTGCAAATAATTGTATTGCGACCCCGAAGGGGACACGTGGTAGAAAATGGATGGATGCAATCTGTTTTTATTTACGAATTTTACAACGTGGTTTGGGGTTTTGCAAGTTTTATTCCTGTCAGCTCCTTTTCATTCATTATTTATCTTAAATGTCATGTTGATTGCTTTTGTTTCACCTTAAATGAATGAAATAAAACAAACAAACACACATTTTGCATGATTAGATATTATTACAGTTTAAAAGTGTATGTATTTTTTTTTCTGTCAAAAAAAGTGAAAAAAAATGAATACGATATGTACACTGCAAAAAGTCAGTGTTCAAAAACAAGAAAAACAAAACAAAAATGAGGGGTATTTTATTTGAACTAAGCAAAATTATCTGCCAATAGAACAAGAAAATTTGGCTTGTCAAGACTTTCCAAAACAAGTAAAATTAGCTAACCTCAATGAACCCAAAAATACTTTAAAATAAGTAAATTCTCACTAATAACAAGTGCACTTTTCTTGGTAGAAAAATTTTTTAGACCATTTTGCTCAATATGTTGAAAAATATTCTTAAATTAAGTAAATGCTAGTGCCATTATCTTGACATAATGATATGCGCTCGGCATCATGATTTTTTTTTTCCATGCTTGAAGTAAGAAATTATTACTTTAATAAAGTAGTTTTATACTTGTGAGTGTTGATGACACAGCTTTGCATCAGTTGATGTACGAATTACACAACGTGTTAACTTCACTGGTTTGGGGTTTTGCAAGTTGTATTCCTTTCAGGTCCTTTTCATTCATTATTTATCTTAAATGTTATGTTGATTGTTTTTGTTTCACCTTAAATGAATGAAATAAAACAAACAAACACATACTTTGCATGATTAGATATTATTACACGTGGACCCCGACTTTAACAAGTTCAAAAACGTATTCGGGTGTTACCATTTAGTGGTCAATTATACGGAATGTGTACTGGACTGTGCAATCTACTCATAAAAGTTTCAATCAATCAATCAATCAATAGTAAAAGATATGTATTTTTTTTTTCTGTCAAAAATAGTGGAAAAAAAAAATACGATATTTAGATATTTAGCTTCACGGTGGGAGAGGGGTTAGTGCATCTGCCTCACAATACGAAGGTCCTGAGTAGTCTTGGGTTCAATCCCGGGCTCGGGATCTTTCTGTGTGGAGTTTGCATGTTCTCCCCGTGACTGCGTGGGTTCCCTCCGGGTACTCCGGCTTCCTCCCACCTCCAAAGACATGCACCTGGGGATAGGTTGATTGGCAACACTAAATTGGCCCTAGTGTTTGGATGTGAGTGTGAATGTTGTCTGTCTATCTGTGTTGGCCCTGCGATGAGGTGGCGACTTGTCCAGGGTGTACACCGCCTTCCGCCCGATTGTAGCTGAGATAGGCTCCAGCGCCCCCCGCGACCCCAAAAAGGAATAAGCGGTAGAAAATGGATGGATGGAGTATTTTTATAACATAGTAACTTTAAAAAATATATATATACATACAATTCCAACTTTATTCTTGTAGGATTGCATATTTATTCCCTTAATACAGTGGTTCTTAACCTGCGTTCGATCGAACCCTAGGGGTTCAGTGAGTCGGGCTCAGGGGTTCGGCGGAGGTCAAGACACACCCGACTCATCGTGTAAATAAAAACGGCGTATTACGGATACGGCAACAGCAGAAGTCAGACTGATTTGCAAGTGTGTAATTTGTTGTGAGTTTATGCACTGTGTTGGTTTTGTTCTTTGAACAAGGTGATGTTCATGCACGGTTCATTTTGTGCACCAGTAATAAAACATGGTAACACTTTAGTATGGGGAACATATTCACCATTAATTAGTTGCTTATTAACATGCAAATTAGTAACATATTGGCTCTTAACTAGTCATTATTAAGTACTTATTAATGCCTTATTCGGCATATAACCCTAACCCTCTAACCCTGGCCCTAACCCTCTAACCCTAACGCTAACCCTAACCCTAACCAAATAACTCTAAATTAAGTCTTTGTTACTTAGAATATGTTCCCCATACTAAAGTGTTACCAAAAATATATAACTTTGTCTTGAATTTGACATTTTTTATTTTTTATTTTTCACTAAAGAAGGGTTCGGTGAATACGCATATGAAACTGGTGGGGTTTGGTACCTCAGACAAGGTTAAGAACCACTGCCTTAAAGGCCTACTGAAATGTGATTTTCTTATTTAAACGGGGATAGCAGGTCCATTCTATGTGTCATACTTGATCATTTTGCGATATTGCCATATTTTTGCTGAAAGGATTTAGTAGAGAACATCGACGATAAAGTTCTCAACTTTTGGTCGCTCATAAAAAAGCCTTGCCTGTACCGAAAGTAGCAGACGAGTAGCGTGACGTCACAGGTTGTGGAGCTCCTCACATCTGCACATTGTTTACAATCATGGCCACCAGCAGCGAGAGCGATTCGGACTGAGAACGCGACGATTTCCCCATTAATTTGAGCGAGGATGAAAGATTCGTGGATAAGGAAAGTGAGAGTGAAGGACTAGAGGGCAGTGGGAGCGATTCACATAGGGAAGATGCTGTGAGAGACGGGTGGGACTTGATATTCAGCTGAGAATGACTAAAACGGTAAATAAACACAAGACATATATATACTCTATTAGCCACAACACAACCAAGCTTATATTTAATATGCCACAAATTAATCCCGCATAACAAACACCTCCCCCCTCCCGTCCATATAACCCGCCAATACAACTCAAACACCTGCACAACACACTCAATCCCACAGCCCAAAGTACCGTTCTCCTCCCCAAAATTCATACAGCACATATATTTCCCCAAAGTCCCCAAAGTTACGTACGTGACATGCACATAGCGGCACGCACGTACGCGCAAGCGATCAAATGTTTGGAAGCCGCAGCTGCATGCGTACTCACGGTACCGCGTCTGCGCATCCAACTCAAAGTCCTCCTGGTAAGAGTCTCTGTTGTCCCAGTTCTCCACAGGCCAATGGTAAAGCTTGACTGTCATCTTCCGGGAATGTAAACAATGAAACACCGGCTGTGTTTGTGTTACTGCAGCCGCCCGCAATACACCGCTTCCCACCTACAGCTTTCTTCTTTGCTGTCTCCATTGTTCATTGAACAAATTGCAAAATATTCACCAACACAGATGTCCAGAATACTGTGGAATTTTGCGATGAAAACAGACGACTTAATAGCTGGCCACCATGCTGTCCCAAAATGTCCTTTTTCAACGTTTTCAGCAGGATATTTCTCGCAAAATTTTAAATTGCACTTTAGTAAGCTAACCCGGCCGTATTGGCATGTGTTGCAATGTTAAGATTTCATCATTGATATATAAACTATCAGACTGCGTGGTCGGTAGTAGTGGGTTTCAGTAGGCCTTTAATATTTCCATTTTATAAAGTTAAAGTTAAAGTACCAATGATTGTCACACACACACTAGGTGTGGCGAAATTATTCTCTGCATTTAACCCATCACCCTTGATCACCCCCTGGGAGGTGAGGGGAGCAGTGGGCAGCAGCGGTGGCTGCGCCCGGGAATCATTTTTGGTGATTTAACCCCCAATTCCAACCCTTGATACTGAGTGCCAAGCAGGGAGGTAATGGGTCCCATTTTTATAGTCTTTGGTATGACTCGGCCGGGGTTTGAACCCACAACCTACCGATCTCAGGGCGGACACTCTAACCACTAGGCCACTGAGAATTATTCTCATAATTCTGCGAATTGTCGGAGGCAGATATTTACATATATCCGTATTTAAGAGTTACTTATTTATTTTCATAATCATATTACAAAACAGCTAGTGTTTTTCTTCCAATTGTGGTCTTTTGGTTGTCTGCAAATACTGTGTGCTAACCTTGACTATGGAATGTAAGGAGGAGAGATAATCCTTCTTCTTATCTCTTCTTGTGTCCAGTTGCGGGGGACAATGGGCATGTGTTTGGGCTGGAAAGACAAGACAGCGAGGGTGGGAGGGAGAGAGACTTTATAGAATAGAAGGTTTCCATATTTTAGATCAGACCATCTTAGCTGCGCGATTGAATGTTCTATGCTGGACTGGTCTCATTATATTTACAAAGCTTTGCAAATATATTACAAAATACCTATTCTGTCTCTGGTGGTTCTTCTACTCAGCTTTAAGTGTCGTAAAGAGCTTGGGAGCGACCAGAAACTTGAATTCCCTGGGAGGAACAACTGGTCCAAACGCAACAATTGGAAGAAAAACACTAGCTGTTTTGTAATATGATTATGAAAATAAAGAAGTAACACTTAAATACGGATATATGTAAATATCTGCCTCCGACAGACTTTATTCTCTTATAGTAGTAATAAAAAAAAACCGAATGCAACAAGCAACCATTGATTTGCAATCTTGGCGTCGAGGCCCACTCCGGTGTGAATGTGTGCGTGCATGCATGTGTGTGTGTGTGTGTGTGTATGAGAGGGTTCTGAAGGAGCAGATCTAAGTATGCTGAAGAGGCTCACTGAGCACTGGGGTAAGATTAAGCTCGCTCACAGAGAAATCAAACTGACCTGGGAGGCATGCCATCAGAAGGACAGATGGATAAGAACTATTGACCCGCTGACCTGCATCACACTCGCCCTCGCTCATGATAATTCTCATGCAAATTGCTACAAATACCCACTTTGGCTTTTTTTTCTCTTCTCTTGCCTCTGCGTCCACCCGACGTCGCTCTCGGGCCACACGTCTCATATTCGCGTCCCCCCAAAAAAATTGTTTTTTTTGTACATTGCGCGGGGATAGACGTACGCGTATTGTCTCCCTTGTGGCTCGCCCTCATGGTGGTCGGCTGCACTTCTAAAAGGATTAATCTGTCGGTCCCACCTCCCTGGTTAGGAGAACAAAGGCCCCTCTCCCCTGACACAAAGGCGGCACACACACACACACACACACACACACACACACACACACACACACACGTTGCATCGCAGCCCCAGACGGACCACCCATCCTTGAAGACCGCCGGACGGGTGTGTATCAATGACAGCGGCGGCCTGCAAATCAAGCCCCGTCGTTCCGCGCATTAAAAACTCCTTTCCCCATTATTTAGCTGAGGGAGGGTGTGTGCGTGGGTGGGGGAAGGGGGGTCAGGGATCGGCGTTTTGTTCCTACGGTTGCAAGAGGCATGCGAGGGGCACGCCATGTTGGCGGGGCTTTGATCGGCGGGGATTATCACACCGACTATTCACCCGCCGTGAAAAGCAACAGAGAAGCAATTTCCAGCGAGCACTCCAGGTCGGCGCGGACCAAGGGCGACGTGGCGAAAGTTTGCACTCGGCACTAATCCCCCCCCGTGCATTAACATGCTAACTAGCACAGAAGTTGCGCATTAAACCGCCGCAAATGGACGCTGAGAACCCTGTTGAATCGGCGTTAATGGTCATTCAAGCTGTTTGCGTCTGCCGCCAAGCCCCGCCCACCGCCGCCCTATGGCAACTGGTGGGAGCCGATTTATTAGCCCATTAAAGCGCCATTATCAGTCGCCATCTGCATGATGCGCGCAAAGAAATATGGCCCCTTCTCTTTCCACGTAAACATCCTCTATAATGTAAATGTTGATTAAACACACCCCGCCCCTTTTGTTATAAACATGATGAATAGTGCAAGCTTACCGAAGAAAGTGGAATAAATTTGTCTTTGCATGTAGAAAACCCCAAAACCAGTGAAGTTGGCACGTTGTGTAAATGGCAGTGACGTGCAGTCACTAGAGGCAGGTGAGGCCCCACCTCACATGCCATCATGGAAAGAAAAAAAATGTAAAAAGAAAACATTTTTATTAAATTGTTATATGTATCCAGTGATTATACTATAAAGTTATTTTCCATTTAACTTCACCAGTTTTAGATAATTTTTATTTAAAATCGCTGAATTTTCACATTTGCCGTTCAAATACTGAGAAGAGACAGTGCGGTGATCAGCAGCCAGTTGAGGCACGTCACTCAGTTGTGCCTCAACATGGATTGCTGTGCAGTGAGACTGTATTGCTAAATAAATTATATTATACATTTCCATAGTTTAGTTAGCTGAGGTATATAATGTACAGTGTATTTTGTCAACAACTGTATGTGTGTAACGTATTTCTTGTGCTGAGCGATCATAAAACGGCTGCAAAAGACGCACTGGCTGAGGCTCGCAGTAATCCCGCCTCCTGCACTTCCGCCGTAGAATGCACCCCCTGACGGGAGTGTTGTATCAACTAAAGCCCACACTTAAACTTTCCACGTGCAAGATTGAATCTATTTAAAAAAGTTATTTAATAAGAAGCCAAAAAGTGCAAAAACAATAATGTTCGTGTTGGAGGAGTTGTGAATGACTGCAGGGCCACAAAATTAGGTACACTACACCTGCAGACTAATTCACAACTCCTCCAACACGAACATTATTGTTTTTGCACTTTTTGGCTTCTTATTAAATAACTTTTGTAACCTATTTTTATGGGCTTTCCTCTTTGTGATGTTAAGTTCCTGTTATGCGCTGTTATACAGTATATGCCTTGAGCTCTTATTGTGAAGGCGCTAAGAGCGGAAGTGATGACATGTTGGAGTGGAGCGGAGGTTTTTGAAAGAAGGTAAATCAAGTGGTCCTCGTGTAAACTGGAGCCTCCGTGTTTGTTATTTTGTAGTTTCATACAGTATAGGCGACATTTATAAACCCTCGGTTACACTTTTTTAAATAGATTCAATCTTGCACGTGGAAAGTTGAAGTGAGGGCTTTAGTTGATATAACACTCCCGTCAGGGGGTTCATTAATCCAGCACAACAGCGGCGCATTTATAAGTAAAGGTAAGACCATAATCAAGTTTTTTTATTAAATGTGCTTTTTTGTGTGCTACAGTTTGTATGTGTAAAGTTAAAGTTAAGTTAAAGTACCAATGATTGTCACACACACACTAAGTGTGGTGAAATTTGTCCTCTGCATTTGACCCATCCCCTTGTTCACCCCCTGGGAGGTGAGGGGAGCAGTGGGCAGCAGCGGCGCCGCGCCCGGGAATAATTTTTGGTGATTTAACCCCCAATTCCAACCCTTGATGCTGAGTGCCAAGCAGGGAAGAATGCTGGTATGAGCTTTTAAACATAACCCGTTAACTGCTGCCAATCAAATGGTGAAGAAGATACTCTTTAGGGTTCATATGTTTGTAAATCTGACTGTGATGAAGTCAGTGCCTCACCAGCCATCAACCTCACCACACGTCACTGGTAAATGGCAAATAAAAACAATGATTTGCAAATACTTTTCAACTTATATTCAATTGAATAGACTGCAAAGACAAGATATTTAACGTTCAAACTGGTAAACTTTGTTGTTTTTGTTGCAAATTTGAGCTCATTTGGAGTTTGATGCCCTGCAAAGAGTGGCAAAAAAAGACGGAGAAAGTTGAGGGATGCTCATCCAACACTTATTTGGAACATGCCACAATTGGGAACGGGTGGGCGCCATGATTGGGTGTAAAAAGCAGCTTCCGTGAAATGCTCAGTCATTCGCAAACAAGGACGGGGCGAGGGGGTCACCACTTGGTGAACAAATGCGCGGGTAAATTGTCGAAAAGTTTAAGAACAACATTTCTTACCATCTACGCTCCGTAATATCATCAAAAGGTACAGAGAATCTGGAGAAATCACTGCACGTAACATCGAATGCCCGTGACCTTCGATCCCTCAGGCGGTACTGCATCAAAAACCATCTTCAGTGTGTAAAAGGATATCACCACATGGGCTGAGGAGCACTTCAGAAAACCACTGTCAGTAACTACAGTTCGTCGCTACATCTGTAAGTGCAAGTTAAAACTCTACTACGCAAAGGGAAAGCCATTTATCAACAACACCCAGAAATGCTGACAGCTTCGCTGGGCCCCAGCTCATCTAAGATGGACTGATGCAAAGTGGAAAAATGTTCCTTGGTCTGACGAGTCCACATTTCAAGTTGTTTTTTAAACTGTGGACGTCGTGTCCTCTGGAACAAAGAAGAAAAGAACCATTCGGATTGTTCTAGGCGCAAAGTTGAGAAATCACTGCACGTAAGCACCTAAGCCCGTGACGTTCGATCCCTCAGGCTGTACTGCATCAACAAGCGACATCAGTTTGTAAAGGATATCACCACATGGGCTCAGGAACACTTCAGAAACCCACTGTCAGTAACTACAGTTGGTCGCTACATCTGGAAGTGCAAGTTAAAACTCTACTATGCAAGGCGAAAACCGTTTATCAACAACACCCAGAAACGCCGTCGGCTTCGCTGGGCCTGAGCTCATCTAAGATGGACTGATGCAAAGTGGAAAAGTGTTCTGTGGTCTGACGAGTCCACATTTCAAATTGTTTTTGGAAACTGTGGACGTCGTGTCCTCCGGATTGTTCTAGGCGCAAAGTTGAAAAGCCAGCATCTGTGATGGTATGGGGGTGTATTAGTGCCCAAGGCATGGGTAACTTACACATCTGTGAAGGCACCATTAATGCTGAAAGGTACATACAGGATTTGGAGCAACATATGTTGCCATCCAAGCAACATTATCATGGACGCCCCTGCTTATTTCAGCAAGACAATGCCAAGCCACGTGTTATAACAGCGTGGCTTCATAATAAATGAGTATGGGTACTAGACTGGCCTGCCTGTAGTCCAGACGTGCCTCCCATGGTGCATTTTGAAGCCTAAAATACCACAACGGAGACCCTCGGACTGTTGAACAACTTAAGCTGTACATCAAGCAAGAATGGGAAATATTTCCACCTGAAAAGCTTAAAAGGAACACACACATTCTAATTTGTGGTATGAAGTGGCTAATAATGGATGTAATGGAAGCCCTCTAAAATAACATCGGCAACGATACTCCATTTACATTTATAGACCTGCCTATTAACCAAGTAGTGGCAATATTGTTATTATAAGTGCTAACGCCAAGAAACTACTTTTAGCGGCGCTGTGATCACAGATAGGTAATTAGCTTATGCTGCTGTGTTGACATACTGAGCTGCCGCATCGCTTCAGAGTTGGTAAAAGTTAATTCTGGATCGCAAATCATGCCGAGAAGTTGGTCAACTTTGACATTCACCTTGGCGAGTAAGACACGAAAAGAAGCTTGTTTTTTTTTTTTTTTTTAAATCTGCGCTAGTATTACGATTAATTCTTCATCTAAACGGAAATATATAAACATCCCGCCGTTCAGCATCCCAAGTGGGAGCAGACATTGTACAGTAAGTGAATGTTTTATTCTGTTCATAGTTAGTTTTTCTTGTTTAGCACTTAGCAATAGTGCTACTTGCTGGATCAGCTTTTATAACTTGCAGCTCGTTCTCCCTATATTCAGGTTCAAAATATAAGGTTCCGTATCAATATTTGTCTCAAAGTAGGCGTTTTTGTCTCTAATGAAGTCTATCATGAATAGTAATTGATGTTGTGATGCATCTGTAAAATTAATGCACCGCATGCTTAAAATGACCAGAATACGTAAATATTACATGTTATTATGAATGTGCCTGTTACTACAATAAATATAAATATAACATGATAATAATTATGTATGGTCATGATTCGTGTTATTCACTTCACTTAATCAATAATCTCTACTTTATATTCTGAAGTAAAGGAACACTTGACAGATTTATAATCATATTTAAAGGGGAACTACACTTTTTGGGAATTTTCACAAATCATTCACAATCATTTTGTAAGACAAGAACACATGTATTTTTTAATGCATTCTAAATAGTAAAAATGTTTTATCAAAAGTCAGTTTACAATGGAGTCTATGGTAGTCGCTCTATTCTGCCTAAAAAGCACATAAAAAACCTCCAAACACCTCCATAAGGGTTTTATATACACGCTGTAAGTACAGTATATATGTAATGTAGTAACAGGCGCATTTATATTATCATGTAATATTTACATATTTTGCTAATTTTTATTTAAAAAACGCAGTACCTCGATTACACGAGGTACCAATGGATTATACGAGGTACCACTGGAATACACGAGGTACCACTGGATAATATCATGTACCACTGGATTACACGAGCCGACCCCGGAAACGAGTTACGCTGTCCTGGCGGCGAAATGGTTTGCCCGCCACTTCCATGCGAATCAACCAATTACGAGCAGTACCAATGGCTTTACAAACTGTGAGTTAAAATAAAATGTTTTTACATTTAATATGTTTTTTACAAATATTTTAGTTTTGACAGTACCATGTCCGATGCGGGTTTATTGATTTTTAAATGTGCCAAACAATAGCCCGTTTTGTACACTAGTGACAAATTGAGTTGATTCAATGGCCAGTAGTGCAGAAGTGTGTTTCTGTATATATATTTTCCAAGCCATTGTTATGTTTCTAGGATGGAGTTGACGGCACAGACACCAGGGGGCAGTAAAGCTCCATGATTTATAATATATATGCACAATATATATATAATAATAAACCATACTAAATATATATAAATTAAGCTAGAGAATGGAGTGTGACCAAAATCCAAGAGTGTGTGTTGAGTGTTTTACCTAGTGTTGCCTCGAGAACGAGAGGAGGGACAAAACAGGAGGGCAGTCCGTGAGCACGGGAAAGATCCAGGGCGAGAGAGAGAGGCGTCAGAGTCCGTGTCCATGCAAGGGTCGAGGATCGAGTAAGGCAGTCCAAATCCACAGGGGAACAACGGGAGATCACAAAGGGGTAAGACTCGGGAAGGCACTGTGGGAGGACAACAAGGACATCAGACACGGAGGGAAAAACGCAGAGAGGAAACAGAGAGCATAAGGCTTGTCGGCTTACGGTACGCAAAGGGTAACTAAGTTCCCACCAGGGTCCACCGGTCCTTTATACAGCTCGCCCTCATCAGTCCCAGGTGTGCAGATTGCCGATCGCCCACAGCCTTGCCGGCATGTAGACCCAGCTGCAGGGGAAAAAGCGAGTTTGAGCCCGCGCCGTGACAGCCGTAGTCATGGGGTGACATAAATTCTGGTATTTTGAGAGGTATTTATTGAAGTCGGACATCACTGAAGGCCAAGGTGGGAAACACATTTTTTGCAGGCATACTCAGAAGTGTCATGACTTGGTCCTGGGGTTTAGTTTTTCTCAAAGGCAACGGAAAGTTGGCTCGGGCGAGACGGGAATGAAGGTACATTTTTATTTAAACACTATAAATACAAAACAAGGAAGTAAACAAAAGGCGCGCACAATGGCGGAGAACAAACTATGAAACCAAACACTTGCACAAAAGGCAAAAACTAT
Organism: Nerophis lumbriciformis; assembly: GCF_033978685.3. Classification (NCBI taxonomy): domain Eukaryota; kingdom Metazoa; phylum Chordata; class Actinopteri; order Syngnathiformes; family Syngnathidae; genus Nerophis; species Nerophis lumbriciformis. The sequence continues at coordinate 13,278,746 of NC_084573.2, read as the reverse complement.
GAACAACAAAAAACTCTAACTGTGGCAATAATAAACAAAACTTACTTGGCATGGACAAAAAGGAGACGCGTGAACGATGGACATGAAAAAAGAGTCAGAAATGTGCAGAGCATAAATGTGGGGATGTCACCAGAAAGACAAACTGAAAAACAATGAACTTAAATACTACAGACATGATTAACGAAAACAGGTGCGTGACGTGACAGGTGAAAACTAATGGGTTGCTATGGTGACAAACAAGAGTGCACAATGAGTCCAAACGTGGAACAGGTGAAACTAATGGGTAATCATGGAAACAAGACAAGGGAGTGAAAAGCCAGAAACTAAAAAGTCCAATAACTAAACAAAACATGACTAAAACAAAACATGATTACACAGACATGACAAGAAGGTTATAAATGTGACTCAGTAGAAGCGTTTAAGTCCTATCTTAAAACTCATTTAAATAGACCCCCCTTTTAGACCAGTTGATCTGCCGTTTCTTTTCTTTTCTCCTCTGCCCCCCTCTCCCTTGTGGAAGGGGGGGTACAGGTCCGGTGGCCATGGATGAAGTGCTGGCTGTCCAGAGTCGGGACCCGGGGTGGACCGCTCGCCTGTGCATCGGTTGGGGACATCTCTGCGCTGCTGACCCGTCTCCGTTCGGGATGGTTTCCCGCTGGCCCCACTGTGGACTGGACTCTCACGATTATATTAGATCCACTATGGACTGGACTTTCACAATATTATGTCAGACCCACTTGAGGTCCATTGCATCCGATCTCCCCTAGAGGGAGGGTGAGGGAAAGGGGTCACCCACATATGCGGTTCTCTCCAAGGTTCCTCATAGTCATTCACATTTACGTCCCACTGGGTTGTGAGTTTTTCCTTGTCCTTATGTGGGCTCTGTACCGCGGATGTCGTTGTGGCTTGTGCAGCCCTTTGAGACACTTGTGATTTAGGGCTATATAAATAAACATTGATTGATTGATTGATTGACTCTGGAGCTAAATTTACTCTGAAGTGTATCCAATACATATCATTTAGACCTCATATAAATGTATATTAGAATTATAGTAATAATAATTGAAATGACCACGTATTGTTCCCCTAAAATTAACTACGACTTCAACATATACAACAATTCTCCTTGCTCACTTTCGGTCTTCAGCGGCTCATATTTACGTACAAACGACGGTGTTTGTCTTAACGATTCCGACGACCTTTTCTTGCCGAGGCCCCCCCGGGGACCCAGCGGTTGGGTATCCCGGCCCCCGCCCTCCCGCGGATCACGTCGCCGTGTGTGCCATCGGGCTTACGTCTCCGTCGGCGGAGTGAGTGCATTTGTTTGAGCTGAGCTTTCTTCCCGTTTACTCACAGCCTCGGCCCGAGCTGCCAGCCGTATCTCCATAATCCGCAAACAATTATCATATTTGCCTAGGTGGACAACTCGGCTTTTTTGTTTACTGATTCAAAATGAACAATCTACACAGCTGGGTTTTGTAGCGAGCACCTTGCTGTGCCGTCAGACAGGATTCCGTCCGTCCGAGAGCAGGACGGACTGGATAACGTGCTGTTGATAAATTCACGTACACACATCTGTAAAAAGTACCAAAAAGCAAAACTGCCAACGAGCAGGGCTCATATTCACGTCACCGAGCAACATATTAACTGAGACATCAAAGCATAGTACTACTTTATTGTACTACATTGATAACTGCATTGCGAGCCAAAACAGCAGCACCTACTGAAGGATCAGAATCAGAAGCAGATTTACCTTAGAAGCATTTAAGTCCCATCTTAAAACTCATTTGTATACTCTTGCCTTTAAATAGACCCCCTTTTTAGACCAGTTGATCTGCCGTTTCTTTTCTGCTCTGCCCCCCTCTCCCTTGTGGAGGGGGGGGGGGGGGGGACACAGGTCCGGTGGCCATGGATGAAGTGCTGGCTGTCCAGAGTCGGGACCCGGGGTGGACCGCTCGCCTGTGCATCGGTTGGGGACATCTCTGCGCTGTTGACCCGTCTCCGCTCGGGATGGTCTCCTGCTGGCCCCACTATGGACTGGACTCTCACTATTATGTTAGACCCACTATGGACTGGACTCTCACTTTTATGTTAGATCCACTATGGACTGGAGTCTCACTATTATGTTAGATCCACTATGGACTGGACTCTCACTATTATGTTAGATCCACTATGAACTAGACTCTCACTATTATGTTAGGTCCACTATGGACTAGACTCTCACTATTATGTTAGTTCCACTATGGACTGGACTCTCACTATTATGTTAGATCCACTATGGACTGGACTCTCACTATTATGTTAGATCCACTATGGACTGGACTCTCACTATTATGTTGGATCCACTATGGACTGGAGTCTCACTATTATGTTAGATCCACTATGGACTGGACTCTCACTATTATGTTAGATCCACTATGGACTGGACTCTCTCACTATTATGTTAGATCCACTATGGACTGGACTCTCACTATTATGTTGGATCCACTATGGACTGGACTCTCACTATTATGTTAGATCCACTATGGACTGGACTCTCACTATTATGTTGGATCCACTATGGACTGGACTCTCACTATTATGTTAGATCCACTATGGACTGGACTCTCACTATTATGCTAGAACCACTATGGACTGGACTCACTATTATGCTAGATCCACTATGGACTGGACTCTCACTATTATGTTTGATCCACCATGGACTGGACTCTCACTATTATGTTAGATCCACTATGAACTGGACTCACTATTATGCTAGATCCACTATGGACTGGACTCACTATTATGCTAGATCCACTATGGACTGGACTCTCACTATTATGTTAGATCCACTATAGACTGGACTCTCACTATTATGTTGGATCCACTATGGACTGGACTCTCACTATTATGTTAGATCCACTATGGACTGGACTCTCACTATTATGTTAGATCCACTATGGACTGGACTCTCACTATTATGTTAGATCCACTGTGGACTGGACTCTCACTATTATGTTAGATCCTCTATGGACTGGACTCTCACTATTATGTTAGATCCACTATGGACTGGACAATATTATGCTAGACCCACTCGACGTCCATTGCATCCGGTCTCCCCTAGATATATATATATATATATATATATATATATATATATATATATATATATATATATATATATATGTGTATATACATATTCACACATATATATCAGATATATAGATAATGTGACATCATCGCGCTTAGAGTACCGTATTTTCCGCACTATAAGGCGCACCGGATTATTAGCCGCACCTTCTATGAATTACATATTTCATAATTTTGTCCACCAATAAGCCGCCCCGGACTAAAAGCCGCGCCTACGCTGCGCTAAAGTGAATGTCAAAAAAACGCTGCGCTAAAGTGAATGTCAAAAAAACAGTCAGATAGTTCAGTCAAACTTTAATAATATATTGAAAACCAGCGTTCTAACAACTCTGTCCCAAAATGTACAAATGTGCAATCACAAACATAGTAAAATTCAAAATGGTGTAGAGCAATAGCAACATACCGGTAATGTTGCTCGAACGTTAATGTCACAACACACAACACACAAAATAAACATAGCGCTCACTTTCTGAAGTTATTCTTCATTCGTACCGGTAAATCCTTCGAATTCTTCGTCTTCGGTGTCCGAATTGAAAAGTTGCGCTAGCGTGGCTTCCAAAATGGCGGGCTCCGTCTCTTCGAAATCATCGGATTCAGTGTCGCTGTTGTTGTGCAGCAGTTCTGTGAATCCTGCCTTCCGGAAAGCTCGGACCACAGTTGTGACAGAAATATCTGCCCAGGCATTTACAATCCACTGGCAGATGTTGGCGTATGTTGTCCGGCGTTGTCTGCCCGTCTTAGTGAAGGTGTGTTCGCCTTCGGTCATCCATTTTTCCCACGCAGTTCGCAGTCGTGATTTGAATGCCCTGTTGACACCAATATCCAGCGGTTGGAGTTCTTTGGTTAATCCACCCGGAATGACGGCGAGTGTTGTATTTGTGTGCTTCACTTGTTTTTTGACACCATCTGTGATGTGGGCGCGCATAGAGTCATATATCAACATGGACGGAGCAGCGTGAAAAAAGCCACCCGGCCGCTTCGCGTAAACTTCCCTTAACCACTCGCTCATCTTTTCTTCATCCATCCATCCCTTCGAGTTAGCTTTTATGATGACGCCGGCTGGAAAGGTCTCTTTTGGCAAGGTCTTCCTTTTGAATATCACCATGAGTGGAAGTTAGCATGGCAAGCTAGAACCACAGTGAAGGATGACTTCTCATTCCCTGTGGAGCGAATATTCACCGTACGTGCTCCCGTTCCACAGTGCGGTTCAGTTGCTGTGAAATACGGTAGTAATCCGTGTGCGGATGGAGAGATTGCGTCTTTTTATGACCCGGATCGTTTAGTAGGAGCCATTTTGTGGTCTTTACAGATGTAAACAGGAAATGAAACGTACGGTGATATCCGCGCGTTTTTTCTTCTTCTTCCGGGGGCGGGTGAAGCGCTTCCTGTTCTATGGGGGCGGGTGAAGCGCTTCCTGTTCTATGGGGGCGGGTGCTTTCCTTGGCGGTTGCTTGCGTAGAAGAAGAAGCGCTTCCTGTTCTACCGGGAAAAAAGATGGCGGCTGTTTACCGAAGTTGCGAGACCGAAACTTTATGAAAATGAATCGTAATAAAGCGCACCGGGTTATTAGGCGCACTGTCAGCTTTTGAGAAAAATTGTGGTTTTTAGGTGCGCCTTATAGTGCGGAAAATACGGTATATATATACACATATGTACTCCATTGATTGATTGATTGAGACTTTTATTAGTAGGTTGCACTGTGAAGTACATATTCCGTACAATTGACCACTAAATGGTAACACCCGAATAAGTTTTTCAACTTGTTTAAGTCGGGGTCCACTTAAATTGATTCATAATACAGATATATACTATAGATATATAATATCCAAGCACGATGATGTCACGTTATCGATAGAAAAATACTTTTTTAGACAATGTGATTTGCCTGAGCGGCTGGGAGACACTGAGAGTAACAAGCGGTAGAAAATGGATTAGAAAGGACAGATTTAAATAAATAAATAAATTTAAAAATTATATATATGTTTTTTAAACTTGGGACATTCAACGGGCCAGATTTTGGACGCTGGCGGGCTGTAGTTTGGCGACCACTGGTGTAAACATTTCATGAGGCAAATCCTAATACCTTTATATTCATATATTACTTACCGGAAGACCCCTGCAGGCGTAATGGATGAATACGAGATGATGGAACAAATAATGGATGCCTGGTTCGCTCTGCAATTGAGCAAATAAACGGCCCAAGCAACTTTATGAGGACATTATTCAGCAACAGGGAACGTTGTCGCCGTTTAAGCACTTTCGGAAGTGTGTGACAACAGAAAACTTGCTGGAATCACTTTCCACTTGTCCTTAATGCACATAAAAACACTCATTAACGCCTCAACACCTCACGTTCCCCCCCCCCGCCCCCTAATTGCATGTGGAAAAAGTTAACTTGCCATGTGAGTCACGCCCGGAGCCGCTTGCAAACAGCACCTTGGAGCTCACTCAACCTAAACCTAATCAGGACGGGCCATTCCAAATGACCACTTGTTCCTCATGTTCTCATACATTAGCTCGCTGCTGTAATCTGCCCTTAACCCCCCCCACTCCTCATGCTCGCCATCACTCTCAAAGGGAGACAACTCTCGATATGGCCGTTGCATTTCATTGGAGGTCTTTGGTTAACTCCTAATGCAGCAACATGGGAAAGTATTTCAAGTATACAGCAGGGCTATTCAACTAGAACCCACGCAGTCACGGGGAGAACATGCAAACTCCACACAAAAAGATCCTGAGCCCGGGATTGAACTCAGGACCTTCGTATTGTGAGGCACATGCACTAGCCCCTTTTTCCACCGTGCTGCCCTAAGGCTTAGTTTACCTAAATTAAATTAATTATTCTGCCCTCGCTACTCGATTCCAGCGTGTGCAGCTAGTTAACAGTATGAAGAAACAGAAGCTCCAGAAGTTTTGTTGGGGATTGATGTTCCTTCTTCTGAATTATTTCCCTTCCTCCATCCATCAATTTTCTACCGCTAGTCCCTTTCAGGGTGGCGGGGGGCCTGGGGGTGCTGGAGCCTATCCCAGCTGCATTCGGGCGGAAGGCGGGTTACACCCTGGACAAGTCGCCACCTCATCGCAGGGCCAACACAGATAGACAGACAACATTCACACTCACATTCACACACTAGGGCCAATTTTAGTGTTGCCAATCAACCGATCCCCAGGTGCATGTCTTTGGAGGTGGGAGGAAGCCGGCGTTCCCGGAAGGGAACCTACGCAGTCACGGGGAGAACATGCAAACTCCACACAGAAAGATCCCGAGCCCGGGATTGAACTCAGGACCTTCGTATTGTGAAGCACATGAACTAACTCCTGTAACACCGTGCTGCTCTAAGGCTTAGTGTACTTAATGACAAAGTAAACACATTGGCTTTCACACTGCACTTTCAAAAAAATTTATTATTCTGCCCTCGCTACTCGATTCCAGCGTGTGCAGTTTATTCTTATCTGGAATTGAACCAGGAACCTTCAAGTTTCTAGACTGTTGTCCACAAACTTAGATCCAGGTGGGTGAAGTGTCTTACCCAAGGACACAACGGCAGGGACTTATCTGGAATTGAACCAGGAATCCTCAAGTTTCAGGATAACTGTCCAGAAACTTGGATAAAGGTGGGTGAAGTGTCTTACCCAAGGACACAACAGCAGGGACTTATCTGGAATTGAACCACAAACCTTCAAGTTTCTAGACTGTTGTCCAGATACTTGGACCCAAGTGGGTGAAGTGTCTTACCAAAGGACACAATGGCAGGCACTTATCTGGAATTGAACCAGGAACCCTCAAGTTTCTAGACTGTTGTCCACAAACTTGGATCCAGGTGGGTGAAGTGTCTTACCCAAGGACACAACGGCAGGGACTTATCTGGAATTGAACCAGGAATCCTCAAGTTTCAGGATAACTGTCCAGAAACTTGGACAAAGGTGGGTGAAGTGTCTTACCCAAGGACACAACAGCAGGGACTTATCTGGAATTGAACCACGAACCTTCAAGTTTCTAGACTGTTGTCCAGATACTTGGACCCAAGTGGGTGAAGTGTCTTACCCAAGGACACAACAGCAGGAACTTATCTGGAATTGAACCAGGAACCCTCAAGTTTCTAGACTGTTGTCCACAAACTTGGATCCAGGTGGGTGAAGTGTCTTACCCAAGGACACAACGGTAGGGACTTATCTGGAATTGAAACAGGAATCCTCAAGTTTCAGGATAACTGTCCAGAAACTTAGATAAAGGTGGGTGAAGTGCCTTACCCAAGGACACAACAGCGGGGACTTATCTGGAATTGAACCACAAACCTTCAAGTTTCTAGACTGTTGTCCAGATACTTGGACCCAAGTGGGTGAAGTGTCTTACCCAAGGACACAACAGCAGGGACTTATCTGGAATTGAACCACAAACCTTCAAGTTTCTAGACTGTTGTCCAGATACTTGGATCCAAGTGGTTGAAGTGTCTTACCCAAGGACACAACGGCAGGCACTTATCTGGAATTGAACCAGGAGCCCTCAAGTTTCTAGACTGTTGTCCAGATACTTGGGTCCAGGTGGGTGAAGTGTCTTACCCAAGGACACAATGGCAGGGACTTATCTGGAATTAAACCAGGAATCCTCAAGTTTCAGGATAACTGTCCAGAAACTTGGATAAAGGTGGGTGAAGTGTCTTACCCAAGGACACAACGGCAGGGACTTATCTGGAATTGAACCAGGAATCCTCAAGTTTCAGAATAACTGTCCAGAAACTTGGATAAAGGTGGGTGAAGGGCCTTACCAAAGGACACAACAGCAGGGACTTATCTGGAATTGAACCACAAACCTTCAAGTTTCTAGACTTTTGTCCAGATACTTGGATCCAGGTGGGTGAAGTGTCTTACCCAAGGACACAACGTTAGGGACTTATCTGGAATTGAACCAGGAATCCTCAAGTTTCAGGATAACTGTCCAGAAACTTGGATAAAGGTGGGTGAAGTGTCTTACCCAAGGTCACAACAGCAGGGACTTATCTGGAATTGAACCACGAACCTTCAAGTTTCTAGACTATTGTCCAGATACTTGGACCCAAGTGGGTGAAGTGTCTTTCCCAAGGACACAACTGCAGGCTCTTATCTGGAATTGAACCAGGAACCCTCAAGTTTCTAGACTGTTGTCCACAAATTTGGATCCAGGTGGGTGAAGTGTCTTACCCAAGGACACAACGGCAGGGACTTATCTGGAATTGAACCAGGAATCCTTAAGTTTCAGGATAACTGTCCAGAAACTTGGATAAAGGTGGGTGAAGTGTCTTACCCAAGGACACAACAGCAGGGACTTATCTGGAATTGAACCACAAACCTTCAAGTTTCTAGACTGTTGTCCAGATACTTGGACCCAAGTGGGTGAAGTGTCTTACCCAAGGACACAATGGCAGGCACTTATCTGGAATTGAACCAGGAACCCTCAAGTTTCTAGACTGTTGTCCACAAACTTGGATCCAGGTGGGTGAAGTGTCTTACCCAAGGACACAACGGCAGAGACTTATCTGGAATTGAACCAGGAATCCTCAAGTTTCAGGATAACTGTCCAGAAACTTGGATAAAGGTGGGTGCAGTGTCTTACCCAAGGACACAACAGCAGGGACTTATCTGGAATTGAACCATGAACCTTCAAGTTTCTAGACTGTTGTCTAGATACTTGGACCCAAGTGGGTGAAGTGTCTTACCCAAGGACACAACAGCAAGCACTTATCTGGAATTGAACCAGGAACCCTCAAGTTTCTAGACTGTTGTCCACAAACTTGGATCCAGGTGGGTGAAGTGTCTTACCCAAGGACACAACGGCAGGGACTTATCTGGAATTGAAACAGGAATCCTCAAGTTTCAGGATAACTGTCCAGAAACTTGGATAAAGGTGGGTGAAGTGCCTTACCCAAGGAAACAATAGCAGGGACTTATCTGGAATTGAACCACGAACCTTCAAGTTTCTAGACTGTTGTCCAGATACTTGGACCCAAGTGGGTGAAGTGTCTTACCCAAGGACACAACAGCAGGGACTTATCTGGAATTGAACCAGGAAACCTCAAGTTTCTAGACTGTTGTCCAGAATTTTGGATCCAAGTGGGTGAAGTGTCTTACCCTAGGACACAACGGCAGGGACTTATCTGGAATTGATAATAATAATAATGGATTAGCTCTTATATCGCACTTTTCTATTATTAGATAGTCAAAACGCTCACAGAGAAGTGGGAACCCATCATTCATTCACACCTGGTGGTGGTAAGCTACATTTGTAGCCACAGCTGCCCTGGGGTAGACTGACGGAAGCGAGGCTGCCAGTTTTGCGCCTACGGCCCCTCCGACCACCACCTATCATTCATTCATCATTCATTCACCAGTGTGAGCGGCACCGGGGGAAAGGGTGAAGTGTCCTGTCCACAACGGCAGCGATTTGGATGTCAAGAGGCAGGGAGCGAACCTGCAACCCTTAGGTTTCTGGCACGGCCGCTCTACCCACTACGCCATGCCGCACCTTATATATTTATTTTCTTTGTCATTTAGGATTGTGTCATGATCCGTTGCCCGGATCATGTTTTTGTTTAGTTAAAGACTCCCTTAGTTCCGTTTCAGCACCCCTGGGTTTGTGTGTTCTTGGTTGCCATGGGTGCTGATTATTTTCACCTGCCTCTGATTAGTGTTCGGGACGCTCATCTGCTCCTAGGCACTAATCAGAGAGCTACTTATTCCTGCTTTTCGCCACACTCAGTCTGGCTGTCTTGTTTTCTCCATGCAACAAGTTGCGTGTGTGTATACCTTTGTGATTCCTGTTTTTGGACTAAGCTTCACCATAGCTTCCCACGCTATCGGCATGCTTTTTCTGTTTGATTTGTATTTCCTGATTGATTTACGGTAAATAAATCATGGTCTTACCTGCACCCTGCCTCCGGAGTTCCGTCTGCATCCTGGGAAAACGATCCGCACATTAACATGCGACCCCGCCGTGACAGGATTGTAGGACTGAAAATATAAACATTAAAAAAGTATAGCGTCCATTGTGTATTTTACATGAATAAAATAGAAGGTTTAGTGTTAATACATTCACAAAACGACATGTGTTTACGAGTTTCAGGGCTTTGGGGCGGGTTTCGGCCCGCCCCTTGGCGCGTGTGGCACGGCGGGCTCCGTGACCGACGGCGGGTCCTCGACGGCGGGCCATGCGTCGGGGTTGATACACAGAAGTCTCAGGGCCTCGTGGCGGGGGAAAGGGCGGGTTTCGGCCCGTTCCCCCCACACCACTTGGCGCGGTTTTGGGGATCAACGCAGAAGTCTCAGGGCTTTGGAGCGGGTTTTGGAGCGGGTTTTGGCCCGCCCCTTGGCGCGTGTGGCACGCCGGCCGAAGGGCTGCAGCCCGGCCGTCCGTCGTGTCCCGTTGGGCCGCTCGCCTTTCGGAACCATGACCGGCATCCGCTTCCGAGTGTGGGGTTTCGGGTTTAATGTCTGGTTCCGCAGCCTCCGTAGCAGAACCTCCAGGTTCTGTAACAGCTTCTTCCCTCAGGCCGTAACACTCTTGAACGCATCATAATAATCCCCTCAATTCCTCCCAAAAATGGATTAACTGGCTGGAATATAAAGACGATATAACATACATCCATAAATGTGGATGCATATGCAAAAGTGCAATATATTTATCTGTACAGTAATCTATTTATATATATCTGTGTCAGGTTGTGTTGGTGACGAACCCCAAGATGCAGAGAAGGCGAGAAGGCATTGTGCGGGAAAACGTGATTTAATGTCCAAAAGTAAAAGTAAAGAAAAGACACAAACCAGGAACTAGGAGGACAAACTGGAAACAGGGAACAGGGATCCAGCAAACAGGGACTATGAACAAAAAGATAGTAAGCTACAAACAGCTACAAAATATAGCTTACCCCTACCGCATACAGCTACGCGACAGGTAGGAACGACAGGTAGTGATGACATCGACAATGACAGGTAGGGACGACAATAATCCAGCAGTGACTGGAGGGCAGGGCAGGTATAAATAGCAGCTGGCTGATTGACACCAGGTGTGGCCAGGTGCCAATCAGCCACAGCTGAGGGGACAGCGCTCAGAGAGAACAACAGGAAACTGAACCAAAATAAGAGTGCTGACAGGAAATAAAACAAAAACAAACTTAACCAAACTGTCAGGGACAAGCCTGACAATCTGCACCTTATTGATTTGTTATCCCGCACCACCATGAGCTAATGTAACGAAATTTCGTTCTTATCTGTACTGTAAAGTTCAAATTTGAATGACAATAAAAAGGAAGTGTTATGTTGCTGAGGGGAGATGACGGCAACAGACACCAGGGGGTTTTGAACAATAATTTATTATATATATATAGTCAATATATATATATATATATATATATATATATATATATATATATATATATATATATATATATATATATATATTAGAGATGTCCTGACGATATTATCGGCCGATAAATGCGTTAAAATGTAATATCGGAAATTATCGGTATCGTTTTTTTTTTTTTATCGGTATCGTTTTTTTACTTTTTTTTTTTTTTTTGACTTTTTTTTTTTTATTAAATCAACATACAAAACACAAGATACACTTACAATTAGTGCACCAACCCAAAAAAACTCCCTCCCCCATTTACACTCATTCACACAAAAGGGTTGTTTCTTTCTGTTATTAATATTCTGGTTCCTACATTATATATCAATATATATCAATACAGTCTGCAAGGGATACAGTCCGTAAGCACACATGATTGTGTGTGCTGCTGGTCCACTAATAGTACTAACCTTTAACAGTTAATTTTACTCATTTTCATTAATTACTAGTTTCTATGTAACTGTTTTTATATTGTTTTACTTTCTTTTTTTATTTAAGAAAATGTTTTTAATTTATTTATCTTATTTTATAAATTTTTTTAAAAAGTACCTTATCTTCACCATACCTGGTTGTCCAAATTAGGCATAATAATGCGTTATTTCCACGACTGCATATATCGGTTGATATCGGTATCGGTTGATATCGGTATCGACAATTAAAGAGTTGGACAATATCAAAATATAGGCTATCGGACATCCCTAATATATATATATATATATAAATATATATATATATATATATATATATATATATATATATATATATATATATATATATATATATATATATATATATATATATAAATATATATAATAATACAAAAATAGCTAATAAACTATAGAATGGTGTGTGACAAAATCCAAGAGCGTATGTGTGAGACTATCTGTGTAGATTAGCTGAAGTATGTTACCAAATGTGTATGGGAGCGAAGGAACGAGGCAGTCCATGGGACAGGCAGGTGATCCGGGGCGAGAGAGAAGCGTCCGAGTCTGTGTCCATGCGAGCAGGGGCGGGTCCGGGCGCGCTGTCAGCGGAGCCTCTAGGTGCTCCCGCAGAGGAGGGAGAAGAAAGTCTAAGTCTAAGTCTAATATAGAAACTAAACAGCATCTACAGTACATCAAAGATTGCACACAATGTAGCGGTATGTGACTCATCACAATTAAACCTAAGGTGCTGCATTAATGCCATCTACAGATTTAGCGCTATATGTATTAAACGAGCTCTGATCACCCAGAGTTACTCACAGACAAAATACAACACGACCGCCAATACAAAAGGCATCAGAAAGTAGTGTTTTGGTACCGGTACCAAAATTATTTCTATACTTTTCGGTACTTTTCGATGCTTTGCTAAATAAAGGGGACCACAAAAAATTGCATGATTGGCTTTATTTTAACAAAAAATCTTAAGGTACATTAAACATATGTTTATTATTGCAAGTTTGCCCTTAAATAAAATAGTGAACATACAAGACAACTTGTCTTTTATTAGGAAGTAAACAAACAAAGGCTCCTAATTGGTCTGCTGACATATGCAGAAACATATTGTGTCATTTATCATGTGGCATCGTCTTCTTCCCCTGTACACACGTAACAAGTACTGTTTTTCCATTTACAATAATACAATGTACAACATATACTTTACTTTTACTTTTTTTTAAATTGAAATAACATCATTTTTACTCTTGAACAGCCCTGAAGTCATACAATTCGGAATGTGACTGCAATAAAATCTATCAACGATCAAATTTTTTTTTTTTCGTCGGTTTTATTCGGACATTTTTGGAGTACTTTGGGCCTGATTTACTAAAATCTAAATACCTCACACTGAACAGCGTGTGCAATCTATAAAATAGCATGTATAATAGCACTTATTTTCCCTTTATTTTATTTAAATTTTATACCAATGAAGTTGCATCGGAAGGAGGCTGCACAATTGCGCTTATGACGCAAAAAAGGCGTACTTCAATGAGTTTTTATCATATAGAATAGAATAGAATAGAATAGAAAGTACGTTATTAATCCCTGGGGGAAATTCGGCACCACAATAGACAATAATAATAATAATTTAAAGCTGCAAGCAGCGATGGACAGGACCGACTTTGACGGCACATAAAATCCAAACCGGAGCAGTAATTAAAACGCTTTGGTCAACTTTTAATCAGAAGGGTTTAATCTTTCTCCTGTGCTAGTTTGAAGCCGACACAACAAACGCGCTCAGAGGAGATAATGTTTGAAAAAAGGTGACCGGATTTTACAAAACTTTTGTTTTGAAGAGGAATTACAAACTTCCTGTTGATGTTTGCTGGTGGTTGTTAATATATGAAATGTAGGTCTAAGTAAGACCTACATAGAAGTTTTTGTTTCATGTCTCTAAGACATTCCTACTGGAAGTTAAAGGCAGTTTTGTCTGAGTTTTCTTCCTAGGAACAATTGTGTCTGTGTTTTCTTTCTAGGGGTCGCTAGAGTGCAATTTTGAGTTTTGGGGTTGGGTTTTTTATTAGATCGCAATTTTTGCCGGTCCTGATGTGTGTGTCCAGTTTGGTGAGTTTTGAAGGATTTTAAGGGGGTCAAATTACAGCTCAAAGAGGCAAAAGTGACTGTTTTTAGTAAACTTTTGTTTTGAAGGGGGAATTGCCAACTTCCTGTTGATTTATGCTGAAGGATGTCAAAATCTAGGTCTAAGTCAGACCTACATAGAAGTTTTTGTTTCATGTCTCTACGACATTCCTACCGGAAGTTACAAGCAGTTATGTCTGTGTTTTTTCCTAGGGGGCGCTAGAGCGCAATTTTGAGTTTTAGGATTTGTTTTTTTTATTAGCTGGCAATTTTCGCCAGTCCTGATGTGTGTGTGTCAAATATGGTGAGTTTTGAAGCATGTTAAGGGGGTCAAATTACAGCTCAAAGAGGCGGCGGAATAATAAAAATAAAACTACAATAGGGTCCTCTGTCCCAAAGGGACATTGCGGTCCCTAATAATGTAATATATATTATATATACAATATATAATATATAAATAATATAAATATATCATACATATATTCTACATTTAAGTGCAGTCAAGAAGGATATATATATATATATATATATATATATATATATATATATATATATATATATATATATATATATATATATATATATATATATATATATATATATAGGATATACAGTATGTTAGTAATATATATTCTATTTGAAAAAACAAACGAGATTGAAAATATATTAAAGGACACCAAAACGCATTAATTTAATTGGTTTTAATCTGCACCTTAAATCATCCAGCAGCTTTGAAATTATAAAAGGATGTTGCTGAATAGATGACGTGTCTAATACTTCTTAAATGCGCTAAATAAAATGTAAAATGGTGCAACTTAAATCATCCAGCAGCTATGAAATTATAAAAGGATGTTGCTGAATAGATGACATGTCTAATACTTCTTAAATGCGCTAAATAAAATGTAAAATGGTGCAACTTAAATCATCCAGCAGCTATGCAATTATACATCAATCAATCAATCAATCTTTATTTATATAGCCCTAAATCACAAGTGTCTCAAAGGGCTGCACAAGCCACAACGACATCCTCGGTACAAAGCCCACATACGGGCAAGGAAAAACTCACCCCAGTGGGACGTCGATGTGAATGACTATGAGAAACCTTGGAGAGGACCGCATATGTGGGTAACCCCCCCCACTCTAGGAGAGACCGAAAGCAATGGATGTCGAGTGGGTCTGACATAATATTGTGAGAGTCCAGTCCATAGTGGATCCAACATAATAGTAAGAGTCCAGTCCATAGTGGGGCCAGCAGGACACCATCCCGAGCGGAGACGGGTCAGCAGCGCAGAGATGTTCCCAGCCGATGCACAGGCGAGCGGTCCACCCCGGGTCCCGACTCTGGACAGCCAGCACTTCATCCATGGCCACCGGACCTGTGCCCTCAAGGAAAAGGGGAGCAGAGGAGAAAAGAAAAGAAACGGCAGATCAACTGGTCTAACAGGGGGGCTATTTAAAGGCTAGAGTATACAAATGAGTTTTAAGATGGGACTTAAATGCTTCTACTGAGGTAGCATCTCTAATTGTTACTGGGAGGGCATTCCATAGTACTGGAGCCCGAATAGAAAACGCTCTATAGCCCGCAGACTTTTTTTGGGCTCTGGGAATCACTAATAAGCCGGAGTTCTTTGAACGCAGATTTCTTGCCGGGACATATGGTACAATGCAATCGACAAGATAGGACGGAGCTAGACCGTGTAGTATTTTATACGTAAGTAATAAAACCTTAAAGTCACATCTTAAGTGCACAGGAAGCCAGTGCAGGTGAGCCAGTATAGGCGTAATATGATCAAACTTTCTTGTTCTTGTCAAAAGTCTAGCAGCCGCATTTTGTACCAACTGTAATTTTTTAATGCTAGACATAGGGAGACCCGAAAATAATACGTTACAATAGTCGAGACGAGACGTAACGAACGCATGAATAATGATCTCAGCGTCGCTAGTGGATGAAATAGAACAAATTTTAGCGATATTACGGAGATGAAAGAAGGCCGTTTTAGTAACACTCTTAATGTGTGATTCAAACGAGAGAGTTGGGTCGAAGATAATACCCAGATTCTTTACTGATTCGCCTTGTGTAATTGTTTGGTTGTCAAATGTTAAGGTGGTATTATTAAATAAATGTCGGTGTTTAGCAGGACCGATAATCAGCATTTCCGTTTTCTTGGCGTTGAGTTGCAAGAAGTTAGCGGACATCCATTGTTTAATTTCATTAAGACACGCCTCCAGCTGACTACAATCCGGCGTGTTGGTCAGCTTTAGGGGCATGTAGAGTTGGGTGTCATCAGCATAACAATGAAAGCTAACACCGTATTTGCGTATGATGTCGCCTAGCGGCAGCATGTAAATACTAAAGAGTGCAGGGCCAAGAACCGAACCCTGAGGGACTCCGCACGTTACCTTAACATAGTCCGAGGTCACATTATTTTGGGAGACGCATTGCATCCTGTCAGTAAGATAAGAGTTAAACCACGACAAAGCTAAGTCTGACATACCAATACGTGTTTTGATACGCTCTAATAAAATATTATGATCGACGGTATCGAAAGCAGCGCTAAGATCAAGAAGCAGCAACATAGATGACGCATCAGAATCCATCGTTAGCAGTAGATCATTAGTCATTTTTGCGAGGGCTGTCTCCGTAGAGTGATTTGCCCTGAAACCGGATTGAAAAGGTTCACAGAGATTGTTAGACACTAAGTGTTCATTTAGCTGCTGTGCGACAATTTTTTCGAGGATTTTCGAAATAAAGGGAAGGTGGGACACCGGTCGGTAGTTTACCATGAGGTCAGGATCAAGGTTAGGTCTTTTGAGCAGAGGATGAATAATCGCTTTCTTGAATGCTAGGGGAACAGTGCCAGAGGAAAGTGATAAGTTTATAATATTTAGCACTGATGGACCTAATAATACAAAAAGCTCCTTGATAAGTTTCCCAGGAAGTGGGTCAAGTAAACATGTTGTTTGTTTTATCCCACTTACACGCTGTAATAGTTCCTCTAATGTTATTTCATCAAAAAGAGAGAGACTATTTTGTATTGCAGTATCCGTCGTAGATACAGTTGTATCTGTGTTCATAGAACCCAGTTGTAGCTGGGATGCGTTGTCTTTAATCTCCTTTCTAATGAGTTCAATTTTCTTATTAAAGAAAAAGTCATCTGCCGAGTGGGTGGAGCTATTGGGAGGAGTCCCTTGTTGGGTTAGCGATGCTACTGTACTAAACAAAAATTTAGGGTCGTTTTTGTTGAGGCGGATGAGATTTGAGTAATATTTAGCTTTAGCTAAGGTAAGCATGCGTTTATACGATATTAAACTATCACTCCATGCTTGATGGAAAACCTCAAGCTTGGTCACGCGCCATTTGCGTTCCAACTTTCTACATGATAATTTATGAGCTCTGGTTTCCTCTGTAAACCATGGGGTGCGCCTTTTAGGGGCCCTTTTTTGTTTTAGCGGTGCTATACTATCAATGGTTTTGCGCAGGGCATTGTCAAAGTTGTTAGTGAGGTTATCAATAGAGCCGACATAATTTGGGAATGGTGCCATTACCGAAGGCAAAAGGATGTTGCTGAATAGATGACATGTCTAATTCTTCTTAAATGTGCTAAATAAAATGTAAAATGGTGCAACTTAAATCATCCAGCAGCTATGAAATTATAAAAGGATGTTGCTGAATAGATGACGTGTCTAATACTTCTTAAATGCGCTAAATAAAATGTAAAATGGTGCAACTTAAATCATCCAGCAGCTATGAAATTATAAAAGGATGTTGCTGAATAGATGACATGTCTAATACTTCTTAAATGCGCTAAATAAAATGTAAAATGGTGCAACTTAAATCATCCAGCAGCTATGCAATTATAAAAGGATGTTGCTGAATAGATGACGTGTCTAATACTTCTTAAATGCGCTAAATAAAATGTAAAATGGTGCAACTTAAATCATCCAGCAGCTATGAAATTATAAAAGGATGTTGCTGAATAGATGACGTGTCTAATACTTCTTAAATGCGCTAAATAAAATGTAAAATGGTGCAACTTAAATCATCCAGCAGCTATGAAATTATAAAAGGATGTTGCTGAATAGATGACGTGTCTAATACTTCTTAAATGTGCTAAATAAAATGTAAAATGGTGCAACTTAAATCATCCAGCAGCTATGAAATTATAAAAGTATGTTGCTGAATAGATGACGTGTCTAATACTTCTTAAATGCGCTAAATAAAATGTAAAATGGTGCAACTTAAATCATCCAGCAGCTATGAAATTATAAAAGGATGTTGCTGAATAGATGACGTGTCTAATACTTCTTAAATGCGCTAAATAAAATGTAAAATGGTGCAACTTAAATCATCCAGCAGCTATGAAATTATAAAAGGATGTTGCTGAATAGATGACGTGTCTAAGACTTCTTAAATGTGCTAAATAAAATGTAAAATGGTGCAACTTAAATCATCCAGCAGCTATGAAATTATAAAAGTATGTTGCTGAATAGATGACGTGTCTAATACTTCTTAAATGCGCTAAATAAAATGTAAAATGATGCAACTTAAATCATCCAGCAGCTATGAAATTATAAAAGGATGTTGCTGAATAGATGACGTGTCTAATACTTCTTAAATGCGCTAAATGAAATGTAAAAAGGTGCAACTTAAATCATCCAGCAGCTATGAAATTATAAAAGGATGTTGCTGAATAGATGACGTGTCTAATACTTCTTGAATGCGCTAAATAAAATGTAAAATGGTGCAATTTAAATCATCCAGCAGCTATGAAATTATAAAAAGATGTTGCTGAATAGATGACGTGTCTAACACTTCTTAAATGCGCTAAATAAAATGTAAAATGGTGCAACTTAAATCATCCAGCAGCTATGAAATTATAAAAGGATGTTGCTGAATAGATGACGTGTCTAATACTTCTTAAATGCGCTAAATAAAATGTAAAATAGTGCAACTTAAATCATCCAGCAGCTATGAAATTATAAAAGGATGTTGCTGAATAGATGACGTGTCTAATACTTCTTAAATGCGCTAAATAAAATGTAAAATGGTGCAATTCAAATCATCCAGCAGGTATGAAATTATAAAAGGATGTTGCTGAATAGATGACGTGTCTAATACTTCTTAAATGCGCTAAATAAAATGTAAAATGGTGCAATTCAAATCATCCAGCAGCTATGAAATTATAAAAGGATGTTGCTGAATAGATGACGCGTCTAATGCGCTAAATAAAACGCAACATGGTGCCGCCAAAAGGTGTTGATGAATCACATTAAATTATAATATTTGCATTTTCTCTTCCCAATATTTGTGTTTTGATGATCTGCATATTAATGAAGACAGAGACGCACAATTGATTGCACGCCTTACTTAATAGACACAATCCACTTGACACGCTTTAAGTCGATCAGCTTTGTGTGAGCTATCAAGTTTGCACAAGTTTTAGTACATGCAAACTATTAGCAAACCAGGGACAGTAATGGAGTTGTTTTGAAAATGTATCATTAACAGTGGTTCTCTTCTTTTTACACTTGTATGGCAGTTTGAAATAAATGCTTTTACATCATCCCAAAATGCATTCTTTTTTTATGATAAGTATATTTTCCTTATCATGGGCTTCACGGTGGCAGAGGGGTTAGTGCATCTGCCTCACAATACGAAGGTCCTGCAGTCTTGGGTTCAATCCCGGGCTCGGGATCTTTCTGTGTGGAGTTTGCATGTCCTCCCCGTGACTGCGTGGGTTCCCTCCGGGTACTCCGGCTTCCTCCCACTTCCAAAGACATGCACCTGGGGATAAGTTGATTGGCAACACTAAAATTGGCCCTAGTGTGTGGATGTGAGTGTGAATGTTGTCTGTCTATCTGTGTTGGCCCTGCGATGAGGTGGCGACTTGTCCAGGGTGTACCCCGCCTTCCGCCCGATTGTAGCTGAGATAGGCTCCAGCGCCCCCCGCGACCCCAAAGGGAATAAGCGGTAGAAAATGGATGGATGGTATATTTTCCGACACTGCAGGAAGTCAGTCCATGGATAAATAAAGGTTTTAAAAATGTCCATCCCACATGCAGGCGTTTCATATGAATATAAACACATGTTACATGGCGGTCAACACGGACACGTCTCAATCCAAACCAACACGGCGCTCTTCTTGCCAGAAAGAGCAGACTATTATTTCATGGCCTTCATTTGCATTCTGGGATACAATGAGCGGATGCTGACCTCCTTTAATGTGGAAGCACTGAAATGTCCTTTTTAATCCTACAAAAGCCAAAACCAGTGAAGTTGGCACGTTGTGTAAATGGTAAATAAAAACAGAATACAATGATTTACAAATCCTTTTCAACTTATATTCAAAGACAAGATACTGAGAAACTTATTTTTTTTGTGCAAATATTCATTAACTTAGAATTTAATGGCAGCAACACATTGCAAAAAAGTTGGCACAGGGGCATTTTTACCACTGTGTTACATGGCCTTTCCTTTTTAACAACATTCAGTAAACATTTGGGAACCGAGGAGAGCAATTTTTGAAGCTTTTCAGGCTTAAGTTGTTCAACAGTCCGAGGTCTCCGTTGTGCTATTTTAGGCTTCATAATGCGCCACACATTTTCAATGGGAGACAGGTCTGGACTACAGGCAGGCCAGTCTAGTACCCGCACTCTTTTACTACGAAGCCACGCTGTTGTAACACGTGGCTTGGCATTGTCTTGCTGAAATAAGCAGGGGCGTCCATGGTAACGTTGCTTGGATGGCAACATATGTTGCTCCAAAACCTGTATGTACCTTTCAGCATTAATGGCGCCTTCACATAAGTGTAAGTTACCTATGTCTTGGGCACTAATACACCTCCATACCATCACACATGCTGGCTTTTCAACTTTGCGCCAATAACAATCCGGATGGTTCTTTTCCTCTTTGGTACACAGTTTACAAAAACTACTTGAAATGTGGACTCGTCAGACCACCGAACACTTTTCCACTTTGTATCAGTCCATCTTAGATAAGCTCAGGCCCAGCGAAGCCGACAGCGTTTCTGGGTGTTGTTGATAAACGGTTTTCGCCTTGCATAGGAGAGTTTTAACTTGCACTTACAGATGTAGCGACCAACTGTAGTTACTGACAATGGGTTTCTGAAGTGTTCCTGAGCCCATGTGGTGATATCCTTTACACACTGATGTCGCTTGTTGATGCAGTACAGCCTGAGGGATCGAAGGTCACGGGCTTAGCTGCTTACGTGCAGTGATTTCTCCAGATTCTCTGAACCCTTTGATGATATTACGGACCGTAGATGGTGAAATCCCTAAATTCCTTGCAATAGCTGGTTGAGAAAGGTTTTTCTTAAACTGTTCAACAATTTGTTCACGCATTTGTTGACAAAGTGGTGACCCTCGCCCCATCCTTGTTTGTGAATGACTGAGCATTTCATGAAATCTACTTTTATACCCAATCATGGCACCCACCTGTTCCCAATTTGCCTGTTCACCTGTGGGATGTTCCAAATAAGTGTTTGATGAGCATTCCTCAACTTTATCAGTATTTATTGCCACCTTTCCCAACTTCTTTGTCACGTGTTGCTGGCATCAAATTCTAAAGTTAATGATTATGGCGGTCATTTACGTTAAGGAAGTAGTTTGACATGTACTTCGGTATCAGGGTGGTGTAGCGGATTTTATAGACTAGGCTCAGTGCAAGTTGTTTTACTCTGTCCTCCACCCTGAGCCAGCCCACTTTGGAGAAGTGGGTAGGAGTGAGGTGGGATTTGGGGTGGAGGTCTAGAAGTAATCTGACTAGCTTGTTCTGGGATGTTTGGAGTCTAGATTTGAGGGTTTTGGAGGTGCTAGGGTACCAGGAGGTGCATGCGTAATCGAAAAAGGGTTGAACGAGAGTTCCCGCTAGAATCTTCATGGTGCTTTTGTTGACCAGAGAGGAGATTCTATAGAGAAATCTCGTTCGTTGTTTGACCTTTTTGATTACCTTGGTTGCCATTTTATCACAGGAAAGATTAGCCTCTAGAGTGGAACCTAGGTAGGTGACTTCATCTTTCCTGGTGATAACAATGTCACCCACTTTGATAGTGAAGTTGCGCGAGTCGTCTTCGCGGGGCTGAGGTGGGCCTTTCGGACGGTCTTGGAGTCGCCTCCCGGTGGACCGCCAAATGGTCTTCGGCCAGGGTTACTGCGGTCATCAGGTCCCGCGGACGGTGGTAGTGCACCCACACTGCAAAATATGAAATCCAAGTAAGATTAAATATCTCAAATAAGGGTGATATTTGCTTATTTTCTGTCTCACTAAGCGTATTTTATGTTGGAGTGTTTTATTTGTTTTAAGGGTTTTGGTCCTAAATGATCTCAGTAAGATATTACAGTTTGTAGCTGAAATTTGATGACCTATATTGAGTAAAACATGCTAGAAACTAGAATATCAACTGTTGCAAAGCTGTGTCATCAACACTCACAAGTATAAAACTGCTTTTTTATAGTAATCATTTCTTATTTCAAGCATGAAATAAAAACAATCATGACTTTGACACAATTGTGTCTTATAATTAAAACATGTGACATTTCTAACAATTTTGAACAGATATATTCATGCACATTCAGATAAATTCTTCAAAATTACATTTAAAAAAATTTGGCCGGGGGCCGGGCTATATATATGCGCACTAATTGACTGAAAGAACACGCACTTGGCGCGTTGATGTCATGTTATCGATGGAAAAATGTATTTTTAGACCATATGATTTGCCTGAGTGGCTAGGAGACCCCGAGAGTAACAAGCGCTTGCTTTGTTGCCTTTCCATTAAGAACAATAAATTAGTTTTTAGTATAAGTTTGCTGGTTTCAAGAAATGTAATGCCGAGCACATATGATGTCAAGATAATGGCACTAGCATTTACTTCATTTAAGAATATTTTTCAACATATAGAGCAAAAAAGGTCTCATTTTTTTTCGACCAAGAAAAGTGCAGTTGTTATTAGTGAGAATATACTTATTTTAAGATATTTTTGGGTTCATTGAGGTTAGCTAATTTTACTTGTTTTGGAAAGTCTTGACAAGCCAAATTTTCTTGTTCTATTGGCAGATAATTTTGCTTCGTTCAAATAAAATACCCCTCATTTTTGTATTTTTTTTTCTTGGTTTTTGAACACTGAATTTTTGCAGTGCACGCAGCGGTTCTGGCTGGGATCGAGTCCACAAATTGTTCGAGCAAAATCCGCTCAAACATTTTTTTAAACGCTCTCCACCTCCTTCTGCCCTTTAAACACTGAGAGGGGATTACTTGATTGTGCCCAGCTGCCCGATCCACGCACCTGCAGTCCATTTGGATGCGGTCCGCCGGGCCACGCCTCCTCGCCGCCATCTTGGAGTGGGCTCCGGTGTGCACTGCCTCGCTGTTGGTCTGCCGGCCCCACTTCCCCACAGGTGGTTCTTTGGTCAAAATGTTGCATAGATGATGTTTTACAGATCACCTTCAAGCCGCTATCTGAATGTGCATGAATATATCTGTTCAAAATTGTTAGAAATGTCACATGTTTTAATTATAAGACACAATTGTGTCAAAGTCGTGATTGTTTTTATTTCATGCTTGAAATAAGAAATGATTACTATAAAAAAGCAGTTTTATACTTGTGAGTGTTGATGACACAGCTTTGCAACAGTTGATATTCTAGTTTCTAGCATGTTTTACTCAATATAGGTCATCAAATTTCAGCTACAAACTGTAATATCTTACTGAGATCATTTAGGACCAAAACCCTTAAAACAAATAAAACACTCCAACATAAAATATGCTTAGTGAGATAGAAAATAAGCAAATATCACCCTTATTTGAGATATTTAATCTTACTTAGATTTCATATTTTGCAGAGCGGTCTTATTTACGTGGCTCACCTTGGACAGCGTCTTCTCCCCAATCATCTTTGTTGTAGCAGTGTAGCGTGCAAGGACGGGAGTGGAAGAAGTGTCAAAAGATGGCGCTAACTGTTTTAATGACATTCAGACTTTACTTCAATCAATAACAGGGCAGCATCTCCTCATCCAGAAACAAAAACAAGGCCGGAAATGTGTCCCGTGAAAAACGGTCCGACCGGAACTCCCTAATAACTAAAGTTCCTTGGGTGAATAATGTAAACTCACTACACCGGTATGTTTTAGCGCTTTCATGGCGAGTTTACTGACAGATATAAGTAAGAACTTTACACTACTTTATATTAGAAATGACAACAGTGGAGGATGAATGTCCCATAGCAAGAAGATAGAGACTAGAGACGTGGCTCACTAGTGCAACAACAAGGCCGGAAATGTGTTTCCGTGAAAAAACATCCGACCGGAACTCTCTAATAACTAAAGTTCCTTGGGTGAATAATGTAAACTCACTTTACCGGTATGTTTTAGCGCTTTCATGGCGAGTTTACTGACAGATATAAGTAAGAACTTTACACTACTTTATATTAGAAATGGCAACAGTGGAGGATGAATGTCCCATAACAAGAAGATAGAGACTAGAGACGTGGCTCACTAGTGCAACAACAAGGAAAAAACGTCCGACGGGAACTCCTTAATAACTAAAGTTCCTTGGGTGAATAATGTAAACTCACTACACCGGTATGTTTTAGCGCTTTCATGGCGAGTTTACTGACAGATGTAAGTAAGAACTTTACACTACTTTATATTAGAAATGGCAACAGTGGAGGATGAATGTCCCATAACAAGAAGATAGAGACTAGAGACATGGCTCACTAGTGCAACAACAAGGCCGAAAATGTGTTTCCGTGAAAAAACGTCCGACCGGAACTCTCTAATAACTAAAGTTCCTTGGGTGAATAATGTAAACTCACTTTACCGGTATGTTTTAGCGCTTTCATGGCGAGTTTACTGACAGATATAAGTAAGAACTTTACACTACTTTATATTAGAAATGGCAACAGTGGAGGATGAATGTCCCATAACAAGAAGATAGAGACTAGAGACGTGGCTCACTAGTGCAACAACAAGGAAAAAACGTCCGACGGGAACTCCTTAATAACTAAAGTTCCTTGGGTGAATAATGTAAACTCACTACACCGTATGTTTTAGCGCTTTCATGGCGAGTTTACTGACAGATGTAAGTAAGAACTTTACACTACTTTATATTAGAAATGGCAACAGTGGAGGATGAATGTCCCATAACAAGAAGATAGAGACTAGAGACATGGCTCACTAGTGCAACAACAAGGCCGAAAATGTGTTTCCGTGAAAAAACGTCCGACCGGAACTCTCTAATAACTAAAGTTCCTTGGGTGAATAATGTAAACTCACTACACCGGTATGTTTTAGCGCTTTCATGGCGAGTTTACTGACAGATATAAGTAAGAACTTTACACTACTTTATATTAGAAATGGCAACAGTGGAGGATGAATGTCCCATAACAAGAAGATAGAGACTAGAGACGTGGCTCACTAGTGCAACAACAAGGCCGGAAATGTGTTTGCGTGAAAAAACGTTTCTTGTTCTTCTAAAAAAAAAAATTTGTATGAAAATAAACCTTGCGCCTTATAATCCGGTGCGCTCTATGGTCCGGAAAAATACGGTATTCGAAACCAGTTTGGCTTCTTTTTTTTTTTTTGGTCTTCAATTAATTTATCTTTCAGAATATATATATATTGTATTTTTATTATTATTTTTACAAGTCCTGAGGAGTGGCCAGAGAACTTTGGCAGCGGCTTAAGAAAAATAAAGTCAATTATTCTTTAAACCGTGACATAATAATGTGAAGTTCATTAAAAGCAAAAATGTACTGTCAGCTGTCTTCGGACCCGGATGTCTAACAAGAGGCCAAGTCTGGGCTTTGTTAAACAAATTGTCAACTGGACTCGGACTCTGTGTGTGTGTGTCTGTGTGTGTGTGTGCGTGTGTGTGTGTGTGTGTGTGTGTTGCAGTGATTTATTCAGCTCCCATGCTGCTGAATGCCATGTAGTGGCTGGACACCCTGCTGCTGCCAATGACAGGCTCCATAGCAAGCTGCCAGACTCACAGCAGGAGAAGACAAGCGTCCCGCTTCCATTCTGGCCTGTGGAGCCGAATCTCCATCATATTGTTTTTTTTTTTTCCTCCTCCTCAACATCCTCCGTCCCTCCAGCTGACTGGCTGGCTTACTCCAACGCATGGATTCGGCGTTTGCATCTGTCCTGGCTTACGGCCGCGCAGTCGCAATGTGCGACTGTTCAAATAGAGACTAAAGCAGTGATAAGGAATAATTGCTTTTTTTTTTTTTTTTTTTTCCATGTTTGTTTGGATTTGTTTTGTCCACGTTTGTTGTCCGCTGCTTTATAATAAACAAAAAGGAATCGAGCCGGTGTATGAAATGTAAACTCTGGTCTTTTACAAACCCCATTTCCATATGAGTTGGGAAATTGTGTTAGATGTAAATATAAATGGAATACAATGATTTGCAAATCCTTTTCAACCCATATTCAATTGAATGCACTACAAAGACAACATATTTGATGTTCAAACTCATAAACTTTTTTTTTTTTTTGCAAATAATAATTAATTTAGAATTTCATGGCTGTAACACATGCCAAAGTAGTTGGGAAAGGGCATGTTCACCACTGTGTTACATGGCCTTTCCTTTTAACAACACTCAGTAAACGTTTGGGAACTGAGTAGACACATTTTTGAAGCATTTAAGGTGGAATTCGTCCCCATTCTTGCCTGATGTACAGCTTAAGTTGTTCAACAGTCCGGGGTCTCCGTTGTGGTATTTTAGGCTTCATAATGCGCCACACATTTTCAATGGGAGACAGGTCTGGACTACAGGCAGGCCAGTCTAGTACCCGCACTCTTTTACTATGAAGCCACGTTGATGTAACACGTGGCTTGGCATTGTCTTGTTGAAATAAGCAGGGGCGTCCATGGTAACGTTGCTTGGATGGCAACATATGTTGCTCCAAAACCTGTATGTACCTTTCAGCATTAATGGCGCCTTCACATAAGTGTAAGTTACCCATGTCTTGGGCACTAATACACCCCCATACCATCACAGATGCTGGCTTTTCAACTTTGCGCCTATAACATTCCGGATGGTTCTTTTCCTCTTTGGTCCGGAGGACACGACGTCCACAGTTTCCAAAAACTACTTGAAATGTGGACTCGTCAGACCACAGAACACTTTTCCACTTTGTATCAGTCCATCTTAGATGAGCTCAGGCCCAGCGAAGCCGACAGCGTTTCTGGGTGTTGTTGATAAACGGTTTTCGCCTTGCATAGGAGAGTTTTAACTTGCACTTACAGATGTAGCGACCAACTGTAGTTACTGACAGTGGGTTTCTGAAGTGTTCCTGAGCCCATGTGGTGATATCCTTTACACACTGATGTCGCTTGTTGATGCAGTACAGCCTGAGGGATCGAAGGTTATGGGCTTAGCTGCTTACGTGCAGTGATTTCTCCAGATTCTCTGAACCCTTTGATGATATTACGGACCGTAGATGGTGAAATCCCTAAATTCCTTGCAATAGCTGGTTGAGAAAGGTTTTTCTTAAACTGTTCAACAATTTGCTCACGGATTTGTTGACAAAGTGGTGACCCTCGCCCCATCCTTGTTTGTGAATGACTGAGCATTTCATGGAATCTACTTTTATACCCAATCATGGCACCCACCTGTTCCCAATTTGCCTGTTCACCTGTGGGATGTTCCAAATAAGTGTTTGATGAGCATTCCTCAACTTTATCAGTATTTATTGCCACCTTTCCCAACTTCTTTGTCACGTGTTGCTGGCATCAAATTCTAAAGTGAATGATTATTTGCAAAAAAAAAAAAAATGTTAATCAGTTTGAACATCAAATATGTTGTCTTTGTAGCATATTCAACTGAATATGGGTTGAAAATGATTTGCAAATCATTGTATTCCATTTATATTTACATATAACTCAATTTCCCAACTCATATGGAAATGGGGTTTGTATTTATAGATGTTGCTTTTGACCATTTCAATAGTTTCTTCATTATGAGGAAATCTGTCATAATAATCAACTTAAACATTTAAAATATGACAAAATGTTTGAAGGAAATTGCAAGACTTTTTTTTTTTTTTTTTTTTGGAGTTGGAAAGACAACTTTATCCACATATGGGCGCTTTTAAGGGAGCGTAGAAACCGCACTGTTGCGTCCCACAAACAAACCATAGACACATGTACGCATACTGTATGTATGTATGTATGTACACGTATGGCTGGAAAACATGTTGCTCCTTCCCCATCATTACCACTCAACTCGTCACCCCCCCCCATAATGACAGATCAATCACTGCGGCCATATGTGGTGATGTCATGTGCCAGAGTGGGTGGGAGGGTGGGCGGGGCCTGCAGGGCCAAGGCATCTGTTCCAGTTTGCCGTACATTCCAAGGCTTTGCACGGCTGTCGGACGGACGATAAAACCTCATTTGTACATAGAAAAATAATAACAGGATGTAAATGATCGTCTATTAGCGTTATTATTATTATTAGTTAAAAGTCAAATGAAAAGCATGACTATTACTTATTTGCATTATTAGTCAAATATAATAAAACTAGGGCTGTCAAAAATAACGAGTGAACTCATGTGATTAATTACAAAAAATTATCGCATTTTTTATGTATATAAGCAGATTATTCACGCACTTTACTTTGTCTGCCCATGCTATTTAAGCTTAACCCTTCTTTATATAATCAGTGATCAGATTAATACACACAACAGTGTAGAGATGAGTGAAGAGACTACAACTGGTGTGCTGGCTGGCAAATTTGACTTCAAAATACACCTGACTGGACATCAAATAAAACTGTTACCAGGTTTTAAGCAAACAAATGTAATGCATTCAAGGACCGTACAACAATTTTTTAAAAATGTGCCTGAATGACATTCTGACAATAAAATGGCATTTGTGTCCAAATATTGAGGTCTTTTTGAAATTATTTTAATTCAAGCAAGTGAATAATAACCTGTGGTTTATCATAAATAACATATATATATATATATATATATATATATATATATATATATATATATATATATATATATATATATATATATACACCCACACACACACACATTATATATATATATATATATATATATATATATATATATATATATATATATATATATATATATATATATATATATATATATATATATATATATCCATCCATCTATCCATTTTCTACCACTTATTCCCTTTGGGGTCGCGGGGGTCGCTGGAGCCTATATATATATATATATATATATATATATATATATATATATATATATATATATATATATATATATATATATATATATATATATATATATATTATACTATACTATACATATATATATATAGTCGAGGTTTCTGTGGTCTATTCGTTATACAGTGCTCAATACCGGGGTAGAGCGGGTTATACGTTAGGTCAGAAAAAAACACAAGAGGCTATATCATCCCTACAAGCCTGTTTCGCAGGCTTGTAAGGATGATATAGCCTCCTGTGTTTATATATATATATATATATATATATATATATATATATATATATATATATATATATATATATATGTGTGTGTGTGTGTTATATCAGTGGTTCTCAAACTTTTTTTTACCAAGTACCACCTCAGAAAAGATATGGCTCTCCAAGTACCACCATTACGACCAACATTAAAATACAGTAGCTAGTAGGCCTAAGTATTTTATTTAAAATCAATCAATCATCAATCAAAGTTTACTTATATAGCCCTTAATCACAAGTGTCTCAAAGGGCTGCACAAGCCACAACAACATCAGGGCAAGAAAATAACTCAACCCAATGGGAACGAGGAGAAACCTTGAAAGGGACTGGTGCAATGGATGCCGAGTGGTTACAGTTCATAATGTGAGAGTCCAGCCCAAAGAAAGAAAATGTTTTATTCAACAAGTATATTTATTATTTTTGGCCGCCGTTTGAACAGTAACACTGTGGTTGAATATAGGAAAATAAAACACTCTACTTTAATCAAGTGATTCTTTGGCATACCACTAGATCCTAGGTGTCAAAGTCGAGTCCCTTATGACCCCCGGGATGATATTTGATTAGTATTAAAACCGGCCCGCAGGCCACAGGCGCCTGCTGCTTTTTTTGCATGCACCAATACTCCATTCCCCACAATGCAACGGTAGCACGCCAACTCATTGCAGCACCGCAAGTGGGCCCCGGCTTCATTATTCATCAGCATTCAGGGCAGATGTCACCTTTCAGCAACCCCCCTCCCCAATAATGGCTAAACGGAAGGTGGACGGTGAGAACAGGGGGTTTCAAGCCAGGTGGGAGGCAGAGTAAGTGTGGAGAAAGTGTGGCTGTAATGAAAGAATATCATCTAAGAAGGCACTATGAAACGTCTAAGAAACAGAAAGACCAGAATACGGACACGGAACGAAGGCTACAGAAGGTGTAATATGTGAATGATGATAAATGAATGTGTTGTGGCAGTTTGCGGATTTCACCAATGCGGCTGTTTGTGGAAACAATCGGTGGCTTTTCCAATCATTTTTAATAAACTGCCAACGTTAGAATGCAAAAACACTGAGACAAACTCTAAGTTCATTGTGCTCTTCGTGGTGTTTTTGAAACTGCACCATTTTTTTCCCTCAGAACTTATGTCAAGAGTTTTGCCGAGAATATTATTTGTAGTATTTACATTTACACTACTTTTGGCCAAAGTGTGACGAAGAAAATAATCTGAAGTTGTCTTTATTTTTTAAGTGATTACGCCATGATTCTACCAGTCCGGCCCCGCGTGGGAATAGATTATCCACCACTGAGCTAAAATGAGTTTGACGCCCCCTGCGGTTGGATGAACCCCGCGTACCGCAGTTTGAGAATCACTGTATTAAGTACACGGTACAAAGAACTCTGGCTTATTAGTGATTCCCAGAGCCCAAAAAAAGTCTGCGGGCTATAGAGCGTTTTCTATTCAGTCTCCAGTACTATGGAATGCCCTCCCGGTAACAGTTAGAGATGCTAACTCAGTAGAAGCATCTTAAAACTCATTTGTATACTCTAGCCTTTAAATAGACCCCCTTTATAGACCAGTTGATCTGCCGTTTCTTTTCTTTTCTGCTCTGCCCCTCTCTCCCTTGTGGAAGGGGGGACACAGGTCCGGTGGCCATGGATGAAGTGCTGGTCACCCACATCTGCGGTCCTCTCCAAGGTTTCTCAAGTTGATTATTATGACAGATTTCCTCATAATGAAGAAACTATTGAAATGGTCAAAAGCAACATCTATAAATACAAACCCCGTTTCCATATGAGTTGGGAAATTGAGTTAGATGTAAAAATAAACGGAATACAATGATTTGCAAATCATTTTTAACCCATATTCAGTTGAATATGCTACAAAGACAACATATTTGATGTTCAAACTGATAAACATTTTTTTTTTTTGCAAATAATCATTCCATTTAGAATTTGATGCCAGCAACACGTGACAAAGAAATTGGGAAAGGTGGCAATAAATACTGATAAAGTTGAGGAATGCTCATCAAACACTTATTTGGAACATCCCACAGGTGAACAGGCTAATTGGGAACAGGTGGGTGCCATGATTGGGTATAAAAGTAGATTCCATGAAATGCTCAGTCATTCACAAACAAGGACGGGCGAGGGTCACCACTTTGTCAACAAATGCGTGAGCAAATTGTTGAACAGTTCAAGAAAAACCTTTCTCAACCAGCTATTGCAAGGAATTTAGGGATTTCACCATCTACGGTCCGTAATATCATCAAAGGGTTCAGAGAATCTGGAGAAATCACTGCACGTAAGCAGCTAAGCCCGTGACCTTCGATCCCTCAGGCGGTACTGCATCAAAAAGCGACATCAGTGTGTAAAGGATATCACCACATGGGCTCAGGAACACTTCAGAAACCCACTGTCAGTAACTACAGTTGGTCGCAACATCTGTAAGTGCAAGTTAAAACTCTCCTATGCAAGGCGAAAACCGTTTATCAACAACACCCAGAAACGCCGTCGGCTTCGCTGGGCCTGAGCTCATCTAAGATGGACTGATACAAAGTGGAAAAGTGTTCTGTGGTCTGACGAGTCCACATTTCAAATTGTTTTTGGAAACTGTGGACGTCGTGTCCTCTGGACCAAAAACGAAAAGAACCATCCGGATTGTTATAGGCGCAAAGTTGAAAAGCCAGCATCTGTGATGGTATGGGGGTGTATTAGTGCCCAAGGCATGGGTAACTTTCACATCTGTGAAGGCACCATTAATACTGAAAGATACATACAGGTTTTGGAGCAACATATGTTGCCAACCAAGCGACGTTACCATGGACGCCCCTGCTTATTTCAGCAAGACAATGCCAAGCCACGTGTTACATCAACGTGGCTTCATAATAAAAGAGTGCGGGTACTAGACTGGCCTGCCTGTAGTCCAGACCTGTCTCCCATTGAAAATGTGTGGCGCATTATGAAGCCTAACATACCACAACAGAGACCCCCGGACTGTTGAACAACTTAAGCTGTACATCAAGCAAGAATGGGAAAGAATTCCACCTGAGAAGCTTAAAAAATGTGTCTCCTCAGTTTACTGAGTGTTGTTAAAAGGAAAGGCAATGTAACACAGTGGTGAACATGCCCTTTCCCAACTACTTTGGCACGTGTTGCAGCCATGAAATTCTAAGTTAAAAGTTAAAGTTAAAGTTAAAGTACCAATGATTGTCACACACACACTAGGTGTGGCGAAATTATTCTCTGCATTTGACCCATCACCCTTGATCACCCCCTGGGAGGTGAGGGGAGCAGTGGGCAGCAGCAGTGGCCGTGCCCGGGAATCATTTTTGGTGATTTAACCCCCAATTCCAACCCTTGATACTGAGTGCCAAGCAGGGAGGCAATGGGTCCCATTTTTATAGTCTTTGGTATGACTCGGCCGGGGTTTGAACTCACAACCTACCGATCTCAGGGCGGACACTCTAACCACTAGGCCACTGAGTAGGTTAAACGATTAATTATTATTTGCAACAACAAAAAATAAAGTTTATGAGTTTGAACATCAAATATTTTGTCTTTGTAGTGCATTCAATTGAATATGGGTTGAAAAGGATTTGCAAATCATTGTATTCCGTTTATATTTACATCTAACACAATTTCCCAACTCATATAGAAACGGGGTTAACATATGCATGCCCTAGTAAACATAAAAAAAAGTCTTATTTATTTTGATTGTTACATTTTGAAGTACATTTGTGCAGGTGGGTGCGAATGTACCCATTACCAGAGCTGCACACATATACATTTTTGCACATGTTGCGCAATGCACTGAACGTTGCACACACGGTGTTACAGCACATCCACTTGCAAGGGCAAAATACGTCCGCTCATGCCCCACGTGCCACGCGGCTATTACCGCCATTAAACTACTCGCCACCTGTTAACTGCCATGTAAATATTCATCCGCCGGCAAAAGGGACGGCGTCTGCCAGCCACCGGCCTGCATGGAAATGACCGCTGCACTAAATCAGCCCGGTGACAAGGCGATGCGAGAGGGGGGCAGCGGAGGAAGAAAGGTTAGCGAGCTCATGAAATGTAAATGCTGCTTGTGTCGGCAGAAGGAAAAAAAAAACACCAACGTGAAGAGCGAGGGCAGATTTGCATGACACACGGGAGAGGTTGTTATTGTTGCCCGGGCGCTGTTTATAGTGGGCTCCTGCCTATAAACGAATCTCAAAGAACGACATATTTGTATAAAAAGCCTATAAATAAAGCGCTTGTCGACAGCAGGGGACACGCTGCCTCCCTCGTGGAGCACATGGAAGCATTTAGCCGGAAGGTGGGATAAAATGTAAATGGAAGCCATATTTGTTGCACAGACCTACGTAGAACATACTTATAGAAGCAGACTTGTTATAAGAACGCACATATTTAGGGCATAAATACACTATATTCAATCAATCAATCGATCAATGTTTATTTATATAGCCCTAAATCACAAGTGTCTCAAAGGGCTGCACAAGCCACAACCACATCCTTGGTTCAGAGCCCACATCAGGGCAAGGAAAAACTCACAACCCAGTGGGGTGTCGAAGTGAATGACTATGAGAAACCTTGGAGAGGACCGCAGATGTGGGTGACCCCGCCGCTCTAGGGGAGACCTGATGTAATGGACGTCGAGTGGGTCTAGCATAATATTGTGAAAGTCCAGTCCATAGTGGATCTAACATAATAGTGAGAATCCCGTCCATAGTGGATCTAACATAATAGTGAGAGTCCAGTCCATAATGGATCGAACATAATAGTGAGAGTCCAGTCCATAGTGGATCTAACATAATAGTGAGAGCCCAGTCCATAGTGGATCTAACATAATAGTGAGAGTCCAGTCCATAGTGGATTTAACATAATAGTGAGAGTCCAGTCCATTGTGTATCTAACATAATAGTGAGAGTCCAGTCCATAGTGGGTCTAACATAATAGTGAGAGTCCAGTCCATAGTGGATCTAACATAATAGTGAGAGTCCAGTCCATTGTGGATCTAACATAACAGTGAGAGTCCAGTCCATTGTGTATCTAACATAATAGTGAGAGTCCAGTCCATAGTGGGTCTAACATAATAGTGAGAGTCCAGTCCATAGTGGATCTAACATAATAGTGAGAGTCCAGTCCATAGTGGATTGAACATAATAGTGTGAGAGTCCAGTCCATAGTGGATCTAACATAATAGTGAGAGTCCAGTCCATAGTGGATCTAACATAATAGTGAGAGTCCAGTCCATAGTGGATCTAACATAATAGTGATAGTCTAGTCCATAGTGGATCTAGCATAATAGTGAGAGTCCAGTCCATAGTGGATCGAACATAATAGTGAGAGTCCAGTCCGTAGTGGATCTAACATAATAGTGAGAGTCCAGTCCATAGTGGATCTAACATAATAGTGATAGTCTAGTCCATAGTGGATCTAGCATAATAGTGAGAGCCCAGTCCATAGTGGATCTAACATAATAGTGAG
Organism: Nerophis lumbriciformis; assembly: GCF_033978685.3. Taxonomy (NCBI): domain Eukaryota; kingdom Metazoa; phylum Chordata; class Actinopteri; order Syngnathiformes; family Syngnathidae; genus Nerophis; species Nerophis lumbriciformis. The sequence goes on along the minus strand of NC_084573.2, from coordinate 13,243,710 downwards.
AGTCCAGTCCATAGTGGATCTAACATAATAGTGAGAGTCCAGTCCATAGTGGAACTAACATAATAGTGAGAGTCCAGTCCATAGTGGATCTAACATAATAGTGAGAGCCCAGTCCATAGTGGATCTAACATAATAGTGAGAGTCCAGTCCATAGTGGATCTAACATAATAGTGAGAGTCCAGTCCATAGTGGATCTAACATAATAGTGAGAGTCCAGTCCATTGTGGATCTAACATAATAGTGAGAGTCCAGTCCATAGTGGATCTAACATAATAGTGAGAGTCCAGTCCATAGTGGATCTAACATAATAGTGAGAGTCCAGTCCATAGTGGATTTAACATAATAGTGAGAGTCCAGTCCATAGTGGATTTAACATAATAGTGAGAGTCCAGTCCATTGTGTATCTAACATAATAGTGAGAGTCCAGTCCATAGTGGATCTAACATAATAGTGATAGTCTAGTCCATAGTGGATCTAACATAATAGTGAGAGTCCAGTCCATAGTGGATTGAACATAATAGTGTGAGAGTCCAGTCCATAGTGGATCTAACATAATAGTGAGCGTCCAGTCCATAGTGGATTGAACATAATAGTGAGAGTCCAGTCCATAGTGGATCTAACATAATAGTGATAGTCTAGTCCATAGTGGATCTAGCATAATAGTGAGAGTCCAGTCCATAGTGGATCGAACATAATAGTGAGAGTCCAGTCCGTAGTGGATCTAACATAATAGTGATAGTCTAGTCCATAGTGGATCTAGCATAATAGTGAGAGTCCAGTCCATAGTGGATCTAACATAATAGTGAGAGTCCAGTCCATAGTGGATCTAACATAGTAGTGATAGTCTAGTCCATAGTGGATCTAGCATAATAGTGAGAGCCCAGTCCATAGTGGATCTAACATAATAGTGAGAGCCCAGTCCATAGTGGATCTAACATAATAGTGAGATTCCAGTCCATAGTGGATCTAACATAATAGTGAGAGTCCAGTCCGTAGTGGATCTAACATAATAGTGAGAGTCCAGTCCATAGTGGATCTAACATAATAGTGAGAGCCCAGTCCATAGTGGATCTAACATAATAGTGTGAGTCCAGTCCATAGTGGATCTAACATAATAGTGAGAGTCCAGTCCATAGTGGATCTAACATAATAGTGAGAGTCCAGTCCATAGTGGATCCAACATAATAGTGAGAGTCCAGTCCATAGTGGATTTAACATAATAGTGAGAGTCCCGTCCATTGTGTATCTAACATAATAGTGAGAGTCCAGTCCATAGTGGGTCTAACATAATAGTGAGAGTCCAGTCCATAGTGGATTTAACATAATAGTGAGAGTCCAGTCCATTGTGTATCTAACATAATAGTGAGAGTCCAGTCCATAGTGGATCTAACATAATAGTGAGAGTCCAGTCCATTGTGGATCTAACATAACAGTGAGAGTCCAGTCCATTGTGTATCTAACATAATAGTGAGAGTACAGTCCATAGTGGGTCCAACATAATAGTGAGAGTCCAGTCCATAGTGGATCTAACATAATAGTGAGAGTCCAGTCCATAGTGGATTGAACATAATAGTGTGAGAGTCCAGTCCATAGTGGATCTAACATAATAGTGAGAGTCCAGTCCATAGTGGATTGAACATAATAGTGAGAGTCCAGTCCATAGTGGATCTAACATAATAGTGATAGTCTAGTCCATAGTGGATCTAGCATAATAGTGAGAGTCCAGTCCATAGTGGATCGAACATAATAGTGAGAGTCCAGTCCGTAGTGGATCTAACATAATAGTGATAGTCTAGTCCATAGTGGATCTAGCATAATAGTGAGAGTCCAGTCCATAGTGGATCTAACATAATAGTGAGAGTCCAGTCCATAGTGGATCTAACATAGTAGTGATAGTCTAGTCCATAGTGGATCTAGCATAATAGTGAGAGCCCAGTCCATAGTGGATCCAACATAATAGTGAGAGCCCAGTCCATAGTGGATCTAACATAATAGTGAGATTCCAGTCCATAGTGGATCTAACATAATAGTGAGAGTCCAGTCCATAGTGGATCTAACATAATAGTGAGAGTCCAGTCCATAGTGGATCTAACATAATAGTGAGAGCCCAGTCCATAGTGGATCTAACATAATAGTGAGAGTCCAGTCCATAGTGGATCTAACATAATAGTGAGAGTCCAGTCCATAGTGGATCTAACATAATAGTGAGAGTCCAGTCCATAGTGGATCCAACATAATAGTGAGAGTCCAGTCCATAGTGGATTTAACATAATAGTGAGAGTCCCGTCCATTGTGTATCTAACATAATAGTGAGAGTCCAGTCCATAGTGGGTCTAACATAATAGTGAGAGTCCAGTCCATAGTGGATTTAACATAATAGTGAGAGTCCAGTCCATTGTGTATCTAACATAATAGTGAGAGTCCAGTCCATAGTGGATCTAACATAATAGTGAGAGTCCAGTCCATTGTGGATCTAACATAACAGTGAGAGTCCAGTCCATTGTGTATCTAACATAATAGTGAGAGTACAGTCCATAGTGGGTCCAACATAATAGTGAGAGTCCAGTCCATAGTGGATCTAACATAATAGTGAGAGTCCAGTCCATAGTGGATTGAACATAATAGTGTGAGAGTCCAGTCCATAGTGGATCTAACATAATAGTGAGAGTCCAGTCCATAGTGGATTGAACATAATAGTGAGAGTCCAGTCCATAGTGGATCTAACATAATAGTGATAGTCTAGTCCATAGTGGATCTAGCATAATAGTGAGAGTCCAGTCCATAGTGGATCGAACATAATAGTGAGAGTCCAGTCCGTAGTGGATCTAACATAATAGTGATAGTCTAGTCCATAGTGGATCTAGCATAATAGTGAGAGTCCAGTCCATAGTGGATCCAACATAATAGTGAGAGTCCAGTCCATAGTGGATCTAACATAGTAGTGATAGTCTAGTCCATAGTGGATCTAGCATAATAGTGAGAGCCCAGTCCATAGTGGATCTAACATAATAGTGAGAGCCCAGTCCATAGTGGATCTAACATAATAGTGAGAGTCCAGTCCATAGTGGATCTAACATAATAGTGAGAGTCCAGTCCATAGTGGATCTAACATAATAGTGAGAGTCCAGTCCATAGTGGATCTAACATAATAGTGAGAGTCCAGTCCATAGTGGATCTAACATAATAGTGAGAGTCCAGTCCATAGTGGGGCCAGCAGGAGACCATCCCGAGCGGAGACGAGTCAGCAGCGCAGAGATGTCCCCAACCGATGCAAAAGCGAGCGGTCCACCCCGGGTCCCGACTCTGGCACTTCATCCATAGCCACCGGACTTGTACCCCCCCTCCACAAGAGAGAGGGGGGCAGAGGAGAAAAGAAAAGAAACGGCAGATCAACTGGTCAATGAATGTTTTATCCTGACGCATACATTTGTCCAAATGTGGCCAAGTGGACACATTGTGGGTTTTCTGGACGTGGTCTACTTCGCTAAAAGAAAAATCTAAAGAAGAGAATCCCTCTGCCAACTTCCACCAGTTTATTTTATTTTATGTGCGGCCTAATCTCAACCAATCGTGACTCATCATCGGAAACAACCAACCAATCATGGATGTTCTTATACGTGCAAGCGTGTGGGCAAACAGCTCCATTTTTTGTTTCATCTGACATCACATGGACAAAGATAAGACCTTCTGGAGGAAAGTTCTGTGGTCAGATGAAACAAAAATTGAGCTGTTTGGCCACAATACCCATCAATATGTTTTGAGGAGAAACGGTGAGGCCTTTAATCCCAGGAACACCAGAACTACCGTCAAGCATGGTGGTGGTAGTATTATGCTCTGGGCTTGTTTTGCTGCCAATGGAACTGGTGCTTTACAGAGAGTAAATGGGACAATGAAAAAAAGAGGAATACCTCAAAATTCTTCAGGACAACCTAAAATCATCAGCCCGGAGGCTGGGTCTTGGGCGCAGTTAGGTGTTCCAACGGGACAATGACCCCAAAACACACGTCAAAAGTGGTAAAGGAATCAGGTTAGAATGAAAGTTTAGGTTAAGTCCTGACTTAAACGTGTGGACAATGCTGAAGAAACAAATCCATGTCAGAAAACCAACAAATTCAGCTGAACTGCAACAATTTTGTCAAGAGGAGTGGTCAAAAATTCAACCAGAAGCTTGTGGATGGCTACCAAAAGCGCCTAATCGCAGTGAAACTTGCCAAGGGACATGAAAGCAAATATTAACATTGTTGTATGTATACTTTTGACCCAGCAGATTTGCTCACATTTTCATAATAAATTCATAAAAGAACCAAACTCCATGAATGTTTTTTGTGACCAACAAGTATGTGCTCCAACCACTCTATCACAACAAAATAAGAGTTGTAGAAAGTATTGGAAACTCCACACAGACATGACATTAAGTTCAACTTTTTGACCACAACTGTATCTTACAAACTCCATACATCGCCCAGCCCTATCTCCCGAGTTTTGAACTGAACTCGGGGCGGGCCGGCGCGGTGTCGGACGTGGCCCCTTTGCAGCCAGTTGAACAACTTCGGTCTACACATGCTTTTTTTCCCCCCTAGACAATATACTTGTTTATTTTCCGTACATGCACTCAATTTCCAATCTGTCTTTATTCGAGGCGTTCTTTTTTTAGAACCGCGAAGAGTTCAACCCCGTAAATTAGTAAGCGTTCCCTGTTGTGCAAACACGTGGACTGATTGTGGTAATTGCACTAATCAACATGTGCTGCGGCTTGGATGGCAACAAGATCCCTATCTTGATTTCATATCGGCGTGAATTGGACCGACTGTATATACTGTATGTCCGCGGTGCGAGCTCATGCTACCGTCTAGACATGCGGACACCCAAAACCAGTGCCTGTGAGTCTGGAACTTTCCCCCCCTCAGTCATAGCTCTGAGTTCAGCAATCCTTTTTTTACCGGCTCGATGTAACAACCCGTGACCGGGTGGTGCTTTAACGTGCGGTGTGTAAATCAATATTACATTAAAAGGAGTAATATTCCTTTTATGTCTCCCACAACTCTCAGGCTCGTGTTTTACGGCCTGCGTGGTGTTTAAAGCCGTGGGTAAAAAAGCTGCACCGTGAAAAAGATTGGGTTAACTTTCCCCAGGTTTGATTTCACCGCGTGCAACCCTATGGCGATACCACTCAAATGAGGAAATATTAAATATGCAGCATGCGCTGTCCTCCAAATCTAAACACCAGACATGGAATTGATTAGCTGGACTCTCGACTCAATTGACAAAATCTTTTCGATGAGGGAAAGAGGTTCTGGGAGCCTGGCTGCCCTGATGGAACCATTGCTGCGGGGTACGTGAGAGATTCCTGGGACAAATGGAGAATCATGTGCCTCTCAGTCCTTTCCATCGAGGACAACCGTGATCGCGGGGCACCTAGGCATTGCTCTGGTGTATCGTAAAGTTCGTAAGACGCCCAAAGGCTGTTCGTCGCAATGGACAGATTGGGTCGGGCTGTGGGATCACAGTCTGGGGCGATTTCTGAAACTGAATCGCAAGATGGATCACATCATGGAGAAGCTGACCTCCCTCCCTCCTCAACGACACATGGAAGTCGAACTTTGCTTGCATTGCATGCAGAACGGCCCCGGGCTTATGAACACAACTCCACTATGTCATGTCTGTGTAATCATGTTTTGTTTTAGTCATGTTTTGTTTTGTTTAGTTATTGGACTCTTTAGTTTCTGGCTTTTCACTCCCTTGTCTTGTTTCCATGATTACCCATTAGTTTCACCTGTTCCACGTTTGGACTCATTGTGCACTCTTGTTTGTCACCATAGCAACCCATTAGTTTTCACCTGTCACGTCACGCACCTGTTTCACGTTTTGAGTCACGCACCTGCTTTCACTAATCATGTCTATAGTATTTAAGTTCATTATTTTCAGTTTGTCGTTCTGGCGACATCCCAGATTTATGCTCTGCACATTCCTGACACTTTTTTCATGTCCATCGTTCATGCTGCTCCTTTTGTCCATGCCAAGTAAGTTTTGTTTATTAATGCCACAGTTAGTGTTTTTTGTTGTTCATAGTTTCTGCCTTTGTGCAAGTATTTGTTTTCATAGCCAAGTTGTTTCTCCGCCACTGTGCGCGCTTTTCGTTTGTACTTTTTTTTGATAGTAATAATAAATCATGTACTCACATTCCCGTCTCGCCCGAGCCAACTTTCCGTTGCCTTCCGGAAAAGCAAACACCCAGAACCAAGTCTTGACACACTACACCCAAAGACAATGGGCATATACACAAACACACTCCCCACCTGCACTCCACGCCTTCACCACCGCTTAATTCCCCTTCGGTGTGATGGACGGCTGAGTAGCGCTTTATAGCAGCAGGCCGGCATCCAGGGCCCCAACTCCCCCCCGCCCCCTCTGTTGCGAGTTGTTGTGATTATATGTAACATGTTGATGTGTGCTATGGCAAATGAGGTTTTTTCCCTTGGACTGAGTCTGTACCCCCTCCCGAGGATCCAGCCTTTGACTGATATTTTTTACTCTTCCCCCCTTTCCCAATATCACCTTTTTCCCACCTTTTTTAAGGAGCGCCGTAAGTGGCTGATCCATCGGCGGTCCCGTCTTGTCCCCCTGTAACGTACGTCTGCTCTTAGTGGGACTGTACCGAAAATTAAATTTCAGTTCGTATGTGTCTTGTACATGTAAGTGTCTATATTAGCTATATTAGCCTACCATCAAAATGACTTTAAAAGCCTTATATACGTGGTATAATGAAGGCAACACATGATGTGTCTATATTAGCCTACTATCAAAATTACTATAAAAGCCTTAATATAAGTGTTATAATGAAGGCAACACATGATGTGTCTATATTAGCCTACTATCAAAATTACTTTAAGTGTCTATATTAGCAATATTAGCCTACTATCAAAATGACTTTAAAAGCCTTATATAAGTGTTATAATGAAGGCAACACATGATGTGTCTATATTAGCCTACTATCAAAATTACTTTAAAAGCCTTAATATAAGTGCTATAATGAAGGCAACACATGATGTAAGTGTCTATATTAGCAATATTAGCCTACTATCAAAATGACTTTAAAAGCCTTATATAAGTGTTATAATGAAGGCAACACATGATGTGTCTATATTAGCAATATTAGCCTACTATCAAAATGACTTTAAAAGCCTTATATAAGTGTTATAATGAAGGCAGCACATGATGTGCCTATATTAGCCTATCAAAATTACTTTAAAAGCCTTAATATAAGTGTTATTATGAAGGCAACACATGATGTGTCTATATTAGCCTACTATCAAAATTACTTTAAAAGCCTTAATATAAGTGCTATAATGAAAGAAACACATGATGTAAGTGTCTATATTAGCAATATTAGCCTACTATCAAAATGACTTTAAAAGCCTTATATAAGTGTTATAATGAAGGCAACACATGATGTGTCTATATTAGCCTACTATCAAAATTACTTTAAAAGCCTTAATATAAGTGCTATAATGAAGGCAACACATGATGTAAGTGTCTATATTAGCAATATTAGCCTACTATCAAAATGACTTTAAAAGCCTTATATAAGTGTTATAATGAAGGCAACACACGATGTGTCTATATTAGCCTACTATCAAAATTACTTTAAAAGCCTTAATATAAGTGCTATAATGAAGGCAACACATGATGTAAGTGTCTATATTAGCAATATTAGCCTACTATCAAAATGACTTTAAAAGCCTTATATAAGTGTTATAATGAAGGCAACACATGATGTAAGTGTCTATATTAGCAATATTAGCCTACTATCAAAATGACTTTGAAAGCCTTATATAAGTGTTATAATGAAGGCAACACATGATGTAAGTGTCTATATTAGCCTACTATCAAAGGCTGACAAAAATCCTCGTTGACATGTTGTATTTTAATTTTAATTTTACACATTTTTGCGACATTACATTAGAGTGGACATGTGTGGTCCGTTAAACAGGGCTATCCCCCCCGCCCCCCACCAAAAAAAAAAAAGAAGTGTTACTCTGACAAAAGAGCAAAATAAATTCTCAGGTTCTCAGGAGGATAAACTAAAGCCATCCTTGTCGCCTCAACTCAAATCAAGCCATTGCGTTTTATTTCTCACTTGTTGTTCTTCTGCTAATGTGAGCAATGATTTATTTATCCATTCGGCCTATAAACCCCCCCCCCCCCCCCCCCCCGGCCGCAATTAGGCCGGCGTAGATCACATCCTCGCTTCCACGGTGACCAGACAGCGCCATAAGGCGCGGGGACGTCTCTCATTGGCATCAGAAGATGCTCTACCCCCCCCCACCCTCATCACCCCCGGACGGATTTATGTGCGCCTCGCCGCTAGTGATTGAACGCCTGTGTGCATGTGTTGAGCCGCCGCTGTGTGAATGTGTCAGGGGACTCATAAGGTGGCTTTGAATTAGGCATGAGATCGGCGGAAGGTGTGTGACTGCCATGCTTTATGGTGGACGAGCGTGCTAATGGTGCAGCAGACATACGGCGTACCAGAAATGATTGGGATTAAAGCTAATTACCGGCCGGGATAAGTGACGTCCTGCAGGTGAATAAGTCGAAACACAGGATTCAGGATTCTTTATTATTGTCCATATAAGCAGGGGCGTCCATGATAACGTTGCTTGGATGGCAACATATGTTGCTCCAAAACCTGTATGTACCATTAATGGCGCCTTCACAGATGTGTAAGTTACCCATGCCTTGGGCACTAATACACCCCCATACCATCACAGATGCTGGCTTTTCAACTTTGCGCCTATAACAATCCGGATGGTTCTTTTTCTCTTTGGTCCGGTAGACACAACGTCCACAGTTTCCAAAAACAATTTGAAATGTGGACTCGTCAGACCACAGAGCACTTTTCCACTTTGCATCATTCCATTTTAGATGAGCTCCGGGCCCAGCCAAGCCGGCGGCGTTTCTGGGTGTTGTTGATAAATGGCTTTGACTTTGCATAGTGGAGTTTTAACTTGCACTTACAGAAGTAGCGACCGACTGTAGTTACTGACAGTGGTTTTCTGAAGTGTTCCTGAGCCCATGTGGTGATATCCTTTAGACACTGATGTCGCTTTCTGATGCAGTACCGCCTGAGGGATCGAAGGGCCGTAATATCATTGCTTACGTGCAGTGATTTCTCCAGATTCTCTGAAACTTTTGATGATATTACGGACCGTAGATGGTGAAATCTCTAAATTCCTTGCAACAGCTTGTTGAGAAATGTTGTTCTTAAACTGTTGGGACAATTTGCTCACGCATTTGTTGACAAAGTGGTGACCCTCGCCCCATCCTTGTTTGTGAATGACTGAGCATTTCATGGAAGCTGCTTTTATACCCAATCATGGCACCCACCTGTTCCCAATTAGCCTGTTCACCTGTGGGGTGTTCCAAATAAGTGTTTGATGAGCATTCCTCAACTTTCTCAGTCTTTTTTGCCACTTGTGTCAGCTTTTTTGAAACATGTTGCAGGCATCAAGTTCCAAATGAGCTAATATTTTCAAAAAAAAACAAAGTTTACCAGTTCAAATATTAAGTGTCTTGTCTTTGCAGTCTATTCAATTGAATATAAGTTGAAAAGGATTTGCAAATCATTGTATTCTGTTTTTATTTACCATTTACACAACGTGACAATTTCACTGGTTTTGGGTTTTGTATTTTTGGAACATGTTTTATTGTTATGTTTTTGTATCTTGCTGAAGACCAGTTTCCTCTGCAGTGGACGTTTGTTTTTAGTTTATTTCTTACAAAATGCGGAAAAAAAACAATAATAGCCCTGTTATTCTAAACACTGACTTCCGCTGATCCTTAAGAGCTAAAAAAATCACTTGGCTCTTCAAGCACCACCACAGTGGCCAACATTAAAATACAGTACCGTAGTAGGTCTAAGTATTCGTTAAAAACCAGGCAGAAGTCTTACTTAAAAAAAGGGATATTTAATCATTTACACACAGTTTGAACAGCAACCCCTATTTGAATATAGGAAAATGAAACATTTTATTTGAATCAAGTGCTTATTTGGTGTACAGGTGTACGGACCACACATGTCCACTCTAATGTAATGTCACAAAAATGTGTAAAATTAAAATTAAAATACAACATGTCAACGAGGATTTTCGTCAGCCTTTGATAGTAGGCTAATAAAGACACTTACATCATGTGTTGCCTTCATTATAACACTTATATAAGGCATTTAAAGTCATTTTGATAGTAGGCTAATATTGCTAATGTAGACACTTACATCATGTGTTGCCTTCATTATAACACTTATATAAGTCTTTTAAAGTAATTTTGATAGTAGGCTAATATTGCTAATATAGACACTTACACCATGTGTTGCCTTCATTATAACACTAATATAAGGCTTTTAAAGTCATTTTGATAGTAGACTAATATAGGTAATATAGACACTTGCATCATGTGTGGCCTTCATTATAACACTTGTATAAGACTTTTAAATTCATTTTGATAGTAGGCTAATATAGCTAATATAGACACTTACACCATGTGTGGCCTTCATTATAACACTTATATAAGTCTTTTAAAGTAATTTTGATAGTAGGCTAATATTGCTAATATAGACACTTACACCATGTGTTGCCTTCATTATAACACTAATATAAGGCTTTTAAAGTCATTTTGATAGTAGGCTAATATAGGTAATATAGACACTTGCATCATGTGTGGCCTTCATTATAACACTTGTATAAGACTTTTAAATTCATTTTGATAGTAGGCTAATATAGCTAATATAGACACTTACACCATGTGTGGCCTTCATTATAACACTTGTATAAGGCTTTTAAAGTAATTTTGATAGTAGGCTAATATTGCTAATATAGACACTTACATCATGTGTTGCCTTCATTATAACACTTATATAAGGCTTTTAAAGTCATTTTGATAGTTGGCTAATATAGACACATCATGTGTTGCCTTCATTATAACACTTATATAAGGCTTTTAAAGTCATTTTGATAGTAGGCTAATATTGCTAATATAGACACTTACACCATGTGTTGCCTTCATTATAACACTAATATAAGGCTTTTAAAGTCATTTTGATAGTAGGCTAATATAGGTAATATAGACACTTACATCATGTGTGGCCTTCATTATAACACTTGTATAAGACTTTTAAATTCATTTTGATAGTAGGCTAATATAGCTAATATAGACACTTACACCATGTGTGGCCTTCATTATAACACTTGTATAAGGCTTTTAAAGTAATTTTGATAGTAGGCTAATATTGCTAATATAGACACTTACATCATGTGTTGCCTTCATTATAACACTAATATAAGGCTTTTAAAGTCATTTTGACAATAGGCTAATATAGCTAATATAGACACTTACACCATGTGTTGCCTTCATTATAACACTTGTATAAGGCTTTTAAAGTAATTTTGATAGTAGGCTAATATTGCTAATATAGACACTTACATCATGTGTTGCCTTCACTATAACACTTGTATAAGGCTTTTAAAGTCATTTTGATAGTAGGCTAATAATGCTATTATAGACACTTACATCATGTGTTGCCTTCATTATAACACTTATATAAGGCTTTTAAAATAATTTTGATAGTAGGCTAATATTGCTAATATAGACACTTACACCATGTGTTGCCTTCATTATAACACTTATATAAGGCTTTTAAAGTAATTTTGATAGTAGGCTAATATTGCTAATATAGACACTTACATCATGTGAGGCCTTCATTATAACACTTGTATAAGGCTTTTAAAGTCATTTTGATAGTAGGCTAATATTGCTAATATAGACACGTACATCATGTGTTGCCTTCATTATAACACGTATATAAGGCTTTTAAAGTCATTTTGATAGTAGGCTAATATAGCTAATAAAGACACTTACATCATGTGTGGCCTTCATAATAACACTTGTATAAGGCTTTTAAAGTAATTTTGATAGTAGGCTAATATTGCTAATATAGACACTTACATCATGTGTTGCCTTCATTATAACACTTGTATAAGGCTTTTAAAGTCATTTAGATAGTAGGCTAATATTGCTAATATAGACACTTACATCATGTGTTGCCTTCATTATAACACTTATATAAGGCTTTTAAAGTAATTTTGATAGTAGGCTAATATAGACACATCATGTGTTGCCTTCATTATAACACTTATATAAGGCTTTTAAAGTCATTTTGATAGTAGGCTAATATAGCTAATATAGACACTTACATCATGTGTTGCCTTCACTATAACACTTATATAAGGCTTTTAAAGTCATTTTGATAGTAGGCTAATATTGCTAATATTGACACTTACATCATGTGTGGCCTTCATTATAACACTTGTATAAGGCTTTTAAAGTCATTTTGATAGTAGGCTAATATTGCTAATATAGACACTTACATCATGTGTGGCCTTCATTATAACACTTATATAAGGCTTTTAAAGTAATTTTGATAGTAGGCTAATATAGCTAATATAGACACTTACATCATGTGTTGCCTTCATTATAACACTTATATAAGGCTTTTAAAGTCATTTTGATAGTAGGCTAATATAGCTAATATAGATACTTACATCATGTGTTGCCTTCACTATAACACTTATATAAGGCTTTTAAAGTCATTTTGATAGTAGGCTAATATAACTAATATAGACACTTACATCATGTGTTGCCTTCATTATAACACTTATATTAAGGCTTTTAAAGTAATTTTGATTGTAGGCTAATATAGCTAATATAGACACTTACATCATGTGTTGCCTTCATTATAACACTTATATAAGGCTTTTAAAGTCATTCTGATAGTAGGCTAATATAGCTAATATAGACACTTACATCATGTGTTGCCTTCATTATAACACTTGTATAAGGCTTTTAAAGTCTTTTTGATAGTAGGCTAATATAGCTAATATAGACACTTACATCATGTGTTGCCTTCATTATAACACTTATATAAGGCTTTTAAAGTCATTTTGATAGTAGGCTAATATAGCTAATATAGACACTTACATCATGTGTTGCCTTCATTATAACACTTATTTAAGGCTTTTAATTTTTTTGTGGCTCCAAACAGATTTTTGTGATGTACTTTTGGCTCTTTTGGATTGCCAACACCTGTATGCCAAATAAACACTTGATTCAAATAAAATGTTTCATTTTCCTATATTCAAATAGGGGTTGCTGTTCAAACTGTCTGTAATGTTACAGTGGCCAAATTATTAAATATCCCTTTTTTAAGTAAGACTTCTGCCTGGTTTTTAACGAATACTTAGACCTACTACGGTACTGTATTTTAATGTTGGCCACTGTGGTGGTGCTTGAAGAGCCAAGTGATTTTTTTTAGCTCTTAAGGATCAGCGGAAGTCAGTGTTTAGAATAACAGGGCTATTATTGTTTTTTCGCATTTTGTAAGAAATAAACTAAAAACAAACGTCCACTGTAGAGGACACTGGTCTTCAGCAAGATACAAAAACACAACAATAAAACATGTTCCAAAAATACATAACCCAAAACTAGTGAAGTGGGCACGTTGTGTAAATGGTAAATAAAAACAGAATACAATGATTTGCAAATCCTTTTCAACCTATATTCAATTGAATAGACTGCAAAGACAAGATACTTAACGATCAAACTGGAAAACTTTGTTATTGTTTGCAAATATTAGCTCATTTGGAACTTGATGCCTGCAACATGTTTCAAAAAAGCTGGCACAAGTGGCAAAAAAGACTGAGAAAGTTGAGGAAGGCTGATCAAACACTTATTTGGAACACCCCACAGGTGAACAGGCTAATTGGGAACAGGTGGGTGCCATGATTGGGTATAAAAGCAGCTTCCATGAAATGCTCAGTCATTCACAAACAAGGATGGGGCGAGGGTCACCACTTTGTCAACAAATTGTCCAACAGTTTAAGAACAACATTTCTCAACCAGCTATTGCATGGAATTTAGGGGTTTCACCATCTACGGTCCGTAACATCATCAAAAGGTTCGAAAATCTGGAGAAATCACTGCATGTAAGCGATGATATTACGGACCTTCGATCCCTCAGGCAGTACTGCATCCGAAAGCGACATCAGTGTGTAAAAGATATCACCACATGGGCTCAGGAACACTTCAGAAAACCACTGTCAGTAACTACAGTTTGTCGCTACTTCTGTAAGTCCAAGTTAAAACTCCACTATGCAAAGTCAAAGCCACTTATCAACAACACCCAGAAATGCCGCCGGCTTGGCTGGGCCCGAGCTCATCTAAAATGGAATGATGCAAAGTGGAAAAGTGCTCTGTGGTCTGACGAGTCCACATTTCAAATTGTTTTTGGAAACTGTGGACGTCGTGTCCTCCGGACCAAAGAGGAAAAGAACCATCCGGGTTGTTATAGGCGCAAAGTTGAAAAGCCAGCATCTGTGATGGTATGGGGGTGTGTTAGTGCCCAAGTCATGGGTAACTTACACATCTGTGAAGGCACCATTAATGCTGAAAGGTACATACAGGTTTTGGAGCAACATATGTTGCCATCCAAGCAACGTTATCATGGACGCCCCTGCTTATTTCAGCAAGACAATGCCAAGGCTTCATAGTAAAAGAGTGGCCTGCCTGTAGTCCAGACCTGTCTCCCATTGAAAATGTGTGGCGCATTATGAAGCCTAAAATACCACAACGGAGACCCCCGGACTGTTTAAGCTGTACATCAAGCAAGAATGGGAAAGAATTCCACCTGAAAAGCTTCAAAAATGTGTCTCCTCAGTTCCCAAACGTTTACTGAGTCTTGTTAAAAGGAAAGGCCATGTTCTGTAACACAGTGGTAAAAATGCCCCTGTGCCAACTTTTTTTCGCAATGTGTTGCTGCCATTAAATTCTAAGTTAATGATTATTTGCAAAAAAAAACAAAAAAACATTAAATATCTTGTCTTTGCAGTCTATTCAATTGAAAATAAGTTGAAAAGGGATTTGCAAATCATTGTTTTTATTTACCATTTACACAACGTGCCAACTTCAATGCTTTTGGGTTGGGTGAAATCATTTCTAAGATATATCAAAATTGGGGAAACAAATAGTTATATAAAATTGTTGTATAAATAATATCAGTGTCCTGGCTGGTCCACCACAAAGAAGGTGACCCAGAGTTGCCATGGCAACGACAGATGCCAAGTGCCAGCCAATTTTCCATTGACGCAATTTTAAAACTGTTATTTTAAAGCGACATCGTGACGTAGCGTCGCTTTAACCAGTCAAACGGACAGATGAGGGCGGTGCGGTAGCCCGACTGGTGGAGTGACCCCCATCCTTCTCCTACCGCCACAGGCTGCTGACCCCTGGCTGACCTGCTGGGCCAGTGGCTGGGTGTTAATGTTCACCCTGACTAGGGTCGCGCCCTGCATGTTTGCTTTATGGACGCAGGAGAGTCGCCCTCAGAGGGGCGTGTGACCCCAGCCCAAGACCATTAGAATGGACTCGGGTGACCCGCGAAGGGTTCTTTCTTGTGCCAGAGCCGCTATAGGAACACGGACAAGAACGACTTGATACGGCAATGCAATCCGACCGTTTTTAAGTGCTGAATAATACATCATCCATTATTACCCATTCTGTCACTTATTGTGAATTTGCCTCTCGCCCATGCAATTCAAATGCTTTATGCTCCATGAAGAAAATGTGTTTCATGCCAACCAACAGGACAGGCGACCACATTTTTATAGACATGCAAACATGGTGTTTTGCATTTCGCCATAACGCTGTGAGCTGCAAAAAAAAAAAAAAAAAAAAAAAAAAAAAAAAAAAAGGAAGCATAAAAGTTGTGGGAGAATGTTTGCTTAGAACAGGGGTCGGCAACCCGCGTCTCTTTAGCGCCGCCCTGGTGGCTCTCTGGAGCTTTTTCAAAAATGTATGAAAAATGGAAAAAGATGAGGGGGAAAAAATATATATTTTTTGTTTTAATATGGTTTCTGTAGGAGGACAAACATGACACAAACCTCCCTAATTGTTATAAAGCACACTGTTTATATTAAACATGCTTCACTGATTCGAGTATTTGGCGAGCGCCGTTTTGTCCTACTAATTTTGGCGGTCCTTGAACTCACCGTAGTTTGTTTACATGTACAACTTTCTCCGACTTTCGGGGACGTGTTTTTTGCCACTTCTTTTTCTGTCTCATTTTGTCCACCAAACTTTTAACGTTGTGCATGAATGCACAAAGGTGAGTTTTGTTGATGTTATTGACTTGTGTGGAGTGCTAATCAGACATATTTGGTCACTGCATGACTGCAAGCTAATCGATGCTAACATGCTATTTAGGCTAGCTATATGTACATATTGCATCATTATGCCTCATTTGTAGGTATATTTGAGGTCATTTAGTTTCCTTTAAGTCCTCTTAATTCAATTTATATCTCATGACACACTATCTGTATGTAATATGGCTTTTAATTTTTTGCGGCTCCAGACAGATTTGTTTTTGTATTTTTGGTCCAATATGGCTCTTTCAACATTTTGGGTTGCCGACCCCTGGCTTAGAAGCTACTTGTGCGTCTGCCGGAGCGTGACTGTGAAGCAGGGGCGCCGAAAATGGGGGGTAAAGGAGACGGATTCTAGGGGCCCATGATGGAGGGTGACCCAGAGAGGCCCCTAATGATGATGAAATTATAATACAGAAAAAATAATGACACTGTGTTGGGGGCCCTGTAAAGATTCTTTTCATGGGGCCCAAAAACCCTAGCGGCGCCCCTGCTGTGAAGCCATGTTTGTAACAAGTGGTACGGTTCAGTTCAGCTTGTCACGGTACTATTTGGGACGGTAAATCCTGACATGGCTTACAGGCTGTGCTTGCTGGGTGAGGAGAATTTATTCTTTTTTTTTTTGCACGATTTTACGTCAAACCCAAACATTTCACCAATGGGAATAATGGAAACAGCAATCATCTGTTCCAGGGTCAAAGTATGATATAGTTAAAGTACCAATGATTGTCACATATACACACACACACACACACTAGGTGTTAGGAGTGTGGGAAAAAATCGATTTGAATCGAATTCTCACGTATCGATTCTCATTTTTCAAAAATCCATCCATCCATCTTCTTCCGCTTATCTGAGGTCGGGTCGCGGGGGCAGCAGCCTAAGCAGGGAAGCCCAGCCTGGGATCCCGAGGCGTTCCCAGGCCAGCCGGGAGACATAGTCTTCCCAACGGGTCCTGGGTCTTCCCCGTGGCCTCGGACGTGCCCGAAACACCTCCCTAGGGAGGCGTTCGGGTGGCATACAGACCAGATGCCTGAACCACCTCATCTGGCTCCTCTTGATGTGGAGGAGCAGCGGCTTTACTTTGAGCTTTTTTTTGTATTAATCAATCCAACAAAACAATACACAGCAATACCACACTGCAAAAACTGAAATCTAAGTAAGATTAAATATCTCAAATAAGGGTGATATTTGCTTATTTTCTGTCTAATAAGATCGTTCTTCTAACAAAGCAAAATTCATGTTAGAGTGTTTTACTTGTTTTAAAGGCCTACTGAAATGCGATTTTCTTATTCAAACGGGGATAACAGGTCCCTTCTATGTGTCATACTTGATCATTTTGCGATATTGCCATATTTTTGCTGAAAGGATTTAGTAGAGAACATCGACGATAAAGTTCGCAACTTTTGGTCGCTGATAAAAAAGCCTTGCCTGTACCGGAAGTAGCAGACGATATGCGCGTGACGTCACAGGTTGTGGAGCTCCTCACATCTGCACATTGTTTACAATCATGGCCACCAGCAGCGAGAGCGATTCGGACCGAGAAAGTGACGATTTCCCCATTAATTTGAGCGAGGATGAAAGATTTGTGGATGAGGAAAGTGAGAGTGAAGGACTAGAGGGCAGTGGGAGCGATTCAGATAGGGAAGATGCTGTGAGAGGCGGGTGGGACCTGATATTCAGCTGGGAATGACTAAAACAGTAAATAAACACAAGACATATATATACTCTATTAGCCACAACACAACCAGGCTTGTATTTAATATGCCACAAATTAATCCCGCATAACAAACACCTTCCCCCTCCCGTCCATATAACCCGCCAATACAACTCAAACACCTGCACAACACACTCAATCCCACAGCCCAAAGTACCGTTCACCTCCCCAAAGTTCATACAGCACATATATTTCCTCAAAGTTACGTACGTGACATGCACATAGCGGCACGCACGTACGGGCAAGCGATCAAATGTTTGGAAGCCGCAGCTGCATGCGTACTCACGGTACCGCGTCTGCGCATCCAACTCAAAGTCCTCCTGGTAAGAGTCTCTGTTGCTCCAGTTCTCCACAGGCCAATGGTAAAGCTTAACTGTCATCTTTCGGGAATGTAAGCAATGAAACACCGGCTGTGTTATCCGGCACAACAGTCAGGGGGTGCATTCTACGGCGGGGGTGCGTTATCCGGCACAACACCTGCCGCAATACACCGCTTCCCACCTAAAGCTTTTTTCTTTGCTGTCTCCATTGTTCATTGAACAAATTGCAAAAGATTCACCGACACAGATGTCCAGAATACTGTGGAATTTTGCGATGAAAACAGACGACTTAATAGCTGGCCACCATGCTGTCCCAAAATGTCCTCTACAATCCGTGACGTCACGCGCAGGCGTCATCATACCGAGACTTTTTCAGCAGGATATTTCGCGCAAAATTTAAAATTGCACTTTAGTAAGCTAACCCGGCCGTATTGGCATGTGTTGCAATGTACAGATTTCATCATTGATTTATAAACTGTCAGACTGCGTGGTCGGTAGTAGTGGGTTTCAGTAGGCCTTTAAAGGTTTTGGTCCTAAATGATCTCAGTAAGATATTACAGCTTGTTGCTGAGATTTGATGACCTATATTGAGTAAAACATACTTGAAACTAGAATATCAACTGGTGCAAAGCTGTGTCATCAATAGGGATGATGTTCGAAACCGGTTCTCCCGGTTGTTCGATAAGAAAAGAACCGTTGGATAAGAAAAGAACCGATTCCATAGACTCAAATCCCCTTTTGAGAACCGGTTCCTGTTATCGGAACCACTATAGTAAAGAAAAATAGTTGGTTCTTTATTCGAATCACTGGGAACGAATCCCGTCCCACAAGAAATGCCCTGTGGGACATCACAGGAAATGACGTAGCTCAGTCTAATGACTGAGCTACGTCATTTCCTGTGATGTACATGTCAGGAAATGACGTACCTCAGTCATTAAACTGAGCTACGTCATTTCCTGTGATGTCACACGAAGCAGCAAAAATAATGGACCGGAAAAAAACGCCTCAAGGCATGTCTATTCACCTATAGTGATCACAGAGACAGGTTGTTTTTGTGTTACTGTATATATTTGTTTTTCTGAAAAATCCCACTTAGTATACAACAGTCAATATTTTTTTTTTTTTTTTTTTTTAGGGGGGTAACATCCATCCATCCATCCATCCATTTTCTACCGCTTATTCCCTTCGGGGTCGCGGGGGGCGCTGGAGCAGTCAATATTTATTTATTTTTTTTTCTTATAAAATAAAAGTGAGCTTTTGTTAAACCAAATATTGTGTTTTTTTCCATATACAACAACCTATCTGGATTCGATAAGAGAATCGATAAGGAATCGGTCCGATAATTTCTTATCAAACATCATCAACACTCTCAAGTATAAACCTACTTTTTTAAAAGTAATAATTTCTTATTACTTTCTCAGGTATTTTTGGGTTCATTGAGGTTAGCTAATTTTACTTATTTTGGAAAGTTTTGACAAGCCACATTTTCTTGTTCTATTTTTTTTTCTTGTTTTTGAACACTGACTTTTTTGCAGTGCATAACAATCCAATTCCAAAACCAAACTAGCAACACTCAGAACTGCAATAAACAGAGCAATTGAGAGGAGACACAAACACGACACAGAACAAACCAAAAGTAGTAAAACAAAAATTAATATCATCAACAACAGTATCAATATTAGTTACAATTTCAACATAGCAGTGATTAAAAATCCCTCATTCACATTATCATTAGACATTTATTAAAAAAAAAAAAAAGAAAAAAAAAGAACAATAGTGTCACAGTGGCTTACACTTGAATCGCATCTCATAAGCTTGACAACACACTGTGTCCAATATTTTCACAAAGATAAAATAAGTCATATTTTTGGTTCATTTAAAGTTAAAACAAATTTACATTATTGCAATCAGTTGATAAAACATTGTTCTTTACAATTATAAAAGCTTTTTACAAAAATCTACTCTCTGCTTGCATGTCAGCAGACTGGGGTAGATCCTGCTGAAATCCTATGTATTGAATGAATAGAGAATCTTTTTGAATCGGGAAAAATGTCGTTTTTAAATCGAGAATCGTGTTGAATCGAAAAAAAATAGATTTATAATCGATTCGTCACCCCAAGAGTCGATAATGAATCGAATCGTGGGACACTCGAAGATTCGCAGCCCTACTAGGTGTGGTGAAATTATTCTCTGCATTTGACCCCATCACCCTTGATCAACCCCTGGGAGGTGAGGGGAGCAGTGAGCAGCAGCGGTGGCCGCGCCCGGCAATCAATTTTGGTGATTTAACCCCCAATTCCAATAAAAGCTTGATAGATTTCACGAGGTGTACAAATAAGTTCAACTACCATATTTTCCGGACCTTGAGGCGCACCGGTTCATAAGGCGCACTGCCGCTCAGTGGTCTATTTTCGATCTTTTTCATATACTGTATAAGGCGCATCGGATTCAGTGTCCGCCCTGAGATCGGTAGGTCGTGAGTTCAAACCCTGGCCGAGTCATACCAAAGACTATAAAAATGGGAGCCATTACCTCCCTGCTTGGCACTCAGCATCAAGGGTTGGAATTAGGGGTTAAATCACCAAAAATTATTCCCGGGCACGGCCACTGCTGCTGCTCACTGCTCCCCTCACCTCACAGGGGGTGATCACGAGGATGGGTCAAATGCAGAGGACAAATTTCACCATACCTGGTGTTTGTGTGACAATCTTTGGTACTTTAACTTACTTTACCTTTAACGAATCATAGGGCACATTAAAAGAGTTATATCATTATAATTGTTTTCTAAATGTAAAATAAGTCCTTGTGGTC
The DNA here is from genome assembly GCF_033978685.3 of Nerophis lumbriciformis. Lineage (NCBI taxonomy): Eukaryota > Metazoa > Chordata > Actinopteri > Syngnathiformes > Syngnathidae > Nerophis > Nerophis lumbriciformis. The sequence goes on along the minus strand of NC_084573.2, from coordinate 13,222,612 downwards.
TACATAACATGTAATGGTGGTTATTTGGTCAAAATGTTGCATAAATGATGTTTTACAGATCATCTTCAAGCCGCTTTCTGATAGTCGCTTCCGGATGCGCCGTTTTGTGAGCGGTCTTATTTACGTGGCTCACCTTCGGCGGCGTCTTCTCCCCCGTCATATTTGTTGTAGCGGTGTAGCGTGCAAGGACGGGAGTGGAAGAAGTGTCAAAAGATGGCGCTAACTGTTTTAATGACATTCAGACTTTACTTCAATCAATAACGGAGCAGCATGTGTCCCGTGAAAAACCGTCCGACCGGAACTCTCTAATAACTAAAGTTCCTTGGGTGAATAATGTAAACTCACTACACCGGTATGTTTTAGCGCTTTCATATGGCAGATATGAGTAAGAACTTTACACTACTTTATATTAGAATTAGCAACAGCGGAGGATGAATGTCCCATAACAAGAAGATAGAGAAAAAGAAGAAACTTATCGACTACGGCGTCGCCACGGACTACAAAGGCGGAATCGCGCAATTTTTCAGGACTTATACAGATCTCAAATACAGATCAGCAGGTAACAGAAGGTAAGAAAAGTTGCTTATGCATAATATTGCAAAACAAAACACCAGATAATATGCCTTACCTTATACACACACCATAATAATACTCGTATGTTGAAGCACAGTACAATCCATCAAGCGGTGCGGCTTCATAGCTTACCAAAGTCGTACTCAAATATTTTGATATATTTTTGAGCGCCGTGTGTAATGTTCTATATTTCCAATGGAACATTTAACATTTTGGTGTTGTTTACTTGAGCCACATTGCAGTCTACACAAATCTCTTAAATGTAACTGCGACCAACTGTAGTTACTGACAGTGGTTTTCTGAAGTGTTCCTAAGCCCATGTGGTGATATCCTTTACACACTGATGTCGCTTTTTGATGCAGTACCACCTGAGGGATCGAAGGTCCGTAATATCATCGCTTACGTGCAGTGATTTCTCCAGATTCTCTGAACCTTTTGACGATATTAACCTACCAACCAATGATAACCAACCTACTCAGTGGCCTAGTGGTTAGAGTGTCCGCCCTGACATTGGTAGGTTGTGAGTTCAAACCCCAGCCGAGTCATACCAAAGACTATTAAAAAGGGACCCATTACCTCCCTGCTTGACACTCAGCATCAAGGGTTGGAATTGGGGGTTAAATCACCAAAAATGATTCCCGGGCATGGCCACCGCTGCTGCTCACTGCTCCCCTCACCTCCCAGGGGGTGATCAAGGGTGATGGGTCAAATGCAGAGAATAATTTCCCCACACCTAGTGTGTGTGTGACAATCATTGGTACTTTAACTTTTTTAACTTTATATTATGGGCCGTAGATGGTGAAATCTCTAAATTCCTTGCAACAGCTCGTTGAGAAATGTTGTTTCCTAAACTATTGGACAATTCGCTCAGGCATTTGTTCACAAAGTGGTGACCCTCGCCCCGTCCTTGTTTGTGAACGACTGAGCATTTCATGGAATCTACTTTTATACCCAATCATGGCACCCACCTGTTCCCAATTAGCCTGTTCACCTGTGGGATGTCCCAAATAAGTGTTTGATGAGCATTCCTCAACTTACTCTGTCTTTTTTGCCACTTGTGCCAGCTTTTTTGGCAACATGTTGCAGGCACTCCAAATGAGCTAATATTTGCAAAAAATAACACATTTTTCCAGTTCGAACATTAAATAGTTTGTTTTTGCAGTTTATTCAATTGAATATAAGTTGAAAAGGATTTGCAAATCATTGTATTCTGTTTTTATTTACCATTTACATAACGTGCCAACTTCACTGGTTTTGGGTTGTGCACTATATTAATATGCTATAGTGTCAATTAACAACAAAAGGTCAGAATAAAGTAGTTTTCTGACACCGTTTTCATAGTTAATTATTCATTTATGTACTAAGAAAGCTATTTGGGCCCAACACTAATGTAGCGTACTAAAGTGGACTTAGATGTGCACGAGTGTGTGCGTGGTGCAAACACATCACGGAGAGACGCCGGCGGCCACATTTCCAATTCCGCTCAATTTCCAGCAAGAATCTCTCGTAATCCCACTGAAGAGCTGCGGTTTTCCCACAGTGACATCCCATAATGGCACTAACGCCAAAGTGGTGGGCACCCAGTTATGACTCCCGGGCTCCATTCGACGCACGTCTCCCCCTTTCCGCCGCCACCCTCCCCACACCAAGCTGTCTGTATGCAAACAGAGCCCCTCTCAGAGGAGAACAGTGATCTGGCAGCCTTTCGCTGAGCCCTCTGTAGACATATTTAATGCCTCAATAACCACTGCTAAGACTGAGTGATGAACGTCAGGGGCTTTCATTACCGCGAGAACTTCGTACGTGCACGTGTGTGTGTGTGTGTTCTTGTATTTCTACCCTTCTTGAGACATCAACAAGGAAAAGCGCCTTCCATATGAGGACCAGTGAACAAGTTAGGACCCAAATCATGGCCCCTTTACGAAAAAACCATTGCATCTAATAGAGAGCCAAATAGTAGAGTCCGTGAACATTGCTCCAAAGTCTGTTTTTTTGTTGTTGATTTAACTTAGATTAAAAAACCATTGCAAACAAAAAATGTAAAAACTTAAAAATTAACTAAAAGCTCACCTTTTTTTTTATATGTGCGTAGTTTGTATATATTATTCTTGTTGTAAATACAAATCTTTTAATATCAATCAATCAATGTTTACTTATATAGCCCAAAATCACGAGTGTCTCAAAGGGCTAGAAAGGGTGGTCCTAAAGAGGTAGGCATTTTTCGGAGGCCTCAAGAAGGTATCAAATACAAGAATGAGTGTGTGTGTGTGTGTGTGTGTGTGTGTGTGTGTGTGTGTGTGTGTGTGTGTGTGTGTGTGTGTGTGTGTGTGTGTGTGTGTGTGTGTGTGTGTGTGCGTGTGTGTGTGTGTGTGTGTGTTTGTGTGACTACAGTACGCAAATAAGTACTCCTCTGTCATTTGCCCATCGGGAATGTCAAGCTGTTGTTGTTTTAACACAAATGCATATGGCGCCCCCTCTGCGCTCGTGGGAGCATATGGCGCAATGATTGGGTCTCATGAATTAATACACACAGCCCCGCCAGACATGATACTAATCCCCTGTTCAGCATTACAAATGTATTTTGTGGTTAACATTTTTTTTTTACAGCCTGTTGACAGCGGAGATGCGTGCGGATGTTTGTTTGGAACGGAGCACACTCGTCTGACATTGCACTGAGCTCAACGCAGCACAAGTCATTGCTTGTATTTCACACAATGCCTTACTTTGATTGTAATGAATGGTTATGTCACAAAACTAATCATTACAGGTGAGCCGGCAGCAGCTGTGTCAAGTATAGGGGAAGTGCAGCAGTTTGATAATAATTAAGAAATATATATACTTTGTGTGCCTTTGTGTGCATTATCTGTTACTTGCAGGGGGAAGGAGATGTGATTTATATATATATATATATTAATATATATAAATAATACATTAAGTGTGTAAATAATCAAAATATATATGTGTGTGCGTCTATGTGTGGAGATCAGCTGTTGAGTGTTACCGGAGTGTTGAGCGAGAGGCAAGTCCAAAAGGGGCAGGGCAGGCTCGTAGATCCGAGAGACAGGCAGGAAGTCGGGGGCGATAGAGAGGCGTCAAAAGGTCCGTGTCCAGGCGGGAGGTCGAGACCCAAGAGGCAGCCCGAGAACCAGAGGGGAACACAGGGGGAGACGAGGCACACAGCTCGTCACGCGGGAACGAAGGGTTGCTGCAAGAAATGACAAGGGGGACACACGGTACCAATCAAACACGAAGAGGGAGAAACACAGACAGAGAGAGTTTGCATCTCACGTAGAAAATTTCGGGAATAGATTGCTATGTTCTGGCGCCGCATAGCAGGCTGTGCAGGCTTATGAAGACAGGCCTGATGATCAGCTTCAGTTGGGCTGATTGCCGGTGGTTGACTGCAGCTGTGCGCTGGCGCAGCCTCTGCCGGAGTGGCGCGCGCAGGTGCGCTCTTGGAGGCGCAATCAGCAGAGAGCACATATGAGTACGCATTGTAATGCGCCCTGGCCGTGACAGTGCCCCCCACCTTTTGGACAGATTTTATAACCGGAACCAGAAGAACAAAAAGAACCAGAAGAACACAGAGATCATCAGTCAAGGGAGGGTGGAGGGGTGAACTGGTGGTGGGTCGCCGGCCCAAGTGTCCCCGAATCCACCAGGGACAAGTTTGGTGGCGGCGGCGAGTAGAACGCCGCTGCAGCCGGCGAGGCAGACGACCAAGGAACCTTCTTGGCCGTAGAGAAGGCGGACGCGAGTGGCGCCGGAACTACAGCAGCCTACGAGTTCCATGTCTCTGTCCTGGGCGTTGCTGCTGTTGGCGCAGAAAGCGTCCATGCACTGGCCCCAGAGGGCGCCATCTACGGGCGCCTGATGGCCGCCTGTGCTCGAGAGCCACAGGTTGCTGACCCCCGCATTAGAGAGACACCTTTCCTGTCCTCTCCAGTAGAGGATAAATACTTTGGAACCAGCACCAAGCGCTGAGACTAAGTCTGGGATCAGGAACTGATGCTCGGATGAGAGGCCAAACCTGAACAGTCCAGTTGTCATCTAATCAATGCCTTTAGCAGGGCTGGACCTATAGGCTTTGTGTGGCCTTCAACCATTTTTTGTGGCCCCATTTTGGTCTTTATTACAACATATTTATTATTATGATAATTATTATTATACTCCCGCAGGTCCTCCACCCCACCCTAAACCTAACATCACCGCCCCGGCTTGTAATGTCGCCAAGGTTTTGTGTGTGAAAAAAACAAAATAAGTTGTTTTTTTCTGATAATCTCATTGTGATGGAACGGGGGTCGGCAACCTGTGGCTCTAGAGCCACATGCGGCTTCTTAGTGCCGCCCTAGTGGCTCCCTGGACCTCTTTCAGAGATGTGTGAAAATGGTAAAAAATGAAGAAAACATTTTTGTTTTTGTTTTAATATATTTTCTGTAGGAGGACAAACATGACAAGTATTTGGCAAGCAATGTTTTGTCCTACTTATTTCAGCAGTCCTTGAACCCACCGTAGTTTGTTTACATGTACAGCTTTCTCTGACGCTGCCACAGAAAGACGTGTTTTATGCAACTCCTTCTTTTTCGCATTTTGTCCACCAAACGTTTTATGCTGTGCGTGAATGCACAAAGGTGAGCTTTGTTGATGTTATTGACTTGTTGGAGTGCTAATCAGGCATATCAACGCTAACATGCTATTTAGACCATACTTGCCAACCTTGAGACCTCCGAATTCGGGAGTTGGGGGGGGGGGGGGGGGGGGGGGGGAGTGTATACTGTAGCATCCCGGAAGAGTTAGTGCTGCAAGGGATTCTGGGTATTTGTTCTGTTGTGTTATGTTGTGCTACGGTGCGGATGTTCTACCGAAATGTGTTCGTCATTCTTGTTTGATGTGGGTACACAGTGTGGCGCATATTTGTCACAGTGTTTAAGTTGTTTATACGGCCACCCTCAGTGTGACCTGTATGGCTGTTGATCAAGTATGCCTTGCAGTCACTCATTTTTGTGTCAGCCTGCGACACTTTTTCATTTTGATAGTAGGCTAATATAGACACATCATAGTGTTGCCTTCATTATAACACTTATATAAGGCTTTTAATTGTTTGCGGCTACAGACAGATTTTATTTTGTTTTTTTGGTCCAATACGGCAATTTGGGTTGCCGAGCCCTGATGTAGGATAATCATTAGTGGGTAATAGTTATAATACCACATCATTAGTGTTAATTATAATCATTAGTGTATCTACTAAGGGTTAAGCCTGCCGTCTTTATACCTTTGTATCAAACTTCAATCAAGGTTAATGAACTCACCACAGTTATGTGCTACGAGATGCAAAAGTGAAACTCAATCATAAAATTGTCCGATGCAGCCACAAATAGATTTATCATAGTTTCAACTTTTTTTCTCTATCATCAACTCCCGGTTGCCAGATGTTGGTGCTGTGTGTGGATATATACAAGTCAGCAAAAATGAACAATTTTTCATTTTTGCAAGGGGGTGTAGGTAACAGGGCCGTGAATCTTTGGCACCACACGATTTGATTGGATTGGATTCTTGGTGGTAAGAATTCAGAATGGATTCTCGATTTAAAATGATTCTCAATTCATAATCTATACTTTTTTTTTAATAACATTGGTTGCCAGTTCTACGATGGACGACATTACTCCATAAACTAGATGGACAGCTCTGATCAATTCCCATATTACTTTAAAGAAAACTGGTGTTGTTTAATAAAATGCTTCCCAAACATTTGATAAAGTCAATACGAATAAATAAATAAAAATTTTAAATGTTTTATTTTTTTAAATTAAAAATAATTACAAAAAAGATTTGCGATTAATTTGAAAATCGTTTTTATTTTTTTTACACCCCTAGTCAAAGTTCAATCAATCAATCAATCAATCAAAGTTTATTTATATAGCCCGAAATCACAATTGTCTCAAAGGGCTGCACAAGCCACAACGACATCCTCGGCTCAGATCCCACATCAGGGCAAGGGAAGTCGGTGATGTTGTTAATACAATTTGATTAAAATAACCTTATTATTGCACTTTGACACTGTGGAGGGGGGCGTGGCCTGCAGGCCTGCCGCGGAGCGGGGTGTGCCAGGGACAGCTTTGAAAAACAGCTGACAGGTGATTGGATTGCCGAGCTGGGGTTTGTTATCTAATCACCTGTTGCCTTTATTAGCGGCAGCCGGGCAGAGACACGGGGTTGGGAGTTGGAGTTGGAGATAGAGAGAGAGAGAGTGAGAGAGCACGCACTGAGACACACAGGACTGAAAAGTCGTAAATATATTGCTGGAAAGCACGTCATACTTGTGTATGAAAAATAAAAGACTTGCTCCGAGCTGTCTACCGGGCTCATGAGAGATCTGTCGGCACCAGGAGAAACCCCCGCCCCCCCCACCCCCCGCTCTGAGACGTTCACTATACACCAAAAAATATTTTGTCTGAACTTTTATGAAATTGTATCCACCATTTTAGCTCATGGGGTAAATGGAGGAAATGTTGTTTAAGAACAACATTTCTCAACCAGCTATTGCAAGGAATTTAGGGATGTCACCATCTACGGTCCGTAATATTATCAAAGGGTTCAGAGAATCCAGAGAAATTACTGCACGTAAGCAGCAAGGCTGAAAACCAACATTGAATGCTCGTGACCTTCGATCCCTCAGGCGGCACTGCATCAAAAAGCGACATTGGTGTGTAAAGGATATCACTACATGGGCTCAGGAACACTTCAGAAAACCATTGTCAGTAACTACAGTTCGTCGCAGTGCAATGCAGTGCAAGCAGTGCAAGTTAAAACTCTACTATGCAAAGCGAAAGCCATTTATCAACAACACCCAGAAACGTCGCCAGCTTTGCTGGGCCCGAGCTCATCTAGGATGGACTGATGCAAAGTGGAAAACTGTTCTGTAGTCTGACGAGTCCACATTTCAAAAAGTTTTTAGAAACTGTGGCCGTCGTGTCCTCCGGAACAAAGAGGAAAAGAACCATCCGAATTAATCTAGGCGCAAAGTTGAAAAGCCAGCATCTGTGATGGTATGGGGGTGTATTAGTGCCCAAGACATGGGTAACTTACACATCCGTGAAGGCACCATTAATGCTGAAAGGTACATACAGGTTTTGGAGCAACATATGTTGCCATCCAAGCAGCGTTACCATGGACGCCCCTGCTTATTTCAGCAAGACAATGTCAAGCCAGTTGTTACAAGAGCGTGGTTTCATAGTAAAAGAGTGCGGGTACTTGACTGGCCTGCCTGTAGTCCAGACCTGTCTCCCGTTGAAAATGTGTGGCGCATTATGAAGCCTAAAATACCACAACGGAGACCCCCGGACTGTTGAACAACTTAAGCTGTACATCAAGCAAGAATGGGAAATAATTCCACCTGAAAAGCTTCAAAAATTGGTCTCCTCAGTTCCCAGTGTGTAAAGGATATCACCACATGGGCTCAGGAACACTTCAGAAAACCACTGTCAGTAACTCCAGTTTGTCACAATCTAATGCAGTGCAAGTTAAAACTCTACTATGCAAAGCGAAAGCCATTTATCAACAACACCCAGAAACGGTCCTGGCTTCGCTGGGCCTGAGCTCATCTAAGATGGACTGATGCAAAGTGGAAAAGTGTTCTGTGGTTTGATGAATAATACAAATACAAATACAACACATACATACATACATACAGATACAAACGTGTTCCCAGTTATAAGTACAACACGAAATGTAAAGATTACCCAAAACATTTATTTGGTTTGAAATGTCACAAAATTACATTACCGACCTATTTGACTATCAAGGCATGAACGTAACAATCCACATATTGTATACTATCACTAATAAGCGGTATAAGTACGTAGTGTCAAAACACGAAAGTAATAACAGACAACACATAGCTCCGCCCCCTTTGAAGTCGGGGGGAACAAAGAATTGCTATTGTGACATCTAGTGGACGTACACGGTCTAGCTCCATCCTATCTTGCCGATTGTATTGTACCATATGTCCCGGCAAGAAATCTGCGTTCAAAGAACTCCGGCTTATTAGTGATTCCCAGGGCCCAAAAAAAGTCTGCGGGCTATAGAGCGTTTTCTATTTGGGCTCCAGTACTATGGAATGCCCTCCCGGTAACAGTTAGAGATGCTACCTCAGTAGAAGCATTTAAGTTCCATCTTAAAACTCATTTGTATACTCTAGCCTTTAAATAGACCCCCCTTTTAGACCAGTTGATCTGCCGTTTATTTTCTGCTCTGTCCCCCCTCTCCCTTGTGGAGGGGGGGGGGGGGGGGGGGGGGCAGGTCCGGTGGCCATGGATGAAGTGCTGGCTGTCCAGAGTCAGGACCCGGGGTGGACCGCTCGCCTGTGCATCGGTTGGGGACATCTCTGCCCTGCTGACCTGTCTCCGCTCGGGATGGTCTCCTGCTGGCCTCACTATGGACTGGACTCTCACTATTATGTTAGATCCACTATGGACTGGACTTTCACTATTATGTTGGATCCACTATGGACTGGACTTTCACTATTATGTTAGATCCACTATGGACTGGACTCTCACTATTATGTTAGATCCACTTTGGACTGGACTCTCACTATTATGTTAGATCCACTATGGACTGGACTCTCACTATTATGCTAGATCCGCTATGGACTGGACTCTCACTATTATGTTAGATCCACTATGGACTGGACTTTCACAATATTATGTTAGATCCACTATGGACTGGACTCTCACTATTATGTTAGATCCACTATGGACTGGACTTTCATTATTATGTTGGATCCACTATGGACTGGACTCTCACTATTATGTTAGATCCACTATGGACTGGACTCTAACTATTATGCTAGATCCGCTATGGACTGGACTCTCACTATTATGTTAGATCCACTATGGACTGGACTTTCACAATATTATGTTAGATCCACTATGGACTGGACTTTCACAATATTATGTTAGATCCACTATGGACTGGACTCTCACTATTATGTTAGATCCACTATGGACTGGACTTTCACTATTATGTTAGATCCACTATGGACTGGACTTTCACTATTATGTTGGATCCACTATGGACTGGACTCTCACTATTATGCTAGATCCGCTATGGACTGGACTCTCACTATTATGTTAGATCCACTGTGGACTGGACTTTCACAATATTATGTTAGATCCACTATGGACTGGACTTTCACAATATTATGTTAGATCCACTATGGACTGGACTCTCACTATTATGTTAGATCCACTATAGACTGGACTCTCACTATTATGTTAGATCCACTATGGACTGGACTCTTACTATTATGCCAGGTCCACTATGGACTAGACTCTCACTATTATGTTAGATCCACTATGGACTGGTCTTTCGCAATATTATGCTAGACCCACTCGACGTCCATTGCATCCGGTCTCCCCCCGGGGGGGGGGTCACCCACATCTGCGGTCCTCTCCAAAGTTTCTCATAGTCATTCACATCGACATCCCACTGGGTTGTGAGTTTTTCCTTGCCCTTATGTGGGCTCCGAACCGAGGATGTCGTTGTGGCTTGTGCAGCCCTTTGAGACACTTGTGATTTAGGGCTATATAAATAAACATTGATTGATTGATTGAACAGAAAGATATAGTTTTAACCCAAGAACTACAAAGCGGAGATAAGGCAAGATCTGCCCAACTTCCAGACGACCTCTTTTTTTAACTGTTTTACGAACCTGATTGATTGATTGATGGATTGACATTTAGAACAGAAGTTTCTTTCATTCAAAAATGATCGCTCATTGTTATACTTAGCCAAGTTACAGGCCGGATAAAACCTGTTTGCGGGTCTAAAGTGTTTATGCCATAGGGCCGGCCCGGGCCCTGAGAGTGCAATAACTTGAATGAACGAAAACATTCACAGTTTTTCTCTTCCGGGGTGATGCAAATTTGGGCAAATTTAAGAAAAACATATTCGCTCGGTATCTTGAGAAAAGCTTGAAGATCCGTGGACATTTACCGTGTTTTTTTATTTTTTGTCCTTGTCTCCTTTATCCCTGGAGACAGTCGGCGCTCCCGGCAGAAGGATCGAGAAGAGACCACGGAGGGTTCAATTTGTCCGCGCAGGAAGGAAACTGTGTAATGTTAATCACAACTTTAATTTGGGCGGAATTAGCATTTTGATGAACTTGCCCGTCTGACTCGTGCACTCTGAGCAACTTCAAATGGAGCCTGCGCGTAGGAAATGGCAGCGTGCTTAATTAACGCTCGCACGCAGCAGATGGGCTCATTGGAGGGCCTGGTTGGCACTCTTGCACACACACACACACACACACACACACACACACACACACACACACACACACACACACACTCACACACACACATGACAATAGGTGGCTGGGAGTCGCTGCTAATTTGAGGTAAAGAACACATTAGAAGACATTTCCAAACACCACTCCCCAAATAAACCGGGTGGAGGGGAGACCAAAGTGGTGCATTGAAGGTAATAACATTTGCAATAAAGGCGGTTAAGTCGCTTTGGCAAAAAACAGGCAGCCTGTTTACATATTCCCAACCGTTCCCAATCTCGGAGCACAGAGTGAAACTCAACATGGCGCTCGGCTCTCCTTCCCTTTTCACTGCGGTGCGTTCCAAATGGAATAGGAATCGTCTTCACATTCCCACCTCTTTGTAATGAGATTGGAAGGAAGAAGCAGTGATAAAAATATAAATATATATATATTTATATGTATGATACTGGAGGTCACAGGTGTCAAACTCAAGGCCCCGAGGGCCAGATGTGGCCCGCCACTTCATTTTATTTGGCCCTCGAAAGCCTGGAAATAATATGTATCAATAAAGTACTGTAACTTTTCTTACTAAATGTAATCTTTCTTTCTATTTTGGCAGAAAAAATAAATGTACTACATGTAATCGCAAATTATGGTAACGTAGATATTGTCTAATTATGCAAAAATATATTATCAAACATTCAAATCATTTTTTAAATAGAAAAAAATACTAGTAATAATGATTTCAAAGCAAGTTATCCATCAAATTGTGCAATGTAAAAGTAGCAATAGATTTCATGGTAAAATTGTGAAATTTCCTGTGGTTTTTACAGCATGTTTTCTCTAAATGAAAAATAATGTAATCATCTAGTGTTGTTTTGGCATTTACAATAACCGAAGAATTTACAGTTTTTACTGTAAAATTGCTTCTTTTTTTATTTACAGTAAAAAAAAATAATAATAATTTGACAGTAAAATTCAGCTCAGGTGCCAAAATTTGACTGTAAAATTGCAGTTTTTTTAATTTACAGTAAAAAAAACATATGTAAATTTTGCAGTAAAATTCTGGCAAATTGTGGTGAAAAATAAATAAATAAAACTTGCATGTCAGGTGCAAAAATGTTACTGTAAAATTGCAGTTTTTTAAATTTACAGAAAATAAACAAATGAAAATTTTATAATAAAATTCAGCTCAGGTGCCAAAATTTGACTGTAAAATTAGAGTTTTTTTTTAATTTACAGTAAAAAAAACGAATGTAAATTTTACAATAAAATGCTGGCAACTGGGCTGCCTTTTTATGTTGTTGTTTTTTACCATAAAAACAGCAGTACGGTTTTCCTATTTACAGTAATATACACTAAATTTTGAGGTAAAATTATTATAAATAAATGATAAATGGGTTGTACTTGTATAGCGCTTTTCTACCTTCAAGGTACTCAAAGCGCTTTGACACTACTTCCACATTTACCCATTCACACACACATTCACACACTGATGGAGGGAGCTGCCATGCAAGGCGCTACCAGCACCCATCAGGAGCAAGGGTGAAGTGTCTTGCTCAGGACACAACGGACATGACGAGGTTGGTACTAGGTGGGGATTGAACCAGCGACCCTCGGGTCGCGCACGGCCACTCTTCCACTGCGCCACGCCGTCCAACTAACCATATCTTTTTTACATTTAAAAAAAAATCTACTAATAAAATGCATAAAAATATTGTGTAATAATAGTATTAACTGTTAGAAGTGGCCTTCTGGGAGAGAAAAATATACATGTACTCCATGTAATCGCAAATTATGTTAACTTAAATATTGCCTAATTATGCAAAAATATATTATCAAACATTCAAACCATTTTGTTAATAGAAATAAATACTAATAATAATGATTTCAAAGCAAGTTATCCATCAAATTGTGCAATGTAAAAGTAGCAATAGATTTCATGGTAAAATTGTGAAATGTACTGTGGTTTTTATAGCATTTTTTCTCTAAATGAAAAAAACAGTACTTTTTTTTTTTTTTTACTGTAATTATCTAGTGTTGTTTTGGCATTTCAGTAATACACCGAAAAATCTACAGTTGTTGGTTTGCGGTAAAAAAAAAATGAAAAAAAAACTCAGGTGCCAAAATTTTACTGTAAAATTGCATTTTTTTTTATTTACAGAAAATAAACTAATGTACATTTTACAGTAAAATTCAGCTCAGGTGCCAACATTTGACTGTAAAATTGTAGTTTTTTAAATTTACAGTAAAAAAAAAACAAATGTACATTTTGCAGTAAAATTCTGGTAAATTGTGGTAAAAAAAAAAAACCAAAAAAACTTGCAGCTCAGGTGCAAAAATGTTACTGTAAAATTGCAGGTTTTTTAATTTACTGTAAAAAAAACTAATGTAAATTTTACAGTAAAATTCTGGCAACTGAGTTGCCTTTTTTTAACCATAAAAACAGCAGTACTGTTTTTGTATTTACAGTGATATACACTAAATTTTTAAGTGAAATTATTGCAACTAACCATTTTTTTTTTTACATTTTAGTTTAAAAAAAATCTATTAATAAAATGCATAAAAAATTGTGTAATAATAGTATTCACTGTTAGAAGCGGCCTTCTGGGAGAGAAAAACATACATGTACTCCATGTAATCGCAAATTATGTTAACTTAAATATTGTCTAATTATGCAAAAATATATTATCAAACATTCAAACCATTTTTTAAATAGAAATAAATACTAATAATAATGATTTCATAGCAAGTTATCCATCAAATTGTGCAATGTAAAAGTAGCAATAGATTTCATGGTAAAATTGTGAAATGTACTGTGGTTTTTAAAGCATTTTTCTCTAAATGAAAAAAACAGTACTTTTTTTTTACTATAATAAACTGTGGTGCCGTTTTGGCATTTATAGTAATACACAGAGAAATCTACCGTTTTTATTGTAAAATTGCTTTTTTTTTTTTTTATAGTAAAAACATGTACATTTTACAGTAAATTTCAGCTCAGGTGCCAATATTTTACTGTTAAATTGCTTTTTTTTTTATTTACAGTAAAAAACAAATGTACATTTTACAGTAAAATTCAGCTCAGGTGCCAAAATCTGACTGTAAATTTGCAGTTTTTTAAATTTACAGAATAAAAACTATGTAAATTTAACAGTAAACTTCTGGAAAATTGTGGTTAAAACAAACAAACAAACTGGCAGCTCAGGTGCAAAAATGTTACGGTAAAATTGCAGTTTTTTAAATTTAAAGTAAAAAAAACAAATATGAATTTTACAATAACATTTTGGAAAAATGTTACTGTAAAATTGCAGATTTTTTAATTTACAGTAAAAAAACAAATGTACATTTTACACAAAAATTTTGGCAACTGAGTTGCCTTTTTTTTAACCATAAAACAGCAGTACTGTTTTTCTATTTATAGTAATATACACTACATTTTGAGGTAAAATTATTGCAACTTACCATATTTTTTTTACATTTTAGTTTTAAAAAAATCTATTAATAAAATGCATAAAAAATTGTGTAATAATAGTATTCACTGTTAGAAGCGGCCTTCTGTGAGAGAAAAAAATACATGTACTTCATGTAATCGCAAATTATGTTAACTTCAATATTGTCTAATTATGCAAAAATATATTATCAAACAGTCAAACCATTTTTTAAATAGAAATAAATACTAATAATAATGATTTCAAAGGAAGTTATCCATCAAATTGTGTAATGTAAAAGTAGCAATAGATTTCATGGTAAAATTGTGAAATGTACTGTGGTTTTTACAGCATTTTTTCTCTAAATAAAAAAAAAACAGTACTTTTTTTTTTTTTACTGTCATAAACTAGTGCCGTTTTGGCATTTACAGTAATACACCGAAAAATATACAGTTGTTGATTTGGGTAAAAAAAAAAAAAAAAATTAAACTCAGGTGCCAAAATGTTACTGTAAAATTGCAGTTTTTTTTAATTTACAGTAAAAAAAAACATGTAAATTTTGCAATAAAATTCTGGCAAATTGTGGTGAAAAAAATAATATATAACCTGCAGCTCAGGTGCAAAAATGTTACTGTAAAATTGCAGTTTTTTAAATTTACAGTAAAAAAAATAATGTACATTTTTTGATAAAACTCTGACAACTGAGGTGCCTTTTTTACCATAAAAACAACATTACTGTTTTTCTATTTACAGTAATATACACTAAATTTTGAGGTGAAATTATTGCACATAACCATATGTTTTTTACATCCATCAATCCATCCATTTCTACCGCTTGTAGAACTACTTAAATATTGTCTAATTATGCAAAAATATATTATCAAACATTCAAATCATTTTTTAAATACAAATAAATACTAATAATAAGGATTTCAAAGCAAGTTATCCATCAAATTGTGCAATGTAAAAGTAGCACTAGATCTCATGGTAAAATTTTTGAAATTTTCTGTGGTTTTTACAGCATTTTTCATTGTTCTCTAAATAAAAAAACAGTTGGTCGCTACATCTGTAAGTGCAAGTTAAAATTCTACTACGCAAAGCCAACGTCATTTAATCAACAACACCCAGAAACGCCGCCGGCTTCCCTAGGCCGGAACTCATCTAAGATGGACTGATGCAAAGTGGAAAAGTGTTCTGCGGTCTGACGAGTCCACATTTCAAATTGTTTTTGGAGACTGTGGACGTCGTGTCCTCCGGACCAAAGAGGAAAAGAACCTATCCGGATTGTTATAGGCGCAAAGTTCAAAATCTAGCATCTGTGATGGTATGGGGGTGTATTAGCGCCCAAGGCATGGGTAACTTACACATCTGTGAAGGCACCATTAATGCTGAAAGGTACATAAAGGTTTTGGAGTATATATATAAAGGTACATAAAGGTTTTGGAGTATATATGTTGCCATCCAAGCAACGTTATCATGGACGCCCCTGCTTATTTCAGCAAGACAATGCCAAGCCATGTACTACAACAGCGTGGCTTCATAGTAAAAGAAGTAGTCCGTAGTAGTCGGTAGTCCAGACCTGTCTCCCATTGAAAATGTGTGGCGCATTATGAAGCCTAAAATACCACAACGGAGACCCCCGGACTGTTGAACAACTTAAGCTGTACATCAAGCAAGAATGGGAAAGAATTCCACCTGAAAAGCTTCAAAAATTGGTCTCCTCAGTTCCCAAACGTTTACTGAGTGTTGTTAAAAGGAAAGGCCATGTAACACAGTGGTAAAAATGCCCCTGTGCCAACCTTTTTGCAATGTGTTGCTGCCATTAAATTCTAAGTTAATAATTATTTGCAAAAGACAAATTAAGTTTCTCAGTTGGAACATTAAATATCTTGTCTTTGCAGTCTATTTAATTGAATATAAGTTGAAATGGATTTGCAAATCATGGTATTCTGTTTTTATTTACAATTTACCCGACGTGCCAACAGGACAACATGACCGTCTTTCTACTGGACCTTTCCATAAATACCCTTCATGTACTCGCCCTATGGCCATGCCATCGCTTCTCCCTCATGCCGGGGGAGAAATGTCAGGCCCGACCTCCTGGAGAGAAGCACGATTTGTAAAAACACAATCAAAAGGGAGATGGATTGAAAGGGAGGGAGTGGACAAGCCCACAGCCCCCCCCCCCCCCCCCCCCCCCGCTGCGGGACACTAACAGGACGTCCATGGAGGGAGAATCTTCCACCACCGCCTGCAGCTCATATAACCTCAGAGAATATTATTTTTGAGCCTGCCGACGTGCGGCTTTATTTATTATGAAAAATACAGTTTTATAACCGGAAAAAGGAACCGCGACGAATCGTCTGCGCCGAGTGAAGTGAACTCTCCGCGGTGACCTATGACCTGTGAGTCACATCGGAAATTAGCAGGGATTTTAGAGCAGCGGTGGAGGGATTTGTGGCCACGAGGGCCGTGTTGCATAGTTCAATAATAATTAAAACAATCCAAAATCTTATATAAAAAAATAACAAAATAAATTAGAAATAAATACTAAGTATTAGTCGTGTTTTTTTAAATATTTCTATTTGGATTTATCATGACCCAGTTTCTAAAATATTACACTGTCCAAACTTTTTCCATTGTAAAATTCACAGCAAATAACTTGCTAAAAATTAAAATTACTCCACACAGTTACAGTAATTTAAAAGTTACAACTAAATGCTGTAACCTAACAGTTATGGTGTTGGAGTTCCTACGTGTCAAAGTCAAGGCCCGTGGGCCAGATCCGGGCCATACTATAAATATACTCCTATATAGCTAGAATTCACTGAAAGTCAAGTATTTCTTTTATATATATATATATATATATATATATATACAGTATATATATATATATAGCTAGAATTCACTGAAATTCAAGTATTTCTTATATATATATGTATATGTATGGATATATATATATATATATATATATATATATATATATATATATATATATATATATATATATATATATATCCATATATATATATATATATATATATATATATGGATATATATATATATATATATATATATATATATATATATATATATATATATATATATATATATATATATATATATATATATATATATATCCATATATATATATAAAATAAATACTTGACCTTCAGTGAATTTAGGCTATATAAAAAATAAAATAAATATATATATATATATACCTAGAATTCACTGAAAGTCAAGTATTTCTTATATATATATATATATATATATATATATATATATATATATATATCCATCCATCCATCCATCCATCCATTTTCTACCGCTTATTCCCATTG